>NW_008345746.1:240373-310463 GCF_000622305.1 Nannospalax galili
TTGGTGTTTTTATATTTTATTTATTTATTTTATTTTATGTGTATGTGTGTATTGCCTGCATGTAGGTAAGTGCACCTGTGTCGTGCAATGCCCACGGAAGACAGAAGAGGCTGTCAGATCCCCTGGAACTGGAGTTACTGACAGCTGTTAGCTGCCATGTGGGTGCTGGGATTCGAACCCAGGTCCTCTGCAAGAACAGTCAGTGTTCTTAACCGCTGAGCCATCTCCCCAGCCCCTCTTTGGTGTTTTTAAATAGTACTTTGAGTCATGGGTTTGAATAACATGTGGTAAAACCCTGTCTCAATAAAAAAATTTTTTTAGGTAAAATGAGTCAGGCATGATGGTCCATGCCTATAATCCCAGCCCTTGATAAATAGAGGCTGGAGGATCAAGAGTTCAAGGCCATCCTCACCAATGTAACTTTGAGACGGGAGACCTCTCAAAAAACCAGACAAGCCAGAATGTAGCTCAGTTGGTAGAGTGCTTGCCTAGCATGCACAATGCCCACTAGCATTGCATGAACTAGGTTAGGCAGCACTGACCTATAATCCCAGCACTTGGGAAGTGCAAGTAGGAGAGAAGTTTGAGGTCATCCTTGGCTACATAGACAGAGCCCAGCCTGGGATGCCTGAGATGTCTCAATAAATAATAATAATGCCAGGGATGGTGGGGCTTTTCTTTAATCCCAGCACTCAGGAGTCAGAGTTAGAAGACAGCCTGATCTATGTAGGGAGTTCCAGGCCAGCTGGTACTACAAGATGAGACCATCTCAAGAAACAAAGCAAGCTGGGTGTGGTGGCACACACCTTGAATCCCAGCACTCAGGAGGCAGAGGCAGGCAGATATCTGTGAGTTCAAGGCCAGCCTGCTCTACATAGGGAGTTCCAGGCAAGCTGGGGCTATAGGGAGACCCTATCTTGGGCCTGGAGAGATGGTTCAGAAGAATGCTTGCTGTACAATCATGAGGACTGGAGTTTGGATTCCAGCACCCATGTGACTAGATGGGCATCCCGTGCAGGCCTGCAACCCCAGCTCCAAGAGGGCAGAGATAGGAGACTTGCTGAAGCTTACTGGCTTCCAGTCTATTGGAAACTTAAGTCCTGGGTTCAGGGAGAGAACCTGGTTCATAAGAATAGGCAGAGATAGATGAGGACAGTCCAATGGCCTCTTTGACTTCTGTGCATGTGCACAAGCGTGTATACCTATGAATGTACACATAACACTCACACACAGAAATAAAACTTTAAGAAGACCCAAGTTTCTGTCTTGCTGTTTGTGTCCGTTGGTGGACACTTTCTCTGTGGTCTTCACTGGTGTCCTGCCTGTGTTCTGAAGGGCAGACTTCTCATTAGACCCAGAAAGAGAAAGACTCAGAACGGTGCAGAGACAGGGCTTTGAAAAGCAAGTCCTGTGCAAGAACCAGTTAGCTACAGACCAAGGGACAGTCGGAAAATGAAGCCCTAGAAAAGCCACTTACTCACGCCAAGGTGTGTGACTTTCTGGAGAAGACTGTTTCTCTTCACCCAAGAGGGGGGACAATGATAGACCAGGGAAAAAATTCCATCCAAGCCCAGTTTGGTGAACGATGAATTTACAAGGGTCACTTACAGGAATGAGGGTGACTAGAAGTCACCTCTATTACCAGGAAGGCCCAGTGCAACTTACAGGCAGCTGTACACCAAGAACCTCTTCCTCCTTAGCAACTGTTTGCTGCGTATACAGCCTGGAGGGGCCTCATGAACACCCTCCCTCTACATGAGGGAGTGGTAATAGGCCTGCCCTCCTGAGGGTCTCCTGTGGGTGGTCACTGCTGCTCCACTTAGTGCTCTGGCAATGATAACGTAGAACCCATAGGATATGACTATATAATACAAGGTGATAGCCCAGGCCTTGACTGCCCACCACGAACAACTACAGAACTTACAGGATCCTGGGAGGAGGTCACTGCCTGCAGGTATCAGACAGCAGGTAACAAAGAACTGAGAATTTGAGCGCAGACACACAAGGTTGCCCATGTTCTCTGGTTTTGTGCTTGGAACATTCCCCTACTATTCCCACAGAGAGGTAGAGACCAAGAAAAGTGTGGCAGTTTCAAATGCAGAGTCCAGGGCAGTAAAACAGCCACACTGGTAGACTAGGAAGGCAAGGGGAAGGGAGCTGTATCACATATCTTGAAGTCTTGGGGAAGGGGAAGGATGGTCCCTGTGGCCCCTCGGCTGAGCATCTGACTGTACCCAGCAGGGCAAGACTGTGTGAAGGCCAGCACTCAGCACCCACATGGCTGATGACCAGTTCCAGGGGATCCAACACCCTCTTCTGCAGAGGTGAGGGAAACCACAGGCCAATGGCACTGTAAGACAGTGGGGTTTCTTTGAGACAGGGTTTTGCTGTATAGCCTAGGATTGCCTCAAGCTCATGATCCTGCCTCAGTCTCCCAAGTGCTAGGATTGCAGATGTGAGCCCCCACATCTGGTTGTATCAGTAATCTTGAAGAAGGAGCCAGAGATAGCATAGAATTTGAAGATCAGAGAATAAAGATTGAAACAAAGAATTATGGACACAGGTGAGCCAAGGGTCAGGGGAAAACCTTGACAGCAGCCAGAGAAGTCATGAAAATAACAATCCAGAAAACAATGGAGAAATGTTTATAAACAGTACATCTCTCACAGGGAGGGAAACAAAGGCATTTTAAAGAAAATTGAACAAAAGATTAAACAATTCATTTATAGCAGGTAGTGGCAGAAAATAAATTATTCAGGAGCTGAGTGTGGGGGCTCACACTTGTAATTCCAAGTACCAGAAGGGCTAAGGCAGGTGTGACTTTGACACCAGTCTGGCTACAGAGTGAGACCCTGTCCAAAAAAAAGGAGGAGGGGAAAGGAAGGAAGAAAGACAGACTGGGAGACACTCATTAAAGTGTTTGCCATGAAAGTATGAGGAACTGAGTTCAGATCCCCAGAACCATGCCAGGCACATGCATCTGTAAAGTCCTGAGGAGATGGAGACAGGAAGTTTCCTGGAGCTTGCAGGTCAGCCAGTCTAGCAGAACCAGTGAGCTCCGGGTTCGGTGAGACCCTCGCCATTGCAAACAATAACACAGAAGGGCCAGAGAGTGGCTCAGCAGTTAAGATGACTGAAGCCCTTACAGAGGATCTGGGTTCGGTTGGCACTGAGCACCCACGTGGCTGATGAGCAGTTCCAAGGGATCCAATGCCCTCTTCTGGCACTGCACTTCTCTGCAGGCACTGCATGCATGTGCTATATACATACATACATGCAGGCAAACAAAAATAAAATCTTTAAAGAAAGACAAAGGTACTCAGGCTGAAAGGAAATGTTAGAGAGGATTCACTCACCATTTTGATGCATAAACACATGGACAGAGTACTCATTGTCTCTAGAGATGGATCCAGCTCACCATGCTAGCTGCTGAGGCGTCACCCCAAGGTAGTTATCCTCTGAGCCCTGAATGCACTAGAAGACTCTGAGCTGGGCACAGGGGAGCCTAGTGACCTCAGAGAGGGAAAAGGAGGGCAGCCTTAGGGCATCCATCAGGGTCTTGGAGGTAGGGGCCCAAGGATTGCAGCATTAGGGCTGGATTCCTGATCATGGTTATGTGGGACATGGCTGTCCTGAACACTGGAAGAGGTCTTGATGCTCTTCTCCCAGCCGACTAGTCAGAGCAGATACACGGTGGGCCTTGCAGAGTTCTTCTGTGGTCTGGAACAGCCTTATGAGTCCATGTTCTCACGTGTTGGTTCAAACACCAAGAGGGGTATCTGATCACAATGCTGCTGCCTATGTCCAGGCAGACCCCTTCCCTTATTGCATTCTCTGGACTCCAGTTTTGTGGCAAACAACTAAGAGGAATGGGTGTAGTTTGGTGACATCCCTGCTGGCTGTCCTGGGGCAGGAATGTCTTTTTTTTTCCCCTCCCCAGGAATGTCTTTTTTAAGGATGCTGTGTAGTGCTGGGCACTGAAGTCAGAAGTGGAGAAAAGGGGTCTGTGTGTGCCAGACCAGCAGCGTGTCTCTCCAACCACACATATGAGCAGAGTTGGTTCCCCCACCTAGCCTGGGGTAGAACAAAAACTCTAGGGTTAGACAGCTGAGTATGAAGGTGCCCACTGCTAAGCCTGACGATTTGAGTGGGATCCCAGGATCACACGTAGCAGAAAGTGAGAACTGACTCCTTCAAGTCCAACCTCCACACATGTGCCACATTGTTTGTGTGCCCCACCCCCAAATAAAAAGAAAACTCCCCTTAGCCAGGCATGTGCCTGTAATTTCAGCGCTAAGGAGGCTGAGGCCAGACTGGGCTACGTAGTGAGACCCTGTTCCAAGAAAACAAAGCAAGACAAAACTCTGTCTACTGGGCTGGACATCGTGGTGCACATCTTTAATCCCAGCACTTGGGAGGTAGAGGCAGGGGGATCTTTGTGAGTTCAAGGCCAGTCTGGTCTAAGTATCGAGTTCTAGGCCAGCTGGGGCTACAGGGAGACTGTCTCAGAAAGAAAAAAAAAAAAATCTGTCTCCTTGGAGGATGTATTTTATACTGCAGCACATACAACTCAACATGGATCTTTTTTCCTTCATGGATGGGATCATACTTATCAGAATCCTTGTTCTGGGGGACCACACCTGTAGCATAAGCTCACTCACTAGGGAGCAGCCTTGAGGCTTCTCAAGGCAATGATGATACTGTCAGACAAACTTGATCAAATACTAGAGAAACATTGAGTCATCTTTTCTTTTTAGGAAACAATTCTGCAAATTGTGATGAGGCAATCAGAGAGAACACAGCTGAAAATAGCAGTAACCATGAAGAGAGGCATCCAACTTATTCTGCAGTGCTGGGGATGAACCTAGGGCTTCATGCATCCTACAAGTGCTCCTTCTACCTTCAAGTGCTCTACTGCTGAACTGCATCTCTCACCCTAGAACTGCTAATTCACATTATTTCTTTCCATCTTGGAACGCTATGGCATTGTTGTTGAAACTCCTTCCCTGGAGGAGATGCAAAATATCTTCACTTCTCCTCCATGGTCCTAATGGCAAACCAAGGACACCACAGCTCACCCTGGGGAACCAATGAGCTTACTGGGCTTCCTTACAGAGCATAGACAAGGGGTCACTTATAGGAGTGTGGGTGCTCCACACAAAAGGCCACACTGGAAAAGTCTTCAGCCAGCATGGGTGATGGCTTCCACACAGCTGCATTGATGGAACCCCCTCCCCCTACACTTGCCCAGGCCATGTGTAATTAGGGCAGAATAACTCATAACAGGTTGGGAGGTGTGCCTGGATACCCAGATGAGGGTCCCATGACCCCTCCCTCACCTCCTTCTAAGAGGGAACTTCAAAAATCAACAAGCCCAGTTGTGAAGATCTTTTGTAAGGCCCACTGATGCTGAAGATGGCAGGTGGTTCAGAGGAGAGTTCTGTACAAGCATCTACCCTTAAAAAACTTATACTGGGGGCTGGAGAGCTGGCTCGGCAGTTAAGAGCACTGACTGCTCTTGTAGAGGACCTGGGTTCGAGTCCCAGCACCCACATGGCAGCTACGAACTGTCTTTAACTCCAGTTCTAGGGGAATCTGAAGCCCTCTTCTGACCTCCACAGCATTGTGTGATACGGGTGCACTCACATACATGCAGGCAATACACTCATACACATAAAATAAAAATAATAAAATTAAGCCGGGCATGGTAGCACATGCCTTTAATCCCAGCACCCGGGAGGCAGAGGCAGGCAGATCTCTGTGAGTTCAAGGCCAGCCTGGTCTATATAGTGAGTTCTAGGACAGCTGGGGCTCCAGGGAGACCCTGTCTTAAAAAGACAAAAAAATTAAATAAAAAAAAAATTTATACTGACTTTTCTCATACAAGACTATTAAATATGCGTGTTATCCTATGGTGTGGTTCAAAGACAGAGAGCCTGACTAGCATGCACTAGGCCCTGGGTTAGATCTCCAGGACCTCATTTTTTTCTTCAAATTAAAAAAAAAAAAATGCAGACATGCAGGGCATGGTGGCGCAGGCCTTTAATCCCAGCACTTGGGAGGCAGAGGCAGGTGGATCTCTGTGAGTTCAAGGCCAGCCTGATCTACATAGTGAGTTCTAGGTCAGCTGGGGCTACAGGGAGACCCTGTCTCAAAAAGACCAAAAAATAAAAATAAAAAATGCAGACACACTGGGTATGGTGGTGCACATGGCTAATCCCAGCACTCAGGATTGCCTGTGAGACTGAGGTCAGCCTGGTCTACACAGGGAGTTCTGGGGCTACAGGGAGACCCTGTCTCAAAACCAAACAAACAAACAAAAAACAGACCAGCCAGATGGCTTAGCTGGTGAAGATACTTGCCACCGAGCCTGAGCACTCGCTGTTCAATCTGCTGCATCCACGTGGTGAAAGGAGAATCGTCCTGACTGCCACACACACCACCTCTCCACACAATTTTAAAAAAGCTTATCAGGCAAAAAATGCATTTCTGTAACGTAATTTTTTTTTTTCGCCAGGTTTTCATGTAGCCCAAGCTGTGCTCAAACTTGCTATTGTGCCTAAGGATGACCTTCAACTTCTGATCTCCCGCCTTCACCTCCCAAGTGCTGGGATTACAGAGGGGAGGTTGATGTAACTTTTCACAGTTCTGCGTTCTTCTTCTAAAGGAAGTCAGGCAGGCAGAGTTCAAGTTTCAGGCATCAAAAAGCCTGGAAAAACGGTTGCTGCTCCTGATCACCTCCAGGGAAACAGAAGTTTAAACTGCTGACCTAGTGCAAAACTAGGCAGTTCAGCCTCGCGATCCCCAAAGGTGTGGCCTGGAAGGCAGGTGTGGACCCACCCCTCACTCTCCCGGGCCCCTCCAACCTTCCGGTCCCCCACTCTCCCAGGCCTCCTCAGTCTCTGGGTCCCCCACGCTCCCCTCAGGTCCCCCACTCTCCTGGGTCCACCACTCCCTTCATCTGAATCCTCCATCCCAGGCCCCCCACTCCCTTCATCTGAATCCCTCACTCTCTCATCCCCAGGCCCCCCATTCTCCGGGTCCCTCACTCTCTCATCCCCAGGCCCCCCAGTCTCCGGGTCCTCCACTCTCTCATCCCCAGGCCCCCCAGTCTCCGGGTCTTCCACTCTCTCCTCGGGTCCCGCACTCTCTCATCCCCAGGCCTCCCAGTCTACGGGTCCCCAACTCCCTCATCTCTCGAGTCACCCACTGTCTCCTCCTCAGGCCCCCCACTCTCCTGCCCTCTCCTGTCCGGTCCCCCCCCCGCAACGCCGACAACCCTGTGGCGGCCAGCGGGACTCTCGGGGCCGCGGAGCTCAGACGTTGCCCTCCACTCGTCGCCAGCGGGCGGCCCCCGCGCATCCCCAGACGAGCGGGAAGCGGATTGGCCGAGAAGCTTGGTAAGGGCCCGCCCCCTCCAGCCCCCGACCAATGGGGGTCAGGGGCGGGCCCGCGGCGCCGGCGCCGGAAGCTGGGAGGCAACGAAGGGACGTTGCGTCGCCGAGCCGGGTCTCAAGCAGCTGCCAGAGTCGCCGGACGGACCTCCGCCACCGCCGCGCCATGGCCGAGAGCGATTGGGACACCGTGACGGTGCTGCGCAAGAAGGGCCCCACGGCCGCACAGGCCAAGTCCAAGCAGGTGCCGGGTGGGGGCGGCGGGGCCGTGCGCAGCGGTCGCTGGGCCAAGCCCGAGGTCGGGGGGGCGGGGGGAGCAGAGCAGTGGGCGGGGACCGGAACGTACCGGGACGCGGGCAGGGGCCGGGGCCTAGGGGCTTTCGTGGAGGGGCGGGGGCTTGGGCACCGGGGACCACAGGTGGGGACCAAGTCGGCCTGAGGACTGGGGCACAGGGTAGCAGACCTGGGCGAGGCTGGGGCAAGGGTCAGGGGTTGGGGGATGGGAATGGGATCTGGGCCGGCACCTGGATGGAGAATGAGATCGGGGTTGAGAACAAGGGCAGGAGCAGGTGAGCGAAACCTGGTGGCCACTAAGTGTGGGGAGTCGGGAAATAAGAGCAGGGGTATTGGGCACGGGAGCCCTGGGAGCCCTGGTAGGGCTAGACCCAAGCTGTGGTTTTTGTCCCCACCTGGTATCTGCCCAGGTCAGGCATCACCGGTGCGTTGCTGCCTATGAAACCCACCCAGGCTATGTCAGCCTGTAGGGAGTGCTGTCTGGGGCTTGTGGTGGTCTGTTGTGGCCTGGTTTCCCTTCTGTAGGTGGGCCCTGCTTCCTGGACCCACAGGCATTGGGGCGCTTTGAGTGGTACTGACCAGCTCTTGGCTTAACTGCTGCAGAGTCAAAGCCAAATTCACAGTCCTTTTCTTTCCGAGGGAACTTGGAGTCATGGCAAACGTGTGGAAAGTCTACAGACTACACGTAGAATGGCTCGCAAGCCATTTTTCCAAAGCACTGGGTTGATGATACTCAGTGACTGAGGCCCAGGTATCACTGTTAGTGGTCCTGTTTCCAGGGAGACGGCAGGGTGCTGTGGGATGCCTCATCTCATTAGGAGCCACACTGGAGGAGATCAGGCCAGGCCAGAACTACATTCCTGCCTGTTTTGCAGCAGAGTTTAGTAGAGACCCATTTCGTTTAAAGAACCTGTTAGCCTCTCCAGCCTGTGTGTGTGTGTTGCTGATACTGAACCCAGGGCCTTGTGGATGGTAAGCAAGCACTTTGTCAGTGAGCTCCCCTCCCAGCCTAAGCCTGTCTTTTTTGTGTGTGTTTGGTGGGGAGACAGGGTTTCCCTCTGTAGCTCAGGCTGGCCTGGATCTTTCCTTCTGAACCTCCTGAGCACTGGATCACAGGTCTGCACCAGCACCACAACAGCTCAAGCCTGTCTTAGTGTAAAAGCAAGTTGTTTCTTTCAGTAGTACGTTAGTGTGCGTTGTCTGGGCATTTAGATATTGAGGGTTTGGATACAGTGGTACCCCCATTGCATTCTGGGACATGAGGCTCCTCAGTGGATGCCTGAAACTGTGGGTAATGCTGGGTCCTTATACACTGTTTCTTCCTACTCGTACTGAGTTTACAAATTAGGCAGAGAAAGAGCAGTTCTAACAGTGCACTGTAATGAGAGCTGAACAGCGGTGGTCTCTCAGGGTCCTGTGCTTACTCTTTAGGAGTACTGTGAGATGGTACCCCAAAGGGTGGGAGTCATATAGACATGGCCGGGTAGCATTAGGCTCCTATATCAAAAAGGCTGCTGAACAAGTAAGAGGCAGGTGGCATGGACACTGGGACAGAGGGACTGTTCCTGCCTCAAGTGGGATAGTGGGAATGGGGTGAGACTCCATTGTACCTCTCAGAACCTACACACTTTAAAAAATTACCTGGTGTTTTGGGATTAAGGTTGGCCATAGGTCCACTAAAGCTGTGTAAAGTGAATGGGGGCAGTGCCCCTTAATGGGTTTTGATTATTTAACTCAACACTTCAGTCCTTTAGAACCATTAGCAGCATGCCAATTGGCAAACAGCAGCCTAAATTGTGTTCCACATACCCCCAAAGCTAATTTTGATTGAAAACCACTTTGTAATTTTCTAGGCCATCTTAGCAGCTCAGAGGCGAGGAGAAGATGTGGAGACATCCAAGAAATGTAGGTACTCGAGTTTCCACTTGCAAAGCCAGGATGTGCTGTGGGGTTGCTTGCCTGATGGTGTGGGTGGGTAGTACCCTGGGGACCTGTCAGGAGCACTGACTGGCTGCTGGAGAGTCAGGAAGTATCCATGACTCTTCAGCACAGCTCTGGGTGGCATGAGGTCAGCAAGGACTGTCCCTTCCACCTTCCTACCCACTACAAGGAAACTCAGATTCAGGGCTCTTAGACTGTGAAGCGGGACAGTCTGGCTGCCCAGGTCAGCTGGGCCCAGGACCCTGTCAGTCTAGTTTCCATTTGAAGTCCTCTCCCCTGTGCTGACCGCAAACTATCTCTGCTCTTTTCTGCTCACTCTGCCTTCCAGGGGCTGCTGGCCAAAACAAGCAGCATTCCATCACCAAGAACACAGCCAAGCTAGACCGAGAGACGGAAGAGCTGCATCATGACAGGGTGACCCTGGAGGTGGGCAAAGTGATTCAGCGGGGCCGGCAGAGCAAGGGGCTGACGCAGAAGGACCTGGCCACGGTGAGGCTCAGGCGACTGTGGCGTAGGGACAGGTGACAGGCAGGCACTCAGACAGCACAAGAGGAGGGTGGGCTCATTGCACGTGGCTTTGGAACCTTACTCTCACTCTCCCTAAAACCTGGGGAAAGCTAGGTCAGGCAGCTATAGTTCCCTCTTGCACAGACCTGTCTTGTATCAGAGAGACAGGCATTGGAGACTCCAAAAGTGGTTGCCTGTGGTGTTTCCCTTGCTTCTGCAGTGCATGTCATTGCATTGCTGTTAAGGTGCATCTTCTCTTCAGAAAATCAACGAAAAGCCGCAAGTCATCGCAGACTATGAAAGTGGACGGGCCATTCCAAATAACCAGGTTTTGGGCAAAATTGAGAGAGCCATTGGTAAGTGTCTTCCCTGGCAGGTCTCAGGCAGGAAATTGGTAAGGGCTGAGATATCCACACCCCTGGAATCCTTAGGGTTTGGGGGATGTTGGGACTCCAGAACCCTAAGGAAACAGTATCTTGGATCCTTCTGGGGTTGGGGCTAGCATCCTTGTGTGAGCACACTGCCCTCAGGAGGGTCCCATGTACCTCTGCCTCCATGGAGGCTGAACACAATGTTCCAGCTTTTCCAGGCAAGATAGATGCCAATACGTTATCCTTTTCCTTTTTAATTTTTTTGGCTGGGGCGGGCAGTGTTTCTCCTGCTATAGCCCAGGCTGGCCTCAAACTCAAAGCAGTCCTCCCAGTAAGGTTCCTGAGTGCTGGGATTATTGGTGTGCACCACCATGCCCATCTTCAACCCTTTCTAAGATGGTTGGCCCACTTTAATGTCAGCCATAAAAGCCAGCCATCAAGATGGTTGGCCCACTTTAATGTCAGCCATAAAAGCCAGCCATCTTTGTGGAGGCCCCAGGAGGCACTGTTAGTAGGAAGCTTGAGTAGGGCAGAGAGGACTGGTGGGTACAAGAGCTGGGAGTGGTCAGCAGCCTCCTGGCTTGTTTCAGGCCTCAAGCTCCGGGGGAAGGACATCGGGAAGCCAATCGAGAAGGGGCCGAAGGCAAAATGAGCACAAAGCCTCGAAGCCAGTGGTTCCGGCTGAGCTCGTCTGGCTGGTCCCCTGGGACCGCCAGCACTACCGTCCGTGGGTCTCCTCACATGGCCGAACGGAACATGGGGGCAGGCCTGTGGCCCCCTCGACCCATACCTGCTGTCAAACAAAGCCAAACCTTGCAAAGTGATGATCTCCTGACTCTTTCCTCTCTGCCTTCTGACCCTCAACAGGGACAGACCAGCACCTTTTGTCCGCCTTCTATGGACAGCTGGCTGTGGTGGGCAGCTCAGGGCTGGGGTTACAAGAACTCCCTGGAATGTGAAGCCTGGGAGGAGGAGGAGGAAATCCCTGGGTTTTCTCTCCTTTGGAGAGAAGCAGTGCCTAGCATTCTCTACCGCCTTTGGCCTGCGCCTTACTTTAGACCACAGTTGTAAGGGTTGGAAGTGCACTTCATTTGTGATAGGTACTGTACCCATTGGGACCTGGGAATTTCTTTCCTTGACCACTCAGAGAAGTAGGCCCTAGTCAGCCTTGTAGCACTTAAAGATGCAGGTCATGCCCAACTACCTCTGTCTCATGGGGGCTGAGTCCTGGGACAGGCAGGAGCCTGGCTGGGACCCCTTGGGGCATGTTAGGGCAGTTTCCCTGAGATAGGTATGTAACCATCGCTTGGTTAGGACCCTGATCCTGTGTGGCTGCCCCAGGTGTTCTCTGACCTTTAGGTCAAAGGGCAGCCCGCCTTCTCGTGACCTGTGAAGGGTAGTGCACACCTGATCACCTCAGCTTCACCACTTGCAGCCCTGGGGTTGTTCACACCTTCATCTGGGGTGGTAGCACTGCTCCTCACCAGGTCAGTTTTGTCATACCCCTTAATATCCCTCCATCTGTAGGGTGACTGTCCTTACTGGGTACAGAATCAACTGGTGCATTGGGCTGGGCCCATTCCTCACAGGCTAGGATGGTGGGTCCTTTGGGGCCTGCTGCTGTCCGCCATTCCCATGCCTGCATGGTTCTTCATTGGGCTTGACTGCTTCATGGGAGTCTTACATCTAATTCCTGAGCTGCATCAAGGGCAGTGAGGGGCCCCATACCTGCTCCCTTCAGTTCCTCATGTTAGGTCTTGAACCCTGGGAGGGCCATCCACCCACCAGCCATGACACACGGAGTATAGCCTGAGAGCCTGGACTGCCCTCAGTGGCATGGGACATTTATTTACAGTACTAGGACCCCCTTGATCATAGCAGAGGACAGTCACAGGATGAGGGAGGAGCTGTGGGGAGCATCATGTCCCAGTCCCCACATCCTGGCCCAGACGGCAAAAAGCTCAGGTGTCTGTGAGGTCTTAGTGCTGTGGGAGTTGGCATGAGAGACCAGGCCTTGCCTGCAGTGACCTATGGGTTGCTGGTGACAGATGCTGGGAGGGTGACTTGATCCTGGGAAGAAGGGAGGAGCTTTGTGGCAACTGCTATTGAGAGGAAGGTGACAGCCAGGGTCTGGACAGGTGGGTTAGGTGCCCCCTTCCCTGAGTTGGCCTGCCACTGCCTGCTCGCCCATCATTGAGTGCAGAGGCAGGATCTCCCACTTCCCCACATCTAGGGGTTCCTACCGCATTGAAGAGGATGTTGTCAAAACTGGAGGCTGCCGTTTCTGTGCTCCTCTGGAAGGGGCAGCCCCACTTATGCAGCCAGTGCCAACTCCCAAGCCCCAGGAGCACCAGGAGCACGAGGAAGAGGAGGGCCCCACCAACTGCAGCTGGCACTGACAGAGGTGCTGCCATGTCACCTGTGGGCCGAGAGTGCTTGAACCCACCACGTAGTTTTCAGTCCCTATGTCAGGGACCTACTCACAGGGTAAAGAGTAAGCCTAGGGCTGCCTGACCCCTCCAGTCTTTGTCGGCTCCAAGGTTTACCCTGGTTGCTCTGTCAGTATAATGCTGCAGACCTGCCCCATTTGGATCCAGCTCTTCCTCCTGGCATGATGGCAGCCAGTGACCAACAAACACAGGCCCCATTGTGGCCTCTGCTCTACCTTGGCAGCTGACCTTGCCCAGAGAGGAGACAGAAAGCTGGTGCAGCGTCCATGGACAGCCCACACCAGGGCCGAGTGGGGAAAGCACAGGGCCCAGTCTTGGTTCTGCTGGTTCCCTGAGGTGGGCACAGGGTGCTGGTAGCCACCTGGGCCCTCTGCACTGTCTCCAACCTGGAGCTCAGGACTTACCCTGGCTAGGAGTAGGCTGCTGGCAGTGCTGTCCAGGCAGGTACTCCACATCATCAATGGCGATGGGCCCCAGTGCTGGCTGGCCACCCAGGGTGGCTTCAAACACGATCTAGTTGCGGAAGGAAAAGGCTGAGTACCTGAGGGGAGAGGGGAGAAGGGAGGAAGGACAGCCCACTCGGGGCCTCACCTGGAACTCTTCAGAGCTGGCCACCTCGATCTGGACTTGCAACCACTGGTGCCGCAGGCGCCCACCCTCACCCCATACAGCTAGCTGGCCTTGGGCACTGCTCAGGAGCACCCGGAGTTCACCCTTGTCTGAGAATAGAGGCCAGGGCAGATCAGGCATGGAATTTCCTGTGTGGCTGGCCTGAGCCTGTGCTCCCCCACATCCAGGACCCAGCAGCCACTCACAGAAATGCTCAGGAAAGCCCATGTAGTACCAGAAGCAGAGGCATGAGGCTGTCGTTGCTGGCAGTGGCTCGCTGCGCAGCCAGGCTGCCTGGCTCCCGGGACCCAGCACACTGGTTTCAAAGAAGGCAAAGTGGCCTGGAAATAGAGATTGGGATGCACTGGCTCCACTGACTCCTTTGACCTGGTGGTCTTTCATCTGAGGGTGTCTGGGTGTGCCAGGTGGTGCCAGACAGAGTAGAGTGGCTGTGTGGCTCCTGGCCTATCTTTTGCTCCTCCCCTGGCTGCAGCGGGAACACACCTGCCTCTGTGCCCAGTGTGTGGTCCACTGTGGGCTGCGGGTAGCGGGATGGGGTGGCTCCACTGCTCCAGTCCCAGCTGTACCTGCCTAGGCTGGGCCAGGCCAGGTGGCTCCAGCCACATAGGCCTGATTCAAAGTCACAGGACCCTGTAAGGAACTGGCAGGTGAGCAGAGCTGCTGTACTGGGGACCAGGACACCTAGGCAAGGCCATGTGATGCCGAGGGTGGGGCCAAGGTTTGGGAGTTTGTTAAGGCACAGCTATGGTACCACTTGGGCCACAGCAAACTGCCCACCTGGTTGAGCGCAGGGCCCATCTTGGAGGAAAAGGTCATCCAGTGCCATGTAGGAGTGTTCCACACCAGCAGCCACAGCCTCAATCACTACCTGCAGGGTGTATGACCACAGAACCTGCAGCCTGGTGCTGACAGTCCTTGATGAGGAAGCCTTCCCCTTCCCACCCAGGCACTCACCCTCCAGGCCTCCTTGGCCTGCACGTTCACACTGCCCAGGTGCCAGGCAAACCCACCATGGGCGCTGATGCTGAGCTCCTGGCGGCTTGTGCCCTCTTCCACATGGACCCGCAGGGTCCCTGCACACCAAGGACCAGCCAGGTCAGCTGTGGGGGGGTTCACCAGCCCTGCACAGGACCCCTCAGCTTCCCACAGCTCCTCACCTGGGTTGCGGAGGCTCATATGGTACCAGAAGGTCAGGCAGGCAGGCCGGGCCAGGGGCTGATGCTGCTCTGAGGTCAAGGAGGCCACATGGCCCTTTGGCAGTGCATGTGGGCTGGTGTCCACCACCATGTAGTGCCCTGGGGGAGGGGACCGGCATCAGCCTGCCTTCTCCTGTCCAGTTCTCTGTCCCCTAACCTTCTGCCAGCCAGTACCTTGGGGCGTCTCTGTCGTATGGTCTGTCCAGGGACCCCAGGGGGCATGACCTGAGGCATTTCCCTGATGAATCCATAGTCCTGAGCCCCCTGGGGAAAAGCCACAGGCAGTGTCCTCAAAGGAGCAGCTCTTGGGAGCCCAGCAGGGGCCAGGCCGCACAGCCATGTCATCCAGTGCCATTGTGCCATGGTACCCATCCCGGAGGCCTTCAAATAGAAGCTGGGGATGGAGAGTGTCAGCTGGGTGGGGCCTCCCCCATACCCTCCACCCAGTGCCAGCTCACCTGGTACTTTGTGCTGGCCTCTGGCTGGTGGTGGAGAGTGACCCAAGCCTGACGCCAGCGGTTGCCATGAGTGCCAGACCGGGACCACAGCAGTATGTCTTCCTTATCTCGCCTCATGGCCAGGCGCAGTGTCCCTGAAGGGAGGTGGAGCTTGGAGGGGACCAGCTTTTGATCCCCCAGGAATGCAATGGGCACCCAACACATCCACAAAGGCCCTGGCAGCCCTGAAGCTCTCACCAATCTGGGGACCGTACAGGTGGTACCAGAAGCTGAGGCACTCCTTAGGGATGGCAGGCACCTGGGGTCTGGTAAGCAAGTGGGCGGCTTGGCCATGGGCTGGTGGGTCCATGGGGTCCAGGAACATGAAAAAACCTTACATGGGTTCAAAGCTGAGCTGTAGAAATGCTCTCTGCCAGTCTGAGCTCCCCCTCCCCCAAGTCTCAGAGCTCCTGGGTCTGAGGGCCCCATGGGCCTCGGAACTCCTACCTTGGCCAGTGGTGTGGTCATACCCAGGGCCATGGCTTTTTATACGTTGCCAGTGGGCATCTGTGAGGTGGCCTGTGTGCCAGCTGCACTCATCTCGTTCAAAGTTACAGGAGATGTCTGGAGGTGGGGTGGGGTGGGGTGGGGGGTGAGCATTGCCTCCTGCCCCTTACTCCTTCCCCTTTTCCCTCCCCCTCCCCAGCTGTGAGAAGGTAGAGGGACAAGAGGTAGATTGGGTAGCAGCCCCTGAGTGGGGATAGGAGGTGGACAGGAGAGACCTTGGTCATTCTCAGTGGTCACCATGGGGTTGCAGTTCTTCATGGTCACATTGTCCACCCCAGCTCCCTGCTGGCCAGGGCCATCCAAGTCCACCAGACTGACAAACTCCAGCTTCAGGCCAGAAGAGGGAAGATACTGTCAGAGCTGGCTTGGTACAGATTCCCGACCTGGGCTGCCATCCTCACCTGGAAGGGCCGATGGTGTGCCCCAAGAAGAACCTTGTTTGCTGTCCAGCCCCCACTGCTGCTGCTTGGGGCCTGCCACAGCAGCTCCCGGAAGCCATTCTCTACCACCATGAGTGACAAGAAGCCTGGCCAAGGGAGTTATGGAAGGTGGGTCTTCCTCAGACCCCCTCCCCCCATGCAAGGGGCACCTGGGGACAGAAGTGTGTAATACCTTGGGGGTGACTGTGGAAATAGTAAGCCATGTGGAGTTCACAGTGGGGCCCAGAGGGACCCAGAGCAGGTGTGAGGGCCCGGGCCTCTGCCCTCAGCTGCCCCCAGGCTTTCTTCAGAGACAGGAAGTGCCCTGTGGGAAGAGCAAGGCACCCCTCCGAAGTTCAGGAATCCCTAATTCATAAGCCCTCTCTGATAAGGACTGGGGATGTGTGGGCCTCACCAGCAGCAGCCCGGTTGGCATCCCTGGCAGGTTCTCTGCTCTCATGGGCTTCAACCAACTTCCACTGTAGCTGTCCTACGCTGATGTCCTCCCAGCCCCCGGCAGAAGTGGACTCAAAGTCTGTGGCGCCTGCAATAGCAGCCTGTGCTGAAGGGCAGTGCAGGCCCCTGGGTGCTCTGTCCTCCCTGGGCTCCACATGGGTAGGGGGACCCAGGCAGTCTCTGACTGCCCTCACCACACTCCCGCTCATCTTCGCCCTCGGTGCACTGCTGCTGGAAATCACACAGGTGCTCTGGGGGTACACACAGGTCTCCACAGGAGAGATGCCCTGGCTCGCAGACATTCCGGAGTGACTGGGTGGATGGCTGGGGGAAGAGGACGGGAGCCCCAGGCCCAGGAAGTGACAACTGCAGGGTGGACACCTCTGGAGCAAAATTGAGGTCAGGTGGGGGTGGGTGGGGAACGAGCTTTTCCTGGACAGGTCAGGGGAAGGGCTTAGGCAGGTCACCTGGAACAGGTCTGCAGTGGTTGGACAGGATGAGGTCGTCCAGGCCCACGATGCCTCCTGGCCCCGTCTCCCCAGTCAGGAGGATCTGAGGGCAGGGAGGGCTCAGGGGTGCCAAGCAGGACTGCTCTGTCCTGTCTTCTCTCTGGTTCCCTCTCCCTGTCTGCTTGCTGCTGTTCTTCATAAATTGGGGGACACTCCCAACCTCCCTCACTGGGTCCCTCGAGAGGGGTTGTCTGCAAAGTCTTCAGGGTTCTCCATCTCTGCATGCTCTAAGCTGGGTTCCCTGGATCCCACCCCTTTCCCCATCACCACCTGGCTGGCCTCACCTGGAAGGGGTGGGCACTCTGGATGTCAACCCGGTCTCTGACCCAGGCTGCCCCCAGCTCCCCATGGCGACTCCGAAGCAGTATGGGAACCTTGGGGGTTTTGGACCCTTGTGCCTGCAGGAGCAGCTGCAAACGGCCAGCCTCGGACCCGTGAAGGTAGTAATAGAAGGTGAGCTGGAACAGAAAGGACCTCAGGCTGTCAGGTGCCTCTGGCATCTAGACAGCCAGGAAGGACCACTCTGTCTGTCCATGTCCTCCATACCACATCTCACCGAGCAGTTGAAGGAGCCTGAGGCTTGGAATTCAGGACTGAAGAGGACAGCAGGGGTGCCAGGTTTGGCCAGGGAAACCAGGAAGGAGCCTAGGAGAGAGATCAGCTCTGGGTTTGGGTCCCTGGGAGGTGGGTGGGTGGGAAGGACCATGGCCAGGGTCCCTCAGTGAACTCACCATGTGCACTGTTCTGGCTGTGATCTCGGTGGGGCCAGGCAGGGATCACAGAGCTGACAGCACTGTGGTTCCAGGCCCAGCCCTGAGAGTGGTTCCACAATCCCAGGCCTGTCTCAAAGTCAGTGAGCATGTGGTGGCCTAGGGTGGGAGTGAGGTTGTATAGGGCTGCTGAGCAGAGCTTGCTACAGCCAGATGGTCCTGGCTCCAAGAGGGACACTGGCTTTCTCAACCAGAATGACCATGGTCTGCCCTCTGGGACAAGCCCCAGTGGTCCTTGAAGGACCCCGAGATCAAGGTCTAGCCTCCCAGTCTCATTCTGCAGCCCCTCACCCTGCCCAGCCCTAGATGGCCCCAGCCTCACTGCAGATTAGCAGGTCCTCATCAGAGCCATCACCACAGTTGTCTTCATTGTCACACAGCTGGTGGGGCTCCACACAAGCCTTGTTCTGGCAGTGGTGGTGCCCCATGGGGCAGCTGGCCTGAGGGACTGGGGTGGGAAATGGTTAACTTTCATCTGTTCCCAGGATCCCAGGTGAGGGCTATGCCAGGAAGAGGCTGAAGACCGCCTGCACAGGGGAGGCGGTAGGGGCCTCCCAGGGTTGGAACAGAGTGATGTGAATGAAGCCTTACTGGGCAGTCCACAATTCCAGAACTCCACATCATCCACGGCCACAGCACCCCTGTGTGTAGCATTTCGGGTGACAGAAAAGGTCACCTGAAGAAAGCAGGGGTCCTTAGGACCTGGGTCAGGGACCAGACCCGCCCACCGCTTCCCACCTGGCAGACCACCCAGCTCACTCGGAAGTCACCCCGGATGCGGCCAGTGTTGACTGCCAGCTCCTGCCAGCCAGAACCCCAAGGTCCTGAGCTCTGCCATAGGTTCAGTGTCTCCACACCATGGGTCAGCTCCAGCCGAAGCTCTGCTACATCTGCAGCATTTTGAGTGGTCCTGGGGCATCTGTAGCCCTGCAGTGCCTCTGTCTAGGCTACCAGCTGTGTCCTGGCCCTCCTTCTGTATCTGTAACCACCCCTCTCCTTGCCCAGCCTCTTCCCAGAACTGCCCAGCCTCAGGGGGTGCGGGGCATGCACCTCTAGAGACTGCATGGTACCAAAGCCTCAGTTCACAGGTTGGGGCTGCCTCATGCAGGACAGGGGAGCGTAGAGTCGCAGTGGATGTCTCCTTCCCACGGTGAGTTCCCACAGCCATGTACCAGCCTGGCCCGGAGACAGAGCTCAGTAAGTTGGACAGGAAAACAAGAGGACAGGAGAGTGGCAGGGGAGATGCATGGATTCCCTGCACCTTACCCAGGTCACTGCCATGGGTGTGGTCCGAATGAGGCCCAGGACCATCGAACACTGCCCCTGCTCGGTCTCGAAGCCAGCTATAACCTGAGGTGCTGATGTCCTGCCAGCCACAAGGATCCTGCTCAAAGTTGCAGGTGAAGGGGGTTCCCAGGGTGGGCAAGGCACTGTGGAAACCTAGGAAGATGGATTGTCAGGAGTCTGCCATTGCGATGGCCCCACCACTCCCACCTAATCCAGCTTACCACACTGGGACTCGTCCGAACAGTCTCTACAGTCGCACACGAAGTTGCACACAGCCTTGCTGGGACTCCTGCAGTGGTTGGGGACCCAGGCCTTGCATGGAGACCATGTGGCTGGCAAAGTAACAGCTAACTGGGTGGGGAGCAAAGTGACTGGCTGTCCCACTTTGCCCAGTACTGTCTGATTTGAGCACTGAATGTTCCATGTCCAGGGAAACCCCCAGACCTGAGCAGCACAGAGCACTGGTCAATCAACTTCATGGCTTGACCCTATGAGGTTCAGGGAGTAGCCTGGCACCCACTAAGAACTGCCACTGGGGCTCCACACCAGGATCAAACACAGAGTGCCTTCCCACTTCCTAGCCCCACAAAGCCTAGCTGCAGTTCAGGGAGGGGAGAAAGGCCCTTGACAGGAAACATGCGCTGGGGAAGGCACAAGAGTCCATATGACCCAGGTAGGAACTGGAGGGGCTTCCAGCAGGGTGTCCCCCCACCTCCAAGATAAACATTGATGGATGATCAAAGGGACCGCTACCAGTCCCACAATGTGAAGGTGGCAAGCAGAACCTTAGGGAGCTGGGTAGATATTCACCTATGATGCTCTGTGGGCCTCTCTTCTGGGCAGGAAGAGAGGTCTTAGGTGAGCAATCCCCAGCCCTATGGGCTTGACTTGGACGCCCTCACTGCAGACAACCCACTTCTGGCAGGCTCCTGTATCTGCTATGATGCCAACTGGCATCCAGGCAGCAGCTGACTCACCCACAAGCAGGACCAAGGTAGGAAGGAAGTGTCTGGGTAGATGCATGGCTGGGCTGGAGGAGGAGGGCCCGGTGGCAGCGAGGATATGTAGCCTGGTGGAGACTTTACCCAGTTCTCAGTCTGCAGTGGCCTCACAGGCTGACTTAGCTCTTAGTGAAAGGGGCTCAGCCCCTTTATGCCTGCAGCCACTTGCTAGGTCTTACCCAATGTCACAGGCCAAGCAAGCATCTGGTTGTAAAAGTGTCCCCAGATGGAGGCCCCCTGGCTCAGGGTCAGATCTCATCTGATTGGCTCTTTCTGACCAAAGGTCAGGTCTTGACCATCCTCTGCATCTGTCCAGCCTCACCCTGCCCTGCCCAGTGGAAGGTCTCCACTGGGATGCGGAGAGGCTGGGGATCCCATCAGCAGGGCTCTAAGCTTTTCTTATGGGGCTTACGGCCCCACCCTGGTGCAGGCCAAGGCCAGGGCTATCTGGCATGTGTACACAAGCTGCCTCTGCTCTGTACTTGGGGGATCAGGACAAGCCTCGTATCACCGGCTTGTCTCTGTGGACCACAAGTCCAATGTCAGGGTGCAGTGTCTTCCCTCTCATGCAAGCTATGGGTAATCACTTGTCATTTATTCCTCTCATTTTTTTGGTTCTTGAGACAGGGTTTCATGTAGCCTAGGCTGGCCTGAATTTGCTATGTAGCTGGGGATAACCTTGAATTTTGTTTTTGGTCTTACTGAGACAGGGTTTCCCTGTAGCCCCAGATGGTCTGGAACTCACTCGCTATGTAGACCAGGCTGGCCTCAAACTCCCTGAGATTCGCCTACCACTGCCTACCAAGTGCTGGGATTAAAGGTGTGTACCACCATGCTCAGCTTTAAAAAAAGATTTTTTTTGGTCTTTTTGAAGCAGGGTCTCCCTGTAGCCCCAGCTGTCCTGGAACTCACTATGTAGACCAGGCTGGCCTTGAACTCACAGAGATCCGCCTGCCTCTGCCTACCAAGTGCTGGGACTACAGGAATGTGCCACCATACCCAGCTATGACCAGCTTTTTAAAAAAATTTTTTTAAATTATTTTTATTTTAGCGGGGCATGGTGGCACACGCCTTTAATCCCAGCACTCGGGAGGCAGAGGCAGGCGGATCTCTGTGAGTTCAAGGCCAGCCTGGTCTACATAGTGAGATCAAGGACAGCTGGAGCTACAGGGAGACCATATCTCAAAAAGACCAAAAAAAATTATTTTTATCTTAATGTGTCTGAGTGTTATGTCTACATGTGTGTAAATGCACCCATGTTATGCAGTGCCCATGGAAGACAGAAGAGGGCATTGGATCCCCTGGAACTGGAGTTAATAGATGGTTGTTAGCTGCCATGTGCGTGCTGGGATTTGAACCTTACTCTTCTGTAAGAACAGCCAGTGCTCTTAACCCCAGCCTTGAACTTCTGGTCCTCCTGCTTCCACCTCCCCAGCACTGGGGTCACAGGTGTGCACTGCTACACTTAGTCAACTCAGTGCTTGAGATGAACACAGGGACTTTGTGCACACCAGGGAAGCATGCTGTCCAACTGAATTATATACCCAGTCCCTATTCATTTATAAAAACTCTTCTGAGCAGCCACATGCTGAGTGCTTGATGACAGGTACAGGGTCCTGGTGAACTCAGAAATTCATTGTCCCAGGAAAAGACTCTCACTTGGGGAAGGGGAAATGTCAAGTTTTGAGGAGCCTGTCACATGGAGCTAGACTTTGCCTGGGATTTACCTCAGCATGCCATTGGGGTTTTCCCCAACCAAGCTTGTTTGCTGGTCTGTAAAGGGATCTCAGTAGTATCTGCTTGCAGAGGTAGTCTCCAGGACCTTGGAAGCTGACAAGAGGTGCCCTAGCCCTGGCTTTCCACAGTTCCCACTATCATCACATAGTATCCCCTGGGCATAGGGCTCCTCGGAGCAGGGGTTAAGCTTGTCCCTACCTACACTGCCTTGAATAGGGAGGTGAGGTTAGGACAGAAGATGTGGAAAGTCTAGGGACTAAGGCACATTTGAAATCAGAAGCCCTGAGTGAATGACCCAGGGGCAATTGGTGTGTGCAGCTGTTGGACCCCCAGGGTTGCAGGTCACATCATGGATGCTGTCTGTTGACATACCACTCAGGGATATCAGGCTGGGCCTGAGAGCAGATCAAAATGCAGCCCCTGTCAACTGGCCAGCACTGTGGTTGCCAGGGCAACCTTTCCTGTTGGGAATCCTGGGATGAACTCCAGGAAGGTGAACACTTGTGGGCACCCCAGGCCTTGGCTGGCCAGGAGGAGCCTGGCACTGACTGTTTGCGCAAGACCTTTGTGGGGCCTCCTCCTAGATATCCTTGGGATGACAGCAGCTTCATAGAGGAGCAATCAGGCCATAAATGGCAGCAACCCTTGGGCCCCTTATCAGAGTCCAAGGGGCTGAGTGTGCAGCGACACTCCCAAGGGCCCCTTGAGGCTGAGTAGGTATATCTGGTGGCCACCCAGAAGCAGAGAAGCCAAGATACAAGTCAGAGACTGGCAGGCATATCAATGCTTTTAATTCTTCTGGGCCACACTGGTCTGGCTTATAAGGCATGACAGGTGGCATGCTGCCTGAGGTACAAAAGGAAGGGCCAGGGCCAGCCCATCAGGAGGGAACCCAGGAAGAGCACAGTCCAGACTTGGGTGCTGGGAAGTAGGCCTCAGTAGCCATCGTCAGCCCAGGTAACCTCGTAATCAGGATACTTGGCTTTGATCTTCTCAGTTGAGACAGAGTGCTGGGCACGACCATAACCCTGGAGAGAAGGTTAGGGTTAGGGTTAAGGTTAGTCTGCTTGGGCTTTTGCTCTGGGAGTCCACTCAGCAGCCACCAATGGCAGGCATGGGAAAGGTACCCAAACCATCTGGACTAAAGGGCTCCATAGGTGAGCCCTGAGGCTCCAGGTGGTCTTTGTGAGGAGAGAGTCAAGGCTGTGAGTTCAACTCCAGCACTGAACACCCCGAGGGCTTAGAAGCTCAAAGAGGTAGGACACAGAGATCCCGGGCAAGGAGGAGGTGCAGCTAAAGGCAGTTTCCGGCCACTCTGGTGTCACATGGGGAATGTGTGGAAGCCACAGCCCTTAAGTGAGGGCTATACAGTTTGGACTGCCCAGAGTCCCAGAATGGCAGGTCGGGGGCCAGGCTCACAAGGGTGAGCTCTGCAGTCAGGCCTGGGCTGGAACTCACCATAGAGTAGCCATAAACGTGAATCTTCCTGTCCTGGCTCTGGTGGGAGATGCGCCCGCCGCCCAGGCACTCACAGTCATAGCCTTTCCTTTGCAGCTCTCCGGACACTTTGTCATAGATGTCCGCTGGGGTGGGGAGAGGGACCTCAAGACATGCCCTAATTGCCTTGGTTGACCCCGTAATGAACTCTAGGACGGATGTAGGGGTCTGAAGCCCCAGGTCTGCGTGGCCTTTTCCCCAGTGGAAAGGTAGCCGCACCCTACTGGCACAGGGATGAAGAAGATGTTTTCCGAAGAGGGAGAGGGGATGAAAAAGGGTTGGGTCGGCAGGGCGTGATGGCGCACGCCTTTAGTCCCAGCACTCGGAAGACAGAGAGGCAGGTGGATCTGTGTGAGATCGAGGCCAGGCTGGTCTGCATAGTGAGTTCCAGGCCATCCGGGGCTACAGGGAGGTAGGGTCATGACAGTACACCTAGCTCAGGGCCCTGACTTTTCAATTAGCAGGATGAGGCCATCGTACGAGGCGTGGCCGGCCGTAGGCACCCACAGCGGCTGCAGTGGCCCCGCCCCGCCTAGGCTCCACCCCCGCACCCCAGGCCCCGCCCTCACCGTGGTACTCGGCCCATTTGTATCCCCGCACGATTTCCTTGCACTCCCCGGCCGGGTCCTCGGAGGGCGATGCTACGTGGACTCGAATCAGCACATACTTAAAGACGCCATCCGAGTCGATGTCCACATCAGAAATCTGAGCGAGGTCCGCCGCCATGTTCCCGAACGCTCGCGGGTCCTCCGGGAGCCACTGCCCCTCACCCATCCGAGGAGGCCGGAGCCGCGCGCGCCAGGCGGGCCAGGACGGCTGCACCAATCCCGACCCGGGGTGCTTCCTGAGGCCCCGAGCCTCAGCCAGTGGCACCTCCGAGCCGAGGCACGGGCTGGCCAATCGCAGCCCAGCTCCTTGCAGCTTCGGGACCATGTGTCCCAGTTAAAGGAGCCGCGGCTGCGGGAACGCAGTGGGAATCAATTAAATGAAATCAAAATTCGGTGTGCGAGGCCCGGAAGGTGCTGCGGTGACGCACGCCTGTTCCTCTCCCCGGTCCTAGGGCGTCCATCCCCTATCATCAGACATAAATCTCGGGTCCTTTCTTCCCCAGCACCCTCACGCCCGAGGCTCCCCTCCCTGACTCCTCCAGGTTCGATGACCTCCCCGCCCTACCCCTCCACACTCCATACCCAACCGCCAACCCGAGGGCTTCCCTTCCCATGCCCAAGGGCCTCTGGTCCCGACCCCCTCCAAAGCCCTGCAGGCTCTACCCGCCCCTCTAAAGAGTCAGCCGCGGTTACTTTCAAATTCTGTTTTACTTGGCTCAATAGCACGCGCTTTCTGGAAATGATGGGTCCAGGGGCGCTCCTGCCACCTGCTCCTGTAACCAAAGTGGAGGCCCTGGGGAGGGCGGTAGGCGGGTGCGGCGGCGAAGCACGACGGCGTCGAGGCAGGTGCCAACTAGGGTGCCGGGAGGAGTCCAACGGAGGTGCGTGGGTGTGCACCGACGGCAGCAGGGGTCGGCGGCGGGGTTCCCAGGTTCTAGCACTTGATGCCCTCTCCCCTCGCGGGTAGGGGCTTCTGGGACGGGCTGACGCTTACGCAGCGTCTGGCCTCGCCCCCCTCGCACACTCCTTGGAGCTCTGGAACTGACTCAGGTGCACTAGGTGCTAGGGGTGTGGCAGTGGGCGAGGGCCGCCTAGGCCTAGACTGGCACTAATACCTGCAGCTTGGCGAGCGCACGGCACTTTTGAGGAAAAGATCTGACCGCGAGGCAGATCCTCAGCCCTGGCCATCTAGCCGCTGCTCCTCTGCTGTGCACCTTACTCAACCCACTTCCAACTAGAAGCACCTCCTGTGCCCTCCTCCTTCCTAAGTCAGCCTGTGAGGCCCCCTGCTGGTCCCTCCTAAGCACACACTTCCCACCTTCCTGTGTAGTCCACCTTCTTTGGATCTGCCCTGGCCATCTTGTTGCCCTAGATATTGTTGGGTGTGTGGGTGCTCCAACCCTCACCCAGCCAGTTCTCAATCCGGCCTCGTTGCCACCCACTCTGCTTCTCCTGCTCAGGTTCCCCTTTGGGTGGCTGGGTGGCTTGCAGTTTGGTTTTGGCCTGAAGACCTCCAGTATCCCAACATGTCCTACAAGGGCCTGAGACCAAGGCAGCCAGAGGTCAGAGGGCCTCAGGACAGGCAGCATTTAGTGTGCCAGGCTAGCCCTACCCACAGCCTCTCCAGCATAGGGGTGCACAGACACTAAGTAGGCCTCAGAGCCTGACACACTCCAGACACAGGAGGTGGGTTAAGGGCATACTTAAGTGAGGACACTAGGCTTTGGTCAACATGGACTTCTGGACTTGGGGGAATGGGGATCGAGGGTTGAGGAGACTCTAGGGAAGAACCCTGCAACATACATGGGCAGAGTTTCCCTGGGTAGGATGTGTGTACCGGTGACCTTCCACTTGAAGGCAGAGCCAGTGGTCCTCAGGCCCACCCCGCCTCCTAACGGGGAGCACCGAGGGCGAGGACACGACTCTTGCGGGGCCCTCTCCCCACGGCTGTCTTAGGGAGGGCCCAGGGTTTGGTAGCCGGGTAGGGTAGTCTGACTGGGAACAGAAAAGGAGAGATGCAGCTGGTGGAAAAGCGTGGGATGCAGGAGATGGGGGCAGAGTCTTAGGCAAAGCTGGAGGTGGCGGGGTGGGCGGGGCTTGGGCAGAGAATTTGTAGGCCACTTTGAGAGGGCCCAGGAGACCAGACTGAGCCCTGAGTGGGCAGGGCGAGACTCCGGGGGCCGTCCTGGTGGATCAGTTTGGGCCTAACTGGGGTAGACAGGGCTCCGGTCAGGGCCTGGGCCCAATGACCCCGTGGCTCACATGATGTCGTCCAGTAGGTTGGCGCTGGCTACCCAGTCGAGCGCACGCGGCTCGGAAGCAGCCATGATCATGCACATGAAGGGACGGCCGGTGCGCCGGTCGGTGGGATAGATGGTAGTGGGCGTGAAGCGCCGGTTGGTCTCGACAAATTCGCAGAGCTGCTCGTAGATGCGTGGGAACTCGTGGCGGAGGAAGACGCCGCGCAGGCGCAGCTCGCGCTGGATGTGGATGAAGGCCACTTCGCGGGCGCGCCGGCCCGCCTCACCCTCCTGGTCCAGGCCCGCTGTGCCGGGCGGAGGCGTCAGGATCAGTGTCTCCATGTCCGGATCTCGACCACGCGCAGGGGGAGGCCGCGCCGGGCTGCCGGCAGCCAAGGCCACCTTGGCGAACTTGCGCACCGTGGGCCCGGAGCTGCGCGGCGCGGGCGCGGGCCGGGCGGAGGTTCCGGGAGGTGCAGCGCCCGGGCCCACGGCCACCGACACGCTAAGGAGGAAGCACTCGGCCGGTTCGTAGAGCCTCCCGGCGGCCGCCAGCTCTCGCGCATAACTGCCCAGAGGCGCCGCGTGTGTAGCCAGTTCGCGCAGGGACAGGTAGGTGGGCGACAGTAGCAGCCCTTCGAGGCCGAAGCGGAGGAAGTTGTCGGCTGAACCCGGGCTGGGGAAGCCCAGGAACAGCACGCCGCGGCCGCGCGACAGGAACCCGACGCGCGCGATGCGCGAGAAGGCGCGGTGCACCGGGCCGCTGTCGCGGCAGAACTGCAGCACATGGCGGCACACGCTGCCCACGCGGCCGTACACGCAGCGCGCCTTGTGTGCGTCCCAGTCCTCTCGGCGGCACAGGCGCGAGCAGTAGTAGGTGTAGCAGCTGTGGCACGACTTGAAATAGAGGCAGGCGTTGAACATGGTCTCCGTCCGCCGGCAGCGCGCGTTGGAGCAGGTCATCAAGTCGTCCTCGTCTGCGCTGGGCTCCGGAGAGGCATCGGCCGCCTCCCCGGAGCCCGCAGGCTCTTCGGTGCTGCCGGCGGAGGCAGGTGGGGAGCGCGGCGGCGCCAGCGCTGGGGCTCCGGGGCCCGCAGGCCGCGAGTCCAGCAGGCGGCGCAGTTGGCGGCCTAATCCTTCGGCTGCGGGCTCCGGGGCGGGGCCAGCCGGTGGCCGAGAGTCTATGACCAGGTCAGTGATGAGTTCGTCCAGCTGCTCCAGGCTGCGCTGGCGGCTGGACGCAGGGCCCTCGGGGGCGGTGGGTGCTGGCGGCCGCGGGCGGCCCCCAGGCGGTTCCCAGGCCCTGGCAGTCGGGCGCTCGGCGGCGCGCAGGTCGTTGTCGGTGATGGTGATCTCTGGCGTGACGTACCAGTTGCGGCCCAGGCCCTCCCCCGCGCGGCCCTTCTCGGTCAGCGAGGTCTCAGACAGCGACAGCGCTGCGTAGCGTCTGGGCGAGGTGGACAGGTTGACTACAACTGGTGCGCGCCGGCCTTCGGGGGATGAACCCCGGGTGTCCCGCACCTCGCGCCCCAGCAGGTCCTCATAGCTGCGGCCACGTCCCAGGGGGTCTTCCCGGCGAGGACCCGGCGCTAGGATGTTGTCCCAGGATCGAGAGTAGTGGCGGCTGTCTGTGACCAGCCGGGGCGGGCTCGTGCCGGTGCCACCGTGCCAAGAGGCCAACAGTGGTCCTGGCCCGGGAGGAGGCGCCACCTGCAGGGTGCGATAAGGCCGCGGACCCCAGTCGGCCCAGGCTGGGCTGTTTCGCGGGTGTGGATAAGTCCGAGCCAGCGCATCGCGTTCCCGGTACCGCCCAAAGTCTTCTGTGTAGAAGGTCCGGGCGCCGGAGTGTGCCCGGGGCTCCTCGGGAATGTAGCGGGAACCAAAGGGCAGGCCGTAGGCTCGAGGGGTCTCCCCGTAGTAGGAGCGGGAAGGGGGCTCCTGGATCGGGAAGGTGCGCGCATCCCCTGGATAGTAGCCTCCCCCGCGCCTTGGACTGGGTCGGGAGGGTTCTTCCAAGTAGGAGCAGTAGCCATCGAAGGGAGGGCCTGGGCTCATAGTAAAGCCGCCGGTGTAGCCTTCGGACTCCTCGGTGTAGAAAAATTGGGTGGGACCTGGGGGTGTTGTGAAGGGCTGACTGCGATGCTCCGCGTAGTCCCGAGGCCCAGGAAGGGGCCCATCACAGTACAGTGCCCGGGGGTCTGTACAGTACAAGTCACTGGGCGTGGGCGTGCGTGACAGCGCCACGTGGCGGGGTCCGGGAACCGTGAGGCCGTGGAACTGTGGGGCGACGCGAGCCCAGGGCGCGGCCTCGGCGGGCACGCAGGGCCTGGAGCCCCGGGTGGCGTGCTGCAGCACTGCGTCATCAGGCTTGATGTCCAAACGGCAGCGGACGTGGGGCGCAGGTCCTGAAAGTGGATCCGGAGGTGCACAGCGGCCTGGGGCGGCGCACAGAGGCGCGATGCGGCCGGGGCCGCCCCGCTGTGGCTGCAGCTTGATGGGATGCAGCTCGTTGGCGAGCGCGCGCAACGCTGGGTACGAGGGCTCGCGGCGCGGCGACCCCTCGGCCCGGGCCACACGCTGGGTCTCCCGACTTCGACGCGGCAGCACCGGCGGTGAGGATGGCACCGGCGCCAGGCCCTGGGGCGCACGCGGCGCGCTCTTGGAACGGGCGCGGCGCCGTGTCTCGCCGTCTCGGGGTCGTGCACGGGGTGGTGCGGGCTCCGCAGGTGGCGGCTCTGGGCGAGTCTCCATGGCCGGCCCGTCCAGTGCCTCTAAGAAGTCGAAACTACGGCAGTGGCGCTTGTTGAAAGGTGCGGGCGCAGCAGGCCGGGCCATGGATCGCTCACATGGCTGGCGTCTGGACGCAGGCCCCGGGGCCGCCACCTTGATGTCCTGGTACACGGTCGACACCAGCAAGTCCGGTGGGTCCGTGCGGGTCATCTTAAAAGACGTCCCCAGGCTGGCGGCTCCAGTCACTCTACCTTTTGGGGCCTTTGCCCTGGGAGGAGATGCGGGTCAGGGCAGCCCCCTCTGCATCCCAAGCCCTTTACCCCCATCCCACCCCTCGCGCTGGTCCGGCTTACCTGGGGCATAGGGGGTGGAGCAGCCATGGCTGCCCGCCTCGGCCAAAGCTTCTGGAGTTGGCGCCATGACTATGTCAGAAGTACCTGCAGGAGGAATCCCGCTGTCAGCCAGCCTGTGGGCCAGGAGGACTTAGTCTTCTGTGGACCCACCTTTCTCTCCCCACAGGGAACTCCTGTGCTGAAGCTTCTAGGCCTCACCCCACACTAGACACTGCTCGGTAGGCTTGGGTAGACAGACCCCTGGATGGGTCGACAGGATGGGACGGGGATGGGGGGTGGTCTCTGGACTACTGCCCTCTGGTGACCACAGCTGGAAGGAAGGGCTTTTAGATTCCCTAACAGGTGCGCCAGCAGCACTGCAGAGCCTCCCCTCTGTAAGTAGGGAGTCCTGGCCTGCTGACCAGAGAGTAGAGAACCCCTTCCCCCCAATGTTGCAAGGGCCCTTGCTCATGGGACAGTCCTCTTTACCCAAGCCCAAGTCCCCTCAAATTGGTATGGTCCTGGCCAGAAGAAAGGCCCCAAGGAGGATTCTTGGTTTTCAAATCCCTCTTCCTTCTGCAGAAACCTCTGGCTCCAGCTCCTTGGGTGAGGTGCACTGAGCTTGTTGGGGCAGAGAAGAGAAGGCTGCAGAGTGAATCTCTTCTGCTTTGTTTAACTGCACATGGACAACCCCCCATGTGCGCTTGGCATCCCCCAAACCAGGTCCAGGCTGCAGGACCACGTGGGTGCCATGTGAGACACAAGCTCATGGTGTCCTTCTTCCTCTGAGCTGCAAACTAGTCCTGTCCTGGTGTACCAAGCCAGGAGGCTGCCAGCCAGGAGGAGGCAGGGGAGAGGGTGGGAAAGCCCCTTCCCCCAGCCCTCCCAACTCTGGCTCCGGAAAGCTCCAGGGAAGCCTGTGGTTCTACAGCCCCCATCAGTGGGCTGGACAGGATCTAGGCTCATGCTCTGATGTGGGCCACCAGTGTCTCTGTGGTCCCTAGGGCCTGGGGCTGACTGGAGAGAGGGGTTCAGAAGGTGGTGACAGGCCCCCTCCTCCTCCTCCCACTAGGCATCCACTTGGAGGGCATCTGCTCCAGTAAGCTGAGTGCTGGGGGCTGGAAGGGCTGTGGGCCTTTCATGGTCCCCTGTCCCAGGAGCTTTCTGCTGCCAGGGCTGCTTTTGGGGGTCAGGGCTTCTAAGTACCTTGCTCCAGTCCTAGTCTCATGCCCACCCCATTAGGACCCCCTTTCATCCTAAACTCAAGGCCAGGTCAGAGTCTGGGCTGGATGACAGGGTCTGAGGCTCCGCCCCAGGGAGGTGACAACCGGCTTTGGTGGCTGTGGCTATCAGGAGCTGGACACTGTGACACCCCCTCACAGTGGAATGGGGGTGGGGTGGGGCCGGCTTCTGTATCCCAGGCCTTTCGGAGACCCTTCTCATACAGCGGCCCTGCCCTGGCCTGTCCCGGAGCGGCCATCGCGGGGACCCAGCCTGCGTTGCTTGGGGGCGGGGACTTCCCATCCTTTCGTGCAGCTCCACCCGTGACAACGGCTGCACACGATGGGCAGGTTGGCCCGGTCTCTTACCTGGATGTTACTCCACCAGCTGGTCCAGGGTGGGCCTCACAACCCCAAGTCAGCTCCGGTTTGTCCCTGGCACTGCTATGTCCCCAGCACCGGTAGAAGCTTCCAGGCAGCAGCACTGATCCTGCCCTAGTCGCTCAGTGCTGCCCCCAGTGGCGGTCAGTGGGGTGGCATTTAAAGGGGCCGCGCCGAATGGGGGCTGTGCAGTCGGGCTCAAGACACCAGTGGTCTCGCTAGCCCCTGTTTGGGGCTGTGCAGAGTGCAGGGTGATGGGTCCCTGTGACTTCCCCGGAGCACAAGCCTCTGAGTCTGAAGAGGACACTCGTGCATCAAGATAAGTCTGCAGGTGCCCCCGGCTCCACCTCCAGGGTGTCTGCAGGGAGGGTTCCAGGAGCCCCGAGCCCCTGCCTGACTGTGGAGACTGAATTTGGGCAGCTTCCGGAATGTATGTGTGTGGTTGGACCCAGGTGGAAGCAGATGGGCGACTCTGTACCCCATTGGCCTCTCCCCCAGGCACTTTCCTTTTTGGTGCTGGAGACGCCAAAATCTCGGCAGGTACCTGGGGCCAGATGGCTTGCTCAGCCTGGAGTGGAGCTGAAGCCTGGAGTGTCCAGGCCAGCCTGGACGGCCACTGCCCGCTTCCTTTGGGGAAGGTATGCGATCCACGGATAAGCCGCAGCTTTAATCCAGCCCTTGCCCAAGGCAGTGTGCCTGCCAGCATTCCGGCGTGGTGGATGTTGGGTCACAGATGCCCTCAGCCCCGAAGGTGAGACCTGCCTTGGTCTGTTGGGGTTCTAGACCCGCTAAGACGCCAGTGCTGCTCACTGTGCAGACCTGGGCTACTCTGTTTACTGTAGGCTGTCTCCACGCCAGGGGTTCCAAAGCCGGGAACTACAGGGCCAGGTGGTGCTTGTCCCCCAGTACCTGCTCAGCGACCAGCAACCAACTGTCCTATGCTTCCAAGATAGTTCCCCAGCTTCGGAAAGCCCTCTAGGCCACAGCCCCCCCCGCCCCGCCCCCAACGTCATTAGCAGCCTTTGCTGCTCCAGCAGGCCTCTGGAGGGTTCTCATGGCAACGTGTCAGCAGTGGGCGGGGGCGGAGCACTGCCGGCGGGGGTGTAATACTCGGATGATGCCCCCCCCAGCATGCAGGGAGGCGGAACAGACACAACTGCCTTTAACAGGACCCAGTCTGTAACCCCCCCAGTAACCCAGTGTAGGCCACAGTGGGGCGCACTATAAACCGTGGCCTGGCCTCTGATTGACCTGCTGTGGCTAGGTCCTAAGTCCTGGGGCCACCTTCGGGCCAGCATTCTGGACGACCGCCTAACCTTTATAAGACAGCAGCTTCTTGAAAACGGCTCTTTGGCTCTGCCCAGGCCACCTGGACCAAAGGTTGGTTTTACCCCATGCAGCTTAGAGTGCCAGAAAACAGAACAGTCACACACCCGGTAAAATCAGAGAGCTTTATAATCTTGGTGGAGTGTCTAAGAAGGCGCCGGCTAGGCTCGGCTCACCTGCGCAGGCGCTCAATGGGCAGAGGCGCAGCTGGTGCACAGCGGCAAGCTGTTAGTGCCTCTCCCAGGTGAGGTGGTGCACGCTGTTCTCTTGCCAGCCTTACTCAGTGTAGGGCCTGGGCCACCTTACAGTGGCAGATGCTGCCACACCCTCCCAAGTACGTGTGTGTGCTCAGGGCAGGGGCGCACTCTGCTCTGGATCCATGGGGAGGGGAGTCGACAGCCCAAGCCATGCTATGGCCCTGGGAGAGCTCGGGAAGGCAAGCAGGAGTGGGGCTGGGTGGTGGATGTCTGAGAAGCCAAGCAGCCCCACACCCTGCCTCTGTAAACAGACCCTGGGGGACCCCTTCTCGGCCTCAGTCACATCCCTGAGAAACATTGGGGACTGGCAGCGGCTCGCTCTGGGGAGGACCCGGTGGTTCACCAGGCCGGCTGCAACCCTGCTTTGTCCCCTCCCTCCCTGCAGAGCAGGTTTCTTCTGGGTTTAGGCCCAGCACCTGCAGTGCCTGGCCCAAGGGCCTGACCACCAAGGCCTGGCTTGGGCCTCCAGTACAGAAATCAGCATAGACAGGCCAGACCACATGGGGGCAGACATAATGGCTGGGGACATGAGATGGCAGGGTGGTCCTGGGGTCTTGGATGCACAGGCAGCAGTCTCCTCACTCAGCCACAGGCAGTCCCTCTCTTCCCAGGCCAGTCAACTGCCCCTGGCAGGCCTAGAGCTCCTCGTAGTCCCCGCCTCCAGGGTGTCGGCTGCCAGCGGCCCCACCACCCAGAAAGGCCTCCAGCTCGTCTGTGGCCTTCTGCTCCCTGCTCCTCGGGGGCCTCCTCTTCCTCCTCCTCTCCTCCTTGCCCTCCTCCCTGTCCTTGCTCTTCTTATGTTTACTCTTCTTTTTCGTAGCTTTTTCTTCCTCCTGGAGGCCGTGAAAAGGGGGCACTGGAGTCAATGGGCAACAGGCGAGGCCGCCCCTACCACCTTCCTGGAGTCCAGGCTGCCAGGCCAGCGGAGGGCTGTGAGGGCAGGGCGGCTGTGGCGGGTGGGGTGGGCGCGGAGGGCGGGGCCGTACCTCTTTGCTTTTCTTCTTCTTCTTCTTCTTCTCTTTGGAAGTCAGTTTGCTGTCCTTATCTGCAAAGGAAAGACGATGAACTCCTGCCTGTAGCTGCTTTGACATGGTCAGGCAGAGGCAGCCACAAGCACCCCATCCCAGCAAGCACCCCATCCCAGCAGGGTCTGGTCCCATGGGTAATCTAGGGGTTGGCATGTACTTTTGTGCTGATGTCCCTTAAACCAGCCTTGGAGGAAATTCCTCCTTCTCCCTTTGGGGTTGAGAACCTGTTAGTACACCCTGAGTTAAACTGCTGGTTAGGGTAGACATGGTCCAAATCTGCCCGAGCTCCAGCCCCAGGCACACCATCAACTAGGCAGTGGCCCTTCTAACACAGTACTGTCCCAAACCCCTATGACACCAGAAAGTCCAGGATGTTGGCACAGTAGTTGGCATGTGCAGCTGGGGATCAGTGGCTCAACCCCTGGACCCATAGGGATCTCTGAACAGGGTGACAGGGTTTTTCCAGAGACCAGTAGACCAGCAGGGTGCTGGCCTTGAATGGATGGCCATTCTGGTTGGATAGAGCCCTGAGCCATAATGCAGTGTCAGGCTTGGGCATGTGGTTGCTTTGGTCCTGGTCAAAGCCAAGAGGTATGACACAGCTGGCTCTTTTAGAGATGCTCACAGCCATAGCTGGGGCGAACAAAGAAACCCTAAGCAGGCTAAGTATTCCAAACACAGGGCTACCAGAGGATGAGGACCACCAAGTTATACCAGGCTCCAACAAGGGACAAGCTCCAGGCCCTCCTACCTTCATCACTGCTCTCCTTGGGTTCTGTCTCCTCCAGGCCCAGCCCAAATAGATCCGAGTCATTCTTCAGTCTGAAGGAGGGGACTTGGGGCTTGGAGGGTGGGGGTGGCTGGGCAGGGCCAGTTTCCTCATCAGTCCCATCAGAGAGGTCTTCTCTCACTGGGAACTCACCCTGGAGAGGAAGCAGCCGGTAGCCTACTGTTCCTTATCATCCCATGGGACTCCTGAAGCAAGATGGCAAGTCCCCTTGGGACTCTAGCAGCTGGGGAGCCCCCTAACCAGACCCAGATTCAGAGGGGCCAGCATGTGGACAACAGACCCAGATTCAGAGGGGCTAGCATGTGGACAACGGACCCTCTCCCACGGCCTCTTGTCCACTGTTCCCAGTTCAGCATCAAACAGGACAGGAAGCCAGGACTGTGCTTTGGGGGGCACTAAAGCCAGGAAGGTTTTCTTGTTTCTCCTCAGGCTCAGCCTTGGGGCCTGGACCTTACTGCTGTCCTCTATCTCTGGAGGGATGGAGGCTGAACTTTCCAGCTTGCAGCCTGTCCTTACCACTTTCCGCTGTGAATCGGATTCATCACTCTCAAAGTCGGGGTCATCCATGACGAAGGACAGCATTTGGGCAGCAATAGGCCCCTCAGGATCACTTTCTGATGACACCTGCTTGTCCTTCCCTTCCTGGGGTCTGTTAGAGCTCTCAGTAGGGGGCTTGGTACTGCTGAGTTCAAGACCTGAGCCAGCAGTGAGGCCACCTGACCATGGGTGCTCTGTGACTCCTGGGGGAACTGCCTTCTTCTGTGGCCGTGAGGTCTTGGTGGAGGACCTTCACATTAAAAGGAATGTCAGGAGCTCTGAGGCCACCCTGGGCTGTCCCTTCCTCAGCTGGCCACACCCTGGGGACCCCTGCCCATACCGTTTCGTCTCTGGCTCTGAACATTGCTGAGGAGCCACTCTGGGGTGGCTTGCCATTCCTTCAACTTCCTCCTCACTCGAGAGGCTGATATTCTTACTGGGGATGGGGTTGGAGGGCAGCAGGGATTTGCCACAAGGCTGATCTTCAAGGTCCACATCATCCTGGAAGCCTGCCACCATTGGGTTTCCTCCTAGGGTCTCCCCATCATCACTGCAAAAGAGTGGGTGATGAGACGACTTGAGGCCAGCTATGCGCTGCTGATCCCCACCCCACTGACTGTGGAGCTGCCCTGTCCATAGAGGGCCATGTTCTAGTGCCAAGACCTCTTTGGGCTGTCACTGAGGCTGCTGAGTCGCCTGGAGTAAGGAGTGAGGGAAACACAACCTTGTTGCTGGCCAGTGGGTGATTGAGAGATGAGGAGCCCAACTCAGGGGCTTCTGGGCTTTAATCCATTTGTGCTTCTGGGAGGGAGCCCTTTACCCCTATGGACACAGCAATGCTGGAGATGATAAAAGCCACCCAAAATGGGACTTGTTGTGGGAGTGATCTCAGAACTTAGCTGTGGACAGGTTATTGGGGTATTCTTGGCAAGCAAAGAGGGGTGGGAAAGGCTTACTGCAGGAGGCCAGACCGGGAACTGTACAGCTCAATGTGCCTGGCTCCACAAGAAGACACCCAGGAGGCTTTCCCTGTACCTGATACCGCCTGGGTCATGTGCCCAGGGTGCCCCATCCCTGCTAGGCCACCTGCTAAGGCTTCTGCTGGAGGACTCGTTTGATCTTCTCTCATCTGCGATGGCCATAAACCCTGCTCTCCTCCAGGGTGGGCTGACTGCCCAAGTGTCTCAGAGCGGCAGTTGTCAGTCTGAGCAGGCCTCTGATGCATGGCCTGAGCCCTTCTAGAACTCAAGTCCTCCAGTCACAGTTCTGCTTTTGTTCGCAGAGCTAACTGTCAACCCAGTAAGCCTCAGAGAGGCTGTGCTGGCCCTAGGAGCGAGGCTGTGCTCAGCTCCACCTACCTGTCACTATCCTGCTGTGGGCCTTTGACCCCGATCTTCTTGTCTTTAGGCAGGGTAGTGTCTTCCAGGAAGCTGTGGTCAAGGCCGTCTTCAGGGACAAAATCCTCAACCTTCTGGACTCTTGCTGGAGCCTCTGGAGCTGGCACTGGCTCTGTAGACAGACACTGGTTCCTCATGGAGTTCCTGCCCCAAGGCCAGGCAACCCCTAGAGCTGTGCCTGTAGGACTGGGACTTGGAGAATGGGAAGGTGAATTATACCCTGGTTAGAGGTCATAGGCTGCATCTAGAGCTAGGTCATGGGGCTGCTGGCCCACGAGAGGAGCTCGTCACGGGGGACGGGGATCACATTCCCAGTCTGTGATGCATGAGGCAAGACACCAGAAGCTGGCTCTCAAGTTCACATATTGAGGGTTGTTCCCAGGTCTACCTGGAGGTGAAGGGGTCACATCTGCAGCTGCTGAGGTCCCAAACAGCCGAGAGATGATACTGCGACGCTGGGCTGGAGCTGGAGCTGAGGCGTGTGCAGAAGGGGGTAGGGCCTCCAAGGGGGGTGCAGGGGATGGTGCTGGAGGACAGGCAGAGGGGGCACTGAGGGGCAGCTGGGACGCAGGCTGGGGTGTGCTGGGACTGGAGCTGCCTGTGGATACAGCACTTGGAGGCACAACTGGCGACTGGGAGCCTGAGGATGGGCTCTGCCCATTGGCTGCCAGAGGGGACGTGTGGCCTCGACTGCGAGCCTCCATCATTTCGAGGAAGCTGGAGGGACGGGCAGAAGAGATGGGAGTGAGGAGCCTGGCCTCCTCTTACCCCTCCTCCAAGGCCCCTGGGCATCAGTGCTCAGCTTGCACTTACACTAAGAGGGGTGGCTGGCTGGTAGGCAGAGGACAGGGCCTAATGCCAGCCAGCTGCCCAGTAGCCTTTGCTGCCAGCAGGTAGGCCATTCAGACTATGCTCTGCTCACCCTTCTTCAGCACTGAACTCCCAAGGCCAGGCTGTCCCTCCACACTGACATCAGCATGGGGAACTAAGTCAGCAGGTAGGGAGCCCCACAGCACAGGGACACAGGGCCAGAGTCTACCAGGACCAGCTGGTCTTATGAGGTTCAAGTGGCTACCTGCAGCACCCTGTGGCCAAATACTAGTGACCATGAGGTGTGGCTGGTTCTGGACAGGGAAGCAGCAACATAAGCACTGCCATAACCACAGGCTTGTGCTGATCCACACGCAGGCCCTCCACTGTGAACTGTGCCAGCAACCGTACGGGTGTCCTATAGGATCTGTTGGACTTAAAGCACTTGGGGATGTAACATGCCTGGATCTACCCTCAGGAACATCTGCTCTCACTGTCTCTAAGAACCAGGAAGATGGGGGTGCTGAGGCTGCTCCTCAGCAGAGCAGCTCTATTCATGTCAGTACCCTTCTTCTAGACAAGTGTTGATCAGACTGAATGGTTCATGATTACACGTTAACAACTAAAACCTCAATCGAGCAGGAAGGCTGTGGTTACAGCACGGAGCGCCTGTCCCAGGAGCCTGGGATGGGCTGCTGAGCCACAGTGGCCAGCTACTCTACTCACATTGTTCTACAATGACTACATATGATCTTGGCTGAAGAACGCTTAGGCTGACTATCTACCCTTTGAGTACAGTGCTTTCTTCACTGTCTTGCTGGTACAGACCAAAGCCTGGCACCTGTGGACACCAGAGTACACTGGCAACAGATGCAGTACCCACCCTTCCCACTCTGGGACAGTCAAGGCCTGCGTGTCTGCAGATACAAGCTCACATACATGCTGTAGTTCTGGTCTTCAGTTTCCTGTTGCACTGACAGCTCCTCTAGTGTAGCGTCGATGTCTAGCTGGTTTGTCTCCAGCTGCCGCAGCAGTGTTTCCCTCTGTAGAGGAAGTAAGTACAGATGAGCAGCATGTCCCCACCTCACTGTGAGAGGCACAGGTACAGAAACCTGCATGGTCAGCTGCTGGGGCTTAGAGGACAGAGGACAGTATGTGGAGCCACAGCAGAAAGCACCACCTTCTGTTAGCACATCACACACCCAGACCCTAACCCTAACCCTAACCCTAACCACACTCCTGTGGTAGCAGGGCCTGGCCTGCCTTCCTGTTAATCCAGCACTCAGGAGGCAGATGCAGGCAGATTAAAAAAAAAAAAAAAAAAATTAGTTTTATATTTGAGTATATGTACCAGGAGAGGGTGTCATATCCCTTAGAACTGGAGTCACAGTTGGTTGTGAGCTGCCTGACATGGTACTGGGAAATGAATTCAGGTCCACTGCAAAAGTAGCAAGTGCTCTTAACTGCTGAGCCACCTCTCCAGCCTTGAGCTTTTATCTGGGGTTGGTCTCAAATTTGTTAGGTGGCTGGGGATGACCTTGAACTTCTTGCCCCCACCTCCCCAGTGGTGAGATTACAGCCATGTGCCACCACACATGGTTTATGTGGTGCTGGGGATTGAACCCAGGGCTTTGTGCTTAGAGGCAAGCATTCTGCTAACTAGCTATTCCCCTATCCCCAAGTGTTTGGAGTATCTCTGGATAAAACAGAGAAGGTTGTACTTTATTTACTTCTGGGATATCCAGGTCAGGTGAGAGACCAGAGGTCTGGGTGCCCATCACCCTGTCAGGAGACAGTGGCTATCAGATCCCTTGCAAACACTCACGGTGGGAAGCTACGCTGGTCTGGGTACCAGTTCAGACATCTAGCTCCAATGCTTGTCCTGGCATCCCTTCGTCTACTTTGACAAAACCTTCATGGAGCAGAGGAGCCATGCAGCAGTGAGGAGCTTGTAGAGGGCAGTCTACCTGGCGGAGGGTCCTTAGGACCCTGCACACATGGCCTTTTCCCAACCTAGGGCTCTTCAGCACAGCCCTACCTGCAGGAACCTCATGTTTCTCCAAAGGAAACAGGAGGAAAAGGAACGCTTCGCTTCCCAAAGCAATTGTGGTGTTTTGGATAAAGTATGACGTGTCCCTAGACCCAGTAGTGGCCATAGTGGCCACAGGTCTCTAGACACCAGAGGGTGGCCCAGGCCTGGTTTGCTCTTCTTTTGTTCACCACACAGGGCTTCTTACAGTTGTTTCATCTCGAGAGGTTTGACTCGAGGACGGATCCTGTTCTTTTGCTTAGGACCCAGAGCCCTGCCTCACCTCTGCCCACTCTGCTGCTCTCCTGGCTCTGGGAAGCCATAGTACCTCAGAACCAAAGAAACAGACACAGGGCTTCTGTACTTTACAATACTTGCTGTCCTTGAGGCTGGAATGGTGGCTACAGCTCCCAGCCACAGCTGCAGCCCACGGAGCTGTGTCCATAGCAGAAACCCAGAGGAGCCCAGGACTTCTTGGGTAGTATGGTGCCCTCCTTGCCCCATGACAAGGCATGTGCAGACCACAGCTTGCATGATGAGGTGCTCAGAAAGGGGCCTTGTCTTTGTGGTTTTCTGCCTAAACTCAAACCAACATCTAGCTGGATCCAAGTGAGGGACAGTCTACAAGGTATTGTCCAGTCCTAGAATAGTCAAGCCCACTCCCAACATAGTTCAAGAGGAAGATAGTTCATGCAGGGTAGGGTCCTGGAGGGCACATGGATAGAGGAGGGTGGTACAGATGGAGCCTTGGGTTTAACTCCTTTGGCTTTGACAAAAGTGTAGAAATACAAGATATAGCTGGGCATGGTGGCACACGCTGCCTTTAATCCCGGCAGAGGCAGGTGGATCTCTGTGAGCTCAAGGCCAGTCTGGTCTACATAGGAAGACCCTGTTTCAAAAAGACCAAAAAAATAAAAAACCCACAAAATACAGGCACACACCTTTAATCCCAGCACTCGGGAGGCAGAGGCAGGTGGATCTCTGAGTTCAAGGCCAGCCTGGTCTACAGAGTGAGTTCCAGGACAGCTGGGGCTACAGGGAGACCCTGTCTCAGAAAGACAAGGACTACCAAGGACTGGGACTTGGGACTGGATGAAGATACAAGGACACTCACTATCCCTGTAGTATTTTGAGACAGGGTCTCAGTCACTCCAAGTTGGCCTTGAACTCATGTAGCTGGGATGATCTTCACTGTTCATCCTACTGTGCCCCTTCCCAAAGGCTGGGACTCAGGTGAACACCAGGATGCTCACACTGTAGCTTTTGAGACTGAGGTCTCCCACTTGTTGAAACTCACTCTGTAGCTTTAAACTGAGGTGATCCTTCTGCCTCAGTCTTCTGGTTGCTGGGCATGTCACCACGCTTTAGCCTCTGCCCTTCTATACATCTAAAAGGCTCAACCTCGAGCCACCCCACTCACCTCAAACGCATCTGGAAGGCTAGACGCTTCAGGAAAGGGCACAGCTTTGTTTTCTGTCCTTAGCAAGCTGGCCAGGTCAGCCCGGCCCAGAGACAGAGCTACAGAAGCTGCATGTTCTGGAAACTTCCTCTTGATGATGAGCACCTGTGTGACTGGCACCTCCACAGCTATGAATGCTTCTGGTGAATGGGGGTTTGCACCACAATCAATGCTCCACAGAGGCACTGTCTTCAGGATGACTGCTTAGGGGCAGAGAATGTTACCCTACCTTTGGCCCCCAGGGTCTGACTGCTGTGTGTGCCAGCTCTAGCCCATTGTGCTTACTGGTAGCCAGCTTCTCAGCAGGTACCCCAAGGGGTGTTCAGGCATAAGGAGGTCATCTTTGGAGTCACAGAAGGGAGTGCCAGCTGCCTGTCTGTCGAGAACTCACCTGTAGCTGAAGAAATGGGATGTTGAAGAACTTATGCAGGTACTTCAGGCCAAAGCTATTCTTCATAGACGACTCAGCATAGCGGAAGTAGGAGGAGCCTGGAGGTCTGTGGTCGAAGAAAGATGAGAAAGGCCCTTGGTGGATGTGTGGCTTGACTCTCTTGTGTCTGAGCCTGAGGCTGCCTGTCTACCTAGCTTCCTTCTATTTTTTTTTTTTTTTCCCCTTTAACAAAGTCTTTTTGAGACAGGGTCTCCCTGTGGCCCCATCTGGCCTGGACCAGGCTGGCCTCGATCTACCGGAGTCCCCCTGCCCCACCTCCCAAGTACTGGGATTGAAGGTGGGAGCCACCTCGCTCTTAGCTTTCTTCTTGCAGCAGGTTCCTTAAGACCGTCTACAGCTGACCCCTCTAAAGAACTGGACAGGAGCCAGGCAGGCCACAGTCCTGGCATCTGGCCCTCAATCCTCTTCTGCTGCCATCCCACAGCAATCTAGGACTACGTGGGCTCCGGGGAGTCCACGGTGCTCCAGACCCCACCCCCTCTGGTAAAGCCACTGTTCCCCTCCCTGGACTAGGGCAGTGTCACTTCATTTCCAACACAGGTTGAGGCCTTATCTTTGCTGCCTCAATACCCACAAACTTCCAGACACAGGAGCAGGGCTCATGGCACCCACCTGTCCAGGTGGTCGATGAAGTCCCGTACGTCGTCTGGCAGAATGACTCGATGCTCACCCATGTCTCGGTAGTTGCCCAAGACACACACTGGCACATGGGTCGGCACTTTAGGAAGCTCCCGGAGGACGTAATTGAAGGTCCTTTGAAAGGGAAGGGCCATTTTAGCCTGAGCTGTGTGACCCCCAGGAAGCCGTGAGCATTACTTTTGGGTCTAAGATCCAACTCCCCAGAGCACTTGCCACCTCAGGCAGGGTTCAGAGATGAACAGCGAGTTCTGCAACCATCAGCCTGCACCCCAGCCCTGGCTCTCCCAGCATTCACTTCTCCTGTACCCCATACCTAGGTGCTCCACATGCCTGCATCACTATAGAGCTGCTTCAAGGGCTGGTGAGATGGTTAGGCAGTACACACCTAGAACTCTGTACTAACAGGGCTGAGGTAGGAGGGTCAAGTTCGGGCTACATAGCGAGTGCCTGGTCAGCCTGCACTAGATCGAGACCTTGTCCCTACAAAATAAAATGAACAAACAACTCCCAAGCAGTGAGTGTGTGACCCAGATTCCCTGCCGGGAACGCAGTGAGAACAGCACCTCTGTAACCGGCACCCGTCTTCCCTTTGGTGTCTTCCTGGGGTGGCTCCTAGGATGCTCACTGGCCTGCCACAGCAGCTGTGTGCACTTGATGCTCCATCCTTCACAGTCGGTGCTCAGGCTCTAGACATGGTCTGCTGCCATCCAGGCACTGGCTGAACCAAACATGCTAGTGTCCAGGGGTCTCAGAAACCAAGAAATGGCCGATACCCTTGTAGTTTGACAACTGGCACTCTGTGAGCCTAACTGCCCACAAAGCCTCATGGCTCCTAGAAAAGTGCCTGCGCTTCTTCCCTGAGCTGGTTCTGCTGCCTACCAATTCTACAGCCCGGGAACAGTGGTGTCCCCACGCTTGCTCGGCCCACCTGTTGGGTCCTCACTGCCCTCAGGGCATTGCCTTGTCCCTCTATCATGCCCACCCTCCCCCACAGCTAGGGTTCTTGTGAAGTTAGCCTGCAAAGGTGCTTAGAGGCCCTCAGTGTTCAGACTCAATTTCACATGAGCAAAAAGCTATGTCTCAAATACCAGGTGAACAGACCACCCCCACCCCCACCAGGAAAATGCTCATGTCTGCTCCATACCTGCCCGGGCTGCCTCTCTAGCCCCAATAGGCATCTTGCATTGTCAGTCTGTCAGGCAGATGACAGACTGTATGTGTACAGCAGCACTACAGGCATGCAGATCCCTGGAGGGTGGAGGATGGAGCTGAGCCTACGAGTGCCGTCCAAAGACCACAGGACTCATGCTGGCTCAGACCACAGCCAAGAAGGATCCATGGGTTCAGGACCCTCAGACCAGAATCAGTGACACGCAGGATGCAAGCTTCACTCCAAGGCTTAGCATGTGAACTTGTGAAGTTGGTACACTGGTGTGTGACTGATCTTACGCAAAAGAAGCAAATCATCTAGGCAGGTGTGGCACAGGCCCTGTACGTGTGTGATGTTAGAAAACCTGGCTGTCGTACACCAGCTATCAGCAGCGATAGCCTCAGGTGATGGGACAGATGACTTGCCTCTGATTTTTCCAGTGTTCTACGATGAACGCAGCTTATGCATACAACATTAACAACAGAATAAATGGCAATGAAAGACAGGATGAAAGCTCCAAAGGTCACTTCTAAACGTGATGCTTTTTACAGTGTTTTCATTTCATTGAGGAGACCAGGCCGGTCTTGATCTCAGAGATCCACCTGCCTCTGCTTCCCGAGTGCTGGGATCAAAGGTGTGCACTACCACACCTGACTTTATTTTTTAATATTTATTTTCTTTATGTATATGAGTGTATTGCCTGCATGTGTGCAAATGCACCCATGTCATGCAATGCCTGCGGAAGTCAGAAGAGGGCATCAGATCCCCTGGAACTGGAGTTATGGACAATTGTTGGCTGCCAGTGGATGCTGGGAATTGAACTCAGGTCCTCTGCAAGAGCACCCAGTGCTCTTAACTGCTGAGCCATCTCTCCAGCCCCTCGTTTTGTTTTTTCAAACATTTATTTACTTTTTATTTTACTGTATGTGTATATGCCTGGGTGTATGTTCGTGCATCATGTGCATGCAGGAGCCCACAGAGGTCAGAAGAGGACTTCAGATCCCCTGGAACTGGAGTTACAGATGGTTGTGAGCCTCTATGTGGGTGCTGGAAATAGAACCTAGGTCCTCTGCAAGAACAGTAAGCACTGTTAACTGCTGAACCTTCTTTCCAGCCCAGTTTTGTTTGAGACAGGGTCTCACTAGGTAGTCTTGGCTGGCTTGGAACTCACTATGTAGACCAGAATGGCCTTTAAGTCACAGAGATCTGCCTGCCTCTGTCTCCTGAGTGTTGGGACTAAAGGTGTGCTATTATGCCTGGCTACTATGGTGTTTTTAATTTTTATTATATTTATTTTATGTGTATGAGTGTATTGCCTGCATGTAGGTAAGTGCACCCATGTTGTGCAATGCCTGCGGAGGAAAGAGGCTGTCGGATCCACTGGAACTGGAGTTATGGAAGTTGTTAGCTGCCATGTGGGTGCTGGAATTCGAACCCAGGTCTTCTGCACGAACAACCAGTATTCCTAACTGCTGAGCTATCTCTACAGCCCCTTCTACAGTGTTTTTAGGAGGCTAGTTTTCAGTGTGGACAGAGCAAGAAAGACTTCAGGACACTTGGGAGCCTCTTGGGTATTTTCCTATTGCTGGTGGCTAGAAGGCTCCCAGTCCTATGCTGGTGTACACCATGCAACCTCCTAGGTGTGTCTCGTGCTGCCACCCCAAATATAGAGAAGCCTGGGTCCCAGAAGGCTTGCACCTGGTCTTTGTCCGCTGTTCTCATGAATCCTGGCTACATCTTCCTGATAAGTCACAGGGAATGGGTGTGTTTGAGTTGGGGTGCGGAGGTAGGGCATTTTTGGGAACTCACAACAGGCCACTTGATTCTGACAACTTTTAGATGGTGTCTTCAGGACAGGGGGACAGGTGGCACCTAATTCCTACCCGTTAGCTAACAGCTTGAGCCATCTGGTCCAGTCCCCCTGCTCTCTGCACATGGACCCAACTTGTCTTGTGGCATAGATGCCTCAGTCCTCTAGGTCAGGGGTTCTGGCCACAGCTGGCCCACACCAAGAGGGTGCTTGGCCTGTGAGGTCGTGTGGTGCCCTGTGAGGTCGTATGGTGCTATATGAGGTTGTGTGGTGCCCTGTGAGGTCGTGTGGTGCCCTGTGAGGTTATGTGCTACTATTTAAGCCTGTGGCCAATGCCCTTCTTACCACTGCTTGGTGATGTCGAACATCATGACCACCCCGTTACAGTTCTTGTACACATCCAGGAACTCAGCATCAAGGGCCATTTCAGACTCTGCCTGGAAAGAAGAGGAAACAGGTGGAAGACTGTCTCCAGTCAAGTTCCACAGTGTAGACCCTCAAACACCCAAAAAAGGCAGAACGGGGCTTTTTCTAATCTGAAAAGTCATTTCATTTGGGGGAAAAAAAAAAACCAAAAAACCCTGAAGGAATGCACTTCTGGGGGCGTACAAGATAAACGGTAGGAAATGAGTCAGGCAGCACACGCCATCTCTATGGGGAGGCCTGCTTGGGCTCCCACCAAACCTTGACAGCATCTGCCCCAAGTTAAGTGAGTGCAAGAGCTGTCAGCTGCTCTATACGACGGCTCCACAGGAAAAATGAAAGCCATAGAATGGTACTTTAAACCTGGCCAAAAAATCCATGGCTGGAGGGGTCATGCTAACGTCCAAGGCTGGGGAGTCAGAGGCCCTTGGGGACATGCTACTCCTCCTCCTCTAACATGGTAGGGAACCACACTGCACTCTTAAGTATTTATGTTCACATCCACAGACAAATGCTGCCCCCAGTCTTAATCTGAGAAGCTTCTCCTTTTCACTGCTCAAGGAGCTAGAGCACTGTTGAGTGCTCAGCCCTAAGTAGGACTCAGGGAACATCATGGCAGAGGCAACAGAAAGAAGCTAAGAGCCAGAAGACAGGGAGAAGGGCTGGGAAATGCTATCCTCAGGGCATGACACAGCCATTGCAAACATGATTTCACAGCAGTCACAGCTGCCTGCAAGACTGGGCCTGTTAACAGCCAATCATAGACTGGGGTTGGGGGAGGAACTGTGCTCAAGGGTCCTACCCCTGCTAAACTTCTGGTTACTGATAGATCCTAGGGGAAGGACAAGCATTATCTCCATAGTGCACCCAATGGAAGTACACCAGGCTCCAATGGATAATTCCAAACATGTGGTCACACAGAAGGTCCTGGTTAAAATCACTGGATCACAAAACAAAGACATGAATGAGGTACAGGGACTTGGAGGGAGGAGGAAGTGATGACAGGGTGGGAGGGAGAAGAGAGGGCAGGTGGTAAACAGAATGCTTTATAGATGTGTGAAATTGTCAAAGAACAAATCAATAAATAAAAATATTAGCTGGGTATGGTAGTGCATGCCTATAATCCCAGCACTTGAGAGGCAGAGGCAGGCAGATCTCTGTGAGTTCCAGGCCAGCTGGGGCTACAGGGAGACCCTGTCTCAAAAAGACCAAAACAAAATTTAGAGCTAGGTATGGTGGCACATGCTTTTGATCCTAGCCCTCAGGAGGCAGAGGCAGAGGCAGGTGGATCTCTATGAGATTGGGGTCAGTCTAGTCTACATAGTGAGTTCCAGGCTAGTTGGGGCTACAGGAAGACCCTGTCTCAAAAGACAAAACCAAACATATATATATATATATATACACACATATACATACACACACATATATGTATATACATTATTTACATGTGTATATATTTATGTACATATATGTAAATCAAACGAAGTAAGATGTGCTCCCACATACTACACAGAAAAAGGCTAGGTGGGATGGGTACAGCATTTAAACTCCCCACCTTGAAGAGGGAAGAGGCCTTCTATCCAATGAGGGAGAAGATACCCCAAGTGCTCTAAAACAAAGGAAGGAGTGTCCAGGAACCACAGAAAAGGGTGTACCACACCAGTGCTTCAGGGAAAAGACACTGAGCACCCCGTTCCACCCATGGGGCCAGGGCCACCCCTCTAATATATGTCAGCCCTTGTAAGGCCTAAGGCCACTGTGCTGGAGATATAAACTGTGGTCATGTCATTCAAACTCAAACTGAGTGTCAGTTCACTATGATGTCTGCTGTGTGAAGCAGAGAGCCCAAGTGGGCAGTCACCCTAAAATTCAACACCAGAGCACAGGGTTCTGTGAGCAGCTGAGGCCCGACAGCGACCACTGCATCCGCAGCACAACTGGCACGCTCAGGACCTCAGGATGGGCAGGAGGCCTAGTCTGAAGGGCTGGAAACTACCCTGAGTGCCATAGGTGCCTTGCTCAGGACACTGGCACAGACCCACCTGACAATGGGGCTCACCTCCTGGGGGTCGTTCTCCGTCTTCAAGCCATCACCTCGTTTTTTGCATTTTCCTTATTGAAGACAAACAAAAATTAGGGGGGTGGAACTGCTGGGCCAAGGGTTTGCCTAAGTGTGTGTGTAGGTACCTTCCTCGGTCCTACACTGCCCCCACGTGCTCCATGGAACTGTGCCCTGTTCAAGAAAGCATAGCAGCTCCAGATGCCCCTCACTCAGCCTGGGAGATGGAGAAATGGGCCTGGAGGGCTGGATGATACTTCTTCCAGGCCAGGAGAGTTGGATAGGAGGGATGTCCAGTCCAGGTCTTCCTTGAGGGAAGGCGCTCCTCCTGACAGCCCAGACAGTCAAAGCAGGGGGAGCCCAGAGCTGGAACCCAGACAGTTCTCTTGTACTTCCATGTTGCTGGCACTCACTGCAAGATGAGTAGAGCAAGGCCAGCACAACCTAACACTGCCTTTCATGGTTATCAAAGTCTTTCTGTCCAGGGACAGGTCCTGCATGGGGGTTGACCCTGGCTCTGGGGGTCCAGCCTGGTAAGACTGATATCACTGTCTCACCTCCCCTTCATGTCTAGACTGCTCACCACCCTGGAATCCCACAGCAAACAAGCATGCCCTCAGAACAAACTCAGGTTCATCTGCTTAAAACCTGGCCTCCGCCGGTCGTGGTGGCGCATGCCTTTAATCCCGGCAACCGGGAGGCAGAGGCAGGCAGATCTCTGTGAGTTCAAGGCCAGCCTGGTCCACATAGGGACTCCAGGACAGCTGGGACTACAGAGACACCCTGTCTCAAAAAGACCAAAAAAACCCCCCAAAAAACCAACAAACCTCAGCCTCCATATCATCTCCAAACTCCTACTTGAACGGCCTGCCGTACTCAGCCAGCCTGTAAAGTCAGCCCCACCCCCCACCCCTGAGGAACCTGACCCTCATGTGCTGAACAGTAGATGGATCTCCTCCTCCTATCCCCACTCTGAGGTCAGGAGCCTCCAGTCCAATCAGTATCTTCCACAAATTACTGAAGTGTTTGTGGACCCAGTTCTCAGGGCAGGAGGGAAGGGTTGGACAGCAGCTAGAGACCTGGCTGGTAGGACTGGGAGGTCAGAAGTAGTAAAAGCTTGCTGAGGTTGCTTCCTGTCACTGTCTTTCTAGAAGCTTTTCAACAAGTGTTTATGAGCTCTGCATTCACAAAGCTCAAGCTTGCTGAGCTGGACTAGCTGCCCAGCTCTCAGGACTTACTACTGCCCTTGAGCCCTAAGCTGCTTTACCCTTACTCACATCTGAAGGCCCTCTGCTGTTGTGGACCATGGGTGAGGAGGGGGGTTAGGGTTAGAGATTGAGGCCAGCCTGGTCTACACAGTGAGTTTCAGGCAGGCAGGTAGGGAGACCCTGACAAAAACCAAACAAAACCCAAAACCAAACAAATAAAAGTTTCTACCTATGGTGGGTGGCAATACTTGGCCATGAAGATGTAGGCACTCCTGGAGCCAGGACCTCTCTCTGCTGGGGTCCAGCCTGGTTCCAGCTAAGCAAGGATTTGAGTAGATGCCAGGTCATGGGCAAGTAGAAGGTAGCCTGGGGACTCTCCCAACCTAAGTGGTGTTTGAGTCTAGAACAGCGGGAGGAAAAGCACTCCATAGTTTCTGGGCAGGGAAAGTGTCAGTCTTTGCTGCACAGGCCCTTGAGCCAGCTAAGCCGAGCATCCACTTGGAAGGGTCCCAAGGTTAAGATGGTTGAATTATAGTCCCATCTGATATCCAGTCCCAAGTCCTGACCCGACTCTGACAAACCCTGTTTACAGGACAGTGCATCCCATCCAGCAGGTGCAGACCTGGGACCACAGCAGAAGTCACTGCAGTTCCAAAGTGGTGGTCCCTCCATGGGGGCAAAGGCAAGTGCATCCTGACTTGATGGGGTCATGGCTTGTGGACAGCTGGCTTAAGCCACCTGTGGCTTCATGTGGATCTAGCTCTTGCCTCACAGTAGATACAGCTGATGGACCTCAGATGGCAGAGCACCTATTGATGCTCCAGAGATGCACACATAAGCATGCACAGGAAGTGTGAGGAAGCATAAGGTCAACATAGACTCAATGGGTTAGGTTCAACTGGGCTGTATTCCTGCTGGAACTAGGGAAGACAGCAGCTTTAAAAACTCTGCTTGACCAACTGACCCAAACCCACCCCACAAATGAGGGAGGAGGGAGAAGAAGATAGAAACCACAGCCCATGGAGAAAAACCTTCCCGCAAAGCCCTGGAGCTGGGGATAGGTAGCAGAGCCATGCTGATGAGGCAGGGCTCAGGTCAAAGCTGTGCCTGCAAAGTCAGGGGCTGGGTGAGAGGTCCGAGGTCGTGTCTGCTAGATTAGAAGCCAAGTAGGTGATGCTGTATCTCTTAGATGAGAGGCAGAGTGGGAGAAGTCACATTGCTTAGCACCTCCTGCATGGTGCGTGTGCACACACACACACACACACACACACACACACACACACACACTGCTAGCTCTCACCCCCAGCATCACAGAGGAACTTGTGACCTCTAACATAAGAGGACAAGAGTGAAATCAGATGCCGTTATGAGGGCACTGAGGAGTCCTGTTGCCGCCCTCTGCAGGTCTGGATCAGGGTAGGTCTTTCTATGAGCTGGGGTCTACTCAGAAGTGCAGGAGCTGAATCCTTAGCTGTGGGCACAGGGGTGTCATATACATGGCCTCAGAATCCATCCCGAGCATAAGTTAAGGGTCTCTAGAAGCGCCGCCCCCCAGCTCCACCAGTCCTGCTTGTGGTCTACCCAGCCACTTTGGCCTAGTGAGCTACATGTTATATACAGGTCCCCACCTCCAGGTCACATGGATGTCACAGACAGGCTGCAATGACAAGATGTAACTCCAGCTTGCCAGCCTGCTCTCTAAACTCAGTTAAAACTCCTTGTGGGCAATCTGTTTGGATGATGCCCTGACCCAGACACAGGTGCTGGCCAAGACGCACATTCTCTGTCCCTGCTCAAGTCTTTGCTCCTGACTCCCATGGCTCTCCTGGCTCGGTGCCACCTTGCTTGCATGTTCCTTCTGTGATGGTGCTCTGCATCTGTACCTTCCAGCTCAATAATCAGGGCTGCCTAAGTCCCAGTTTTCCAGTGACAGAGGCTGGACAGGAAGCCATAAACTGGATCTGGGCCAGATGAGAGCAACAAGTCTCTACCAGTGAAAACAAGTTTCCATTAGAGGGACCCTGATGATGGTCAAACAACTAGGCACTAAACCATCACCTGGTAAAAGAAAATACTGCCTGGCAAGTGTACCCTGTGGGTGGCCAGGCCACCCCTCTGTCTCCCTTTGGGCAAAGCTGCCAGCCACTCAGGCTCTGGAACCCAGTATGACTGCAGGTGCTGGGCTGACACCAGGGTAATCACACAGGAAAAGGGGGCTTCTGAAATAGCTTCATGTGGGTAAGAATCTGAAGCACACCCATTCTGCTGAGAGTCAGCTGTTCAATAACTAAACAGATACTCAAGTAGCAAAGCATGTGTGAAAGGTCCACTGCTACATATCTACCCTGCCTACCATGGGAGGGAGGTGACCAGGACCCAGAACCTGGGCTAGGCTTGAGTGGGGTGTGGGAGGGTCAGACAGGGACTCTAGATGCAAGACAGATGTAAACAGTTGGCAGCAAACCCAAACCTCCCCCACTCCTGAGCGGATATACCTGGACTGGGTTAAATGGGACACGGGACCCGAGGGAGAGGAGTCCAGACCTGAGGTAATCAGCACAAGGACATGCACATGAGGTCGGAGTGAGGGGAGGGGCTGCCTCGGAGCCTATGGAACATTAAAGGAAAGATGCACCTTACCTTTGTCAACTACATCCCAGACTTCAACTTTCACTACATCGTCAGTGGCTGAAACAGAGAAAACCCTAAGATTAGTGCCTAGTTATCAAGAGTCCCTTCTGGGTTCCCCAATGGGGTCACTAGCTCCCCCAGGCCTCTGTAACACACTGCAGGGGTGGCAGGGCCATTCCTACCGGCCCTGGCATGAACACTGCGTCTGCTGGCCCAGGGATAAACCATACCAGAGTGCCTTACGGATTCTTGGGCTACTCCAGGCATCTGAGCAGATGCTCATACTCCAGATAGATGTGAATACAACACAGCTGCTTAGGTCACGTCCACCCATCCCCTCTTCTCCATCTGCGTAGGTCACGTCCACCCATCCCCTCTTCTCCATCTGCTTAGGTCACGTCCACCCATCCCCTCTTCTCCATCTGCTTAGGTTACGTCCACCCATCCCCTCTTCTCCATCTGCTTAGGTCACGTCCACCCATCCCCTCTTCTCCATCTGACTGGCCACTGTTCACGGAGGGGCGCAGGCTCAAGAATATTGTTCAATGTTAAGAGGCCAGGGTTCTGTGATTGGGTTGCCTGGGCAGGCCCAAGTTGGCTGTGGTGCTGTTACATGCCTCACAGTCCTCTACCTACCAGGCCACCTGGTTAACAGCTTCCTCAGGCTTTCTCTGGTGCTGACACCCAGTTTTCTGATGAGAAATAAAGCCTTCCAAGTTCCTGTTGTCTCTTCATCCTTCCTCTACAGCAACTGTCTACTTTGGAACATGCTGGTGCTAAGGAAGCTGAATGGATGGTGGAGACCCCAGGACCCAGAGGAGAGGGGGACCAGAGGTGAGAGGACCCAGAGGAGAGGGGGACCAGAGGTGAGACACTCATCATGTCCACCAGCGCTGAGCACATGTATTTCTGTGGCACATAGCAGACATGTGCACTGTTGGTGTGTGCTGGGCAGATCTGCTCCTAGAGGTGTCTAGGAAACGCTCATCTTTGAAGGCGTGTCCTCTCCTACTCTCCTGTAGCTATGGGTGTCCTGGGCCTGAGGCCCCAGCAAGAGGGAACTTCATAGATTCAGTCCCAGATGGAATGATTCATAAGCATTTTTACCGAGTGCTCCTAAAGCACCAAGAGTTTACCTGGGGGCTCCACACGGATTGAGGTATTCTCTCAATCTGAGAAAAGTGCTTTCCAGGAAGCTTTCCAGGGCAGAGGTACTGTCATGTGGGAGGGCAGACACTCTGCTGTGCACGGAGAAAAGGGGGCCTGCTACAGGCCTTGAACTCACTTTTGTAGTTCCAGTGGATGCTGGTGACCTGGATCTCCTGTGTGGGAATGTACTCTTCCACGAACTTCTTGCCCTGCAGCCGATGCCACAGTGCGGTCTTGCCCGTGTTCCTGTCTCCCCGGATTACAATCTTCACTGGGGCAAGGATGGGTAAAGAGAAAAGATGAATCAGTTATACTTTAAAACCTAACTTTGAGGCCAGGCATGGTGGCACACAACTTTAATCCCAGCACTCAGAAAGCAAAGGTAGGTGCAGCTCTCTGAGTTAGAGGTCAGCTTGGTCTACACAGCAAAAGGGCCAGCCAGGGCTACAAAGTGAGACCCTATCTCTCAACATGCATGTGCGTCCCCCACCCACCCCAGAGATTTAAAAGTAAATCTGCCCCAACCAACGTTCTCTCAGGTGACTGGCATCAGGGAAGATAATGTGAGGACAGGGCAGTTCCCCAGGAAGCCAAAGATGGCTGGGTGGGGCAGAGTCCCCAAAGTACACGGGTGCCTGGCAGTAAGTGGAAGGCAGCACCAAAGGCAAAGCCAGGGCTGGTGGGGAGAAAGTACCAGATTTCCTCTAAGCCTAGCTTTCTCCCAGAGTCAGATGTTCTGGGGAACTGCCAGGGTCACGGTGGGGCTACACAGAGTCTATCTGACCAACTGCAGAGCAGGGCCCAGGGTTGTGCTCCGGGTTTCTCTTGACCTGGTTTTCTCACAGTACTGGTGTTTTTTTTTTTTTTTTTTTTTTTGTCTTTTTGAGACAGGGTCTCCCTGTAGCCCCAGCTATCCTGGAACTCACTATGTAGACCAGGCTGGCCTTGAACTCACAGAGCTCCTCCTGCCTCTACCTCCCGAGTGCTGGGATTAAAGGTGTGCGCCACCATGGCCGGCTAGTACTGGTGTTTTTGGTGCAGTTTCACAGAAGTCTGCATCCTGATTCACCCTCTCTGCACGTGTGCCAGGCCTGCACCCTGGGGTAGGGACAGGCAAGTGTTGCAAGAATAGTATGGGTATGTTCCTTAAGCACCTCCATCTTTCAGAGAGTCAGCACTGGGTGTTCTGGAAGGGTAATGCAGGAGAGCAAGTTGGAGGTGTGTCAGGAAGGCTAGGAGTTGGGAGCAGGGGAAGGTGGGGATGAGCCTTACTCTTGGCCTGGAGGAAAACTAACACCTCGATAGGCTGGAACCTGAGAATGACCGAGGAGCTGAGGTGGGCAGTCCTGGGCGGCAGGGCGGGGGGGTGAGGTGCACGTGGTGAGGGCAGAGGCCGGACTTGTGCTTCTTGGGCAGCCTCACGGGATGTGCTGAGTTCTGACAGCACCACCAAAAGAACCATGAAGGGCAGGGACCCAGGCTGTCCTCAAGACTTCCGGGGGAGGGTCTGGGAAGGGTCAGGGAGACGTGGAGGCCTGAGAGGCAGGGCAAGGGGCAGCTTGCAGAGTCCTCCCCTGGCTTCTTTTCCCTAGACTGTCTGGTCTGCTTGCAGAATCATCAAGGCCCTTCCCATTCCCAAATCCTTCTGCAGTACCCAGAGTCAACAGCCACAGTGGCCTCACAGCTCAGCTGGACTCTGGGTACATGCCTGGGCCCAGCTGGCTTTCCCCTACTTCAAGGTAACTCTTTTCTCACAGACACTCATCCCTTCTCTTGAAACTTCTTCACTGAGCTAATTTCCTTATCCCACTCCACGTTCCCCAGACGTCCGCCCTCCAGCCACATCAAAGTATGACTTGTTTTCCTCAGACCTCAGGAACTCACTTCCTCCACCCTCTTATGTCACAAGAGAGTACAAGACCTGTCCCCCCAGGATGTCAGGCCACTGACTCCAACCACACAGGCTATAGCCATGCTCTAAGTGTGCAGAGCATCCGGTACGTGACTCAAAGCTAAACCCGTGAAGGAGCATGCGGCTCTGTGACAGCTCCAGGCCATGGAGGTCCCTACATGAGATTCGAGAGGCTCTAACTTGTTCCCCCTTTGCATGGAGGTGAGGTGGAAAGGCTACCTGCTCCAGGCAACAGCTTCCAGAGTCTGAAAGAGGCCACTGGCCATGTCTGAGGGGGCAAATCTCCTGTACTAGTTCCCAAATCTTTTTTTGAGAAAGGGTCTCATTGTGTAGTCCTGGCTGGCCTGAAACTACATAGACCAGGCTAGCCTTGAATTCACAGAGATCTGCCTGACTCCTAAGTACTAGGATTAAAGGCCTTGTGCCACACCATGCTTAGTGTCCCCAAATCTGTGAAGGACGTGACAGGGAACAAATGAAGGGTCTCTAGAGCTGGAGACAGTAGGGATGCCAGATATGGGGACCTAAGTGCCACTCTGCCCCAGAAAGGAACCCCAGGACTTAGTTTTCTAAGGATTTATCCATGACATCTTTTTTCCTAAATTTACTGGCATGACACCATCTAAAACTCTTGTATACTTTCTATTTCTAAAGCAACTGTAATTATGCTTATTTGAAAATTTAGGTTCTGGGGCTGGAGAGATGGCTCAGCGGTTAAGAACACTGGTTGTTTTTGCAGAATACCCAGGTTCAAATCCCAGCACCCACACGGCAGCTAACAACTGTCCGTAACTCCAGTCTCAGGGGATCCAACAGCCTCTTCTGACCTCCACAGGCGTTGCACGACACAGGTGTACTTATCTACATGCAGGCAATACACACATACACATAAAATAAAAATAAATAAAATAAAAAGAAAATTTAGGTTCATCAAATATCTCTTTAAGTACTTTCCAGGGAAATCAAGTTTTGTTGGGTTTTGTTTCGCTTTTTTCAGAAAACCAGCTGTCAGCCCTGTCTTCCATGTGCTCTGCCCGGCACAAGGTCAGTATCTTCCTCCCAGATCACATAACCCTTGAAACTTTCAATTCTGTCAGCACCACAGCATGCTCTGATTTTATTTTCTACTAACACGAGCTGGCTGTTGCTTGGATAATCTGAACCGCATCTATCTGGATCCCCACTCCCCTGCCTACCCCTGTCTCCTGTGCCTGCCCTGAAGGGTCATTGTCTTCATCCTCACGCACTTTATAGGCATCTGCCAGGTTCTGTTGCTTTATCTGAAAACATCTGTATTCTTAGGGCACTACAGCTCTAGTCTAGTGTTTTCAAAGCTCTGCCTGGGGCTGGAGAGATGACTCAGCTGTTAGAGCACTTGTATTCTTCCAGAGGCCCTGAGTTCAGTTCCCAGCACCCATGTCAGGTGGCTGACAACATGTAACTCCAGCTCCAGAGGATTCGATGCCTTCTGGTCTCCTTGGGCACCTTCACAGATGTGGTACACACACACATAGAAAAAGAAGCCAAGGTCAGTCAGGTGAAGTGACTCCTGGGTAAAGGCACTTGCTGCATACAGAAAGTTGTCTTCTGGCCCCATATGGACATGTCTGTACACCCCACATATACATAAAAGACAGTGTGGAAGCATACACCGAGCACTCAAGAGGTGGGGGGGGGTGGATCTGTGAGTTAGAGGTCAGCCAGGGGTACACATTGAGACCCTATCTTTTTTTTTTTTCTTTGAGATAGGGTCTCCTTGTAGCCCCAGCTACAAGCAAATACCTGAGATTGAGGCCAGCCTGGTCTACATAGTGAGTTACAGGCCACTTGTGGCTATAGGGAGACCCTGTCTCAAAGATGCCCCCCCCCCCCGCCACAAAGCCTTCCAGGTGCTGTGGTATATGTTAACCCCTCGCCCTAATAGTAAAATGTACAAGTCAAAACAAAACAAACTCCTCCCGTTCAGAGGAGGCTGTACCTTCTTTTTGGTCTTTGAGATAGGGTCTCCTGTAGACTCAGCTGTCCTGGAACTATGTAGACCAAGCTGGCCTTGAACTCACAGAGATCCACCTGCCTCTGCTTCCCAAGTGCTGGGATTAAAGGTGTGTGCACCCATACCAGGCCTGTACATTCTTTTTACCATCAATCCTTTTGGTGTCTGTGTCCTCATCCCTGAGGAACAGTCTTACATCATTTCTAGTGCTAGGTGCCTCATTCTCACTCCCTGCTATGGAAGACAAGGTGCTTGCTCAGTCCCCTGCCTGTCCTTGCTGTCCCTTTGGTATATTGATTTTTTATTTCTGTGGAAGTAACACGTGCTCTGTTTTTGCTTTGCTACATGTTCTTTGTATTTATCACGAACTCAACCCCAACCCTTCTTAGCTGCCTCCACCTTGAAAGCTTTTAAGAGGGTTTTCTGAGGGGAGTGTGGCTCAGTGATAGACTGTTTGCCCAGCACACACAAAGCCCTGGTTTGACAACCACTTTCCCAAAAAAGGGTTTGTTAACTGTTAACTTGTCATGTTCATCTCTCCCCCTAGTGTTTTGACTGGCCATGAGCAGTGTGGGGTTCTGACCCTACAGTAACTGCCTTCTCTCATGCTGGCTCTACACAATGCATTTTTTTTTATTCCATCATTTTGGTCATGGAAATCCTTCAGCATTTTCCTGAATAGGCAAATAGACCTTGTAAACCCAAGATGCCTTTACATGATCAACTTGAGTGTGACAGTAACAGAACACACTAAAAATTCCAGAGAAAAATTAAAAAGGATCATAAACGCCAGGCGTGGTGGCACACGCCTTTAGTCCCAGCACTCTGGAGGCAGAGGCAGGCGGATCTCTGAGCACAGTTATTTAAGGAGAGCCAGAGGATTGCCTTCTCTTTGATGAGCCTTGATATGCAGGTAAACAAAGCCCTGCTAACACTTCTCAGGTCCTTCAGCTGGTCTCTAAGTTCTGGGAGAGATAGATACTTCCTCCTTCCTCTGCCCAACAGTGTGTTTCAAGGCACAGTATATTAACAGACATATCGGAGGTGTGGCCTGAAGGTGATTTTCAATGAGAAAGTGAGAGCAAGTCTTAGTCCCACAATCTTCTAAAGAATACATTTCTCCAGTTGTAGGAATCTTCCACTGTGGCCCCATCAAACCCCTTTGCATGAATAAAGCGATCCCACCGATCTCTATCTGGCCTGTGGAGGTAGCCCAGGACAACACTGGCTGGGCTTGGACCTGTGAGCTCTGCTGGTGGGCAGGCGGATGCTGCCAGTCCTCACTGCCTTTTCTTGCTCTTCCTGTTATTCTCAGACACCATCAAGGACCTTGGCACGTGCTTTTCCTGAGGTTCCAGGTGCCCTGTGAGCACTCTCAGCCTAAAAATGTACATTCCAGAATTTTCTTGAACCAAAATTTTGGTTAATTTTTATTAATTTATGTGTGCACATATACATGTGCATTTGTGCCATGGCAAATGTATGGAAGTCAAAGGACAACTTACAGGAGTTGGTTTTCTCCTCTGTTGTACAGGACTGCCCTCCGACAGACAGAGGTCATCTGCCTGCACTCAGCTGGGCCCACTTGCCTAAGATCATCATAGCTGGGCTTGTTGGCCATTGACATCCTGCACCGGAGGGCAAGGAGAGACACAGACTGCCACCTGAGTATCCAGCCACACCTCCCAAGCAGTAAAGGGCAAGTTGGCCTTAGTTGCATGTGGCCTGGGGGAAGGGTAGAGTACATTGGCTGGGAGGGGAGTCTTGTGGGTTTTGTATGGCTTGGCAAGTGAAGACTTTCCATTTTGGCCTTGGGGGGGAAACCACACAGTTTTAAGTAAACCTTCACCCACCGCTTCTTGTAAGCAAGGTAAAAAGTATTTTGGTGGAATTATACCTCGGTTTGTCATTGGGACCAAAGCAGGAGGGGGTAGACATTGTTTATATCCCCCCACAAAAGGAATTTTAGCAACACCTTCTACCATGTGCCCCAGGGATTTTGTAGGCTTAGTGGTACCTCTACCTATCGAGTCATCTCACTTGAACCAAAATTTTTATGAATATTTCTTTTCTTTTCAATGTATATTTTTATTGAGTTTTTATGGATTTTATACTTTTTAATCATATTTAGAACTCTATCTGCACCGCCCCCCATAGCCTGCTCACAGGATCTCACATATTGTCTTATATGTTAAAGCCTAATGAGTCAGGTTTGTGTCCTTTTTTTGCTCTGTGTGGTGCATGCACATGTCATGTGGGTGGGTGCACATGTATGTAGGTTACATGGAGGCCAGAGGTTGACGTCAGGTGCCTTCCTGGATTCCTTTCCACATTATTATTTGAGACATGTTCTCACTGAACCTAGAGTTACCAATTGAATAGGATGTTTAGTCAGTGAGTACAGGGACTCACCTGTCTCCACTGCCCCAGTGCTTCCTCACCCAGTACTGGGGTTATAGATGTCAGTGCAAGTCACAGCCCAGGGTTTTACGTGGGTGCTAGGGGATCCAAACTCAGGTCCTGTTTGTGCAGCAGGCACTTTACAAACTATGCTATCTCCTCAAGCCCTTTAACGAATATTTTTAAAAGCAGTTTTAAATTCATAGCAAAATTAAACAGAAATTTCTCATGTGCCTCATGCCCATGCCATACCCTTGACAGATGTCTACCAGGGTGTCTGTACAAAGGATGGGATTACATGTTGTTATCCTCAAAGCCACAGTTCAAATGAAGGCTTTTTTCTTGGTGGCACATATTTTGTGGGTTTGGAGAAATGGTCAGTGACACATAAGCTCTACCATAGTAAACGGAATAGTTCCATTTCTCCAAAAATCCCGTGTTTCATTCAATTATGATTATACCTACTAGAAAGGACCTGTGGTATTTTCTGCCAGCTGCCTGGAACACCACCAAACATAGACCATAGTAGGCTCGCTCTCTACCTGAATGCTCTGTCAGACAGGGATGATTCTGAGGGCAGACTCAACTGGAGGTCAACCTGTGTTTGAAAATCCGAGGAGTGAGCCAGGCATGAGACAGGCAGAGGCAGGTGGATCTCTGTGAGTTCCAGGCCAGCCTGGTCTACATAGCAAGTTCCAGGCCAGCTGGGGCTACAGGAAGACCCTGTCTCAAAAAGACCAAAAAACAAACAAACAAAAAGCCCCCCACTAATCTCAAAAAATATAGAACTTCTACTTTTAGATACAAGTTCTTTCTAGCTGAGTTACTGTTTGCGTTCTAATGACTTGGTTTTTCAGTTCCAGAACTACTCTATCCTCAGCAAGACCAATACTAAGACTTCTATGACCACAGTTTTTCATCTGCAGTAGAGAATGGACCTCAGGTAGCATGCTTTCTTCTGGTTTACATAGAAATTACTCCCAAAATGAAAATATGCTCCAATATATCATTCAGATTCTGATTCTAATTTAATGGGTATACTGGGGCTCTACCCAGGTGTGAGATATTTCTTACTATCCTAACATATTCAAAAAGAAAATGTAAGATTTTGTGTTCCTAGAGATAACAGACAATTCAAACCCTTGAAAAACATCAACAATTAACCATGACTCTTATCCACAAGTCTCAAATCTGTATTTATTATAATGCTGGTTTGTCTCCCTAAGTAGGTATCTGGGAAAATATACAAGACCCTTCTGCTATTTTAGGTCCCTCCACCTCAGGACCACCAGGAAGCAGGTCCATTAGGGAGCCAGTTTAAAAAGTGGGCACCTTCTGGTTCAGGTCTCATTTCCAAAGGGCTAGGTTTTCAGGCAATACTAAATAAAATAAGGATCCAAATGTAGTTTCCAAAGAACACACACCACTGAGTCTATCAACTCAATATTCTCTTCTGCAAATTTGAGAATACACACAAAATTTCAAGTTAATACATCCAAAATGAGCTTGCTTCTAATCATCCACAAAGTCCTCCTAATACATTTCACCAGAACATCGTGCACACACACTGCTGAGGTGTGTGTATGTGTGGGGGGAGTGTTAAAAAAGTCTAGCAGTGGGCTGGAGAGATGGCTCAGCGGTTAAGAACACTGGTTGTTCTTGCAGAAGACCCGGGTTCGAATCCCAGCACCCACATGACAGCTAACAACTGTCTGTAACTCCAGTTCCAGGGGATCCAACGGCCTCTTCTGTCTTCCGAGGGCACTGCATGACATGGGTGCACTTACCTAGGCAGGCAATACACTCATACACATTTAAAAAAAAAAAAAAAAAGATTTGATTTAAAAAAAAAGTCTAGCAGTATAGGGGAATGGTTGAGAGGGAAACAATGTCAGACCAGGTAACTACCCAAGAGTCTTTAGATTAATTTAGAAAAGAACCTCCAGGCGGAAAAACTCCAAAGAGGTCAAGAGGACAGTCTGCTGCTAGCTGCACAATTTACATAATTTATAACGGAGGACGGGGCGGGTCTTCCAGGAGGGCTCAGGGATGCTTCCTACAAACGCAAGAGTTACTGCTTCCCGGAGCTTTTCTAAATCCTTCCTTTACAAATGGGTCTTTGCGGGGCTGGAGAGATAGATGGCTCACCGTAAGAACACTGGTTATTCTTGCAGAGGACCAGGATTCAAATCCCAGCAACCACATGGTGGCTACCATCTGTAACTCCAGTTCCCGGGGATCCGATGCCCTCTCCGTGGGTACTACACGACATGGGTGTACTTACGCATATGCAGACAATACATACACTCACACACATAAAATAAATAACTTAGGAAATGCGTCTTTGCGCCCTCTCCGTGGGTACTACACGACATGGGTGCACTTACGCATATGCAGATAATACATACACTCACACACATAAAATAAATAACTTAGGAAATGCGTCTTTGCCGGGCGCGGTGGTGCACGCCTTTAATCCCAGCACTCAGGAGGCAGAGGCAGGCGGATCTCTGTGAGTTCAAGGCCAGCCTGGTCTACATAGTGAGTTCCAAGACAGCTGGGGCTACAGGGAGACCCTGTCTCAAAAAGACCGAAAAAAAAGAAAAAGAAAGAAATGCGTCTTGAAAAAAATAAGAGCGAGAATCTGTGTCGTCGTGGATTACTGTCTTCCAACTGAACAAAGAAAAAAAAAGCCCCTTGGCTCAAGTCGGGGAGCCGGAGGGACCGCACGAGCGCAGGTGGGCCCGCAGCCCCGGCCGGGTGGGGAGGCGGACGGCACCTCGCGCGCAGCCCGGCGTTATGTAATGGTCCATCCGGCGGGTCCCCGCGGCTGCTCGGCCAGGGTCGCCGCACGGTACTCCTCGGGCGCGCTCCGGTCGGGGGTGCACCCCTGCCTTCCGGTCCTCCGAGACCCTCGGGCCGACCCGAGCACCTCTGCCCTCGGGTCCACCCACCCCTCCGGGTGGACGCCAGGGCCCGCGCGCTGCAGCAGCCGCGCCACCCACCCGGCCTGCCCGACGGCGCGGCCCGCACTCACTGTTGTACTGCACCCCCTTAGCGAAGCGCCTCTGCAGCGCCTGGTTCATGGACTGAAGCCCGGCGGGGATGTTCTTGTCCCGGCCCGGAGCCTGCTCCGATCCCACCAGCTTCTTCAGCGCGGAGAACATCTTCCTGTTGGACGTGCGAGCCAGGCGCGGCCCGCGAACTCAGCGGCGGCGGCGGCGGCGGCGGCAGCGGAGCGCTCCTCGCACCATGTCCCGGCGGCCCGGGATTACCCCGAGGCCGGAGTCGGCGCCGGCCACCAATCCGGGTCCCGACAGCGGGCGCAGCCTGGAGTGGGGCTCCCGGAGCCTCAGCTGCGGCGGCTCCGCTCCGGCCCCCGCGGCCTCCGGCGCGGCCGCTGAACGGCAGTCGGCGCCACCATCTTGGCGGCCGCGCGGCTACGGGGCGCCTAGAGGGACACGTAGATGCCGCATGCGCAGCGGGCCGCGCGCTGGCCCCGCCCCCACCCTCTCGGGTCCGCCCCTCGGTCCAGGGCCCGCCGCCTTCCCACTCCCTGCTGTTTCTCTCGGCTCTGGGGCAGTCCTGGAAAAAGATGTTTATTAGTGTAACAGAGCACAGGCGGGGCTACTTCTTCTTCTTCTTGGACGCCTTGAACCTCCCCTCGATCAGCCACTGGCCCTGTTTCTTTATCTCGGCCCGCGAAGGGACGTAGCTGTGGTCCACGTCCGCAAACTGGAAGGTTTCTGCACAGGCGGGAAAGAGCTGCTGGCCACCTGTTCCAGAGCTTCTCCCCGGATCATTTGCTGCCGGAGCCCATCTCCTGTGTCTGGCTGCTCCGCTATGGGGTCCGGCTGTTGAGGAACAGCCGACCCCAGGCCTGGCCCACCCTTAGACACAGGTCTCAGGGATGGACGACAATGGGAGCCCCTCGTGATCTGGCGCCAACAAGCTGACACTTCCCTGCCCTAAGTCACCCAAGGCCAGGTGCCAAGCAACCAGAACTTGACCCAGTCACGCACGGTAGCCAGTCCTTATCGATCCACCCTACCCTGCCTTTGTGGCAGAAACCCTACCAAAGGCCCTGGTCTGGGCTTCCCTTTGGCTCACGACATGGTGTATCCCTCATTTCAAAGGCTTTAACCATGCTCTGAAACCTCTATCAATTAAAATCTGTCCCTTTAGACTACTACTGTTTGACCAGTAAGTCCTGAGTAGATGAGTGGACACCATCTGCCATATGGCTCCTGTTGTCCCTAATCCCCCCTTCCCCTTCCCCTCTCTACGGGTCTCACCTATCATGTCTTCCTCTTGGTCCTCAAAGGTGATTCTGGTATTATGTCTCTCCTTTAGAGTTGACGACTCCAGGGCATCCCTCACCTTGGTGTCAACCTGCAGGGCAGTGCCCTCATCAGCTTGGAGAGGACAGGGGCTGTGTGAGTGCCCCTCCATGACCCAGGGCTACCTCCTCAGTTCTGGACAGCATCTGCATGTGGTCAGCCAAGTATGTAAGCTTCCCCTCGCAATAGTCCAGCTTGCCGTGCACATCAAGGGTGTCTGAGATGACTACTTCTTTCTGTAGGCCAGAGGAGTGATTTGTCTCTCCTGTGGTCCTGGGTGGGGACTGTGTGTAGCAGTGCCTCCCGAGGACCGGTACCTGGGTGGCTGGCAAGGTGATGCCCATGAGCCGGATGTAGAGGTTGTCAATGCCTGTCTGGATGATCAGAAGCAGCTGCTGGCTCTTGTTCATGTTGCTGTGGGCCAGCTGGAGCCTTGCTTCTTCCTCTTCCAGCATAGTCTTCATCTTCTCTATAGAGTTAAAGCTGTGGAGGGGTAAGCATAGCAGTAAGGGTGGCATAGTGCTCAGAGCCCTCAGGGGTCCTGAGCCAAGTACTGTGTCAACTTCAGGAATCATAATTTTGTTGCCGGCAAGTGGGTCTCCAGCTTCTTTGCAGATTCACAGAGTGGTTGACAGTAGATATACTGTAGCTCCTAGATGGTACCTGTGGGCCCATTTGGTAGCCCTGGAAGCCACATACCCAACAGAGCTGGGCGTCTGGTGGAACTTAAGCAGCGTTTCCTCAAGCTCGAGCTTCTTCATCAGGGCCTCCAGCTGTGCCCGCTGCTTCTCACAGTCCTCCATCTGCAGCTCCAGGTTCTCCTCCGTGTTCTTCTGAGCCAGGAAGCGGCCAGCTATGTCCTGACCAGTCCAGGGCAAAGAGAAACAGGTTGTTCTGGAAGGTATGACACTGCATAACCCTGGTTTCTTCTGGGTCTCTCTTGTGGCAAGTATAGGTTCTTGATATTTGGGGCACAGTCATGATGCTGGGCACTTTTGGGCACTGAGGTTTGAGAGGGGCCAGGCAGAAGGGTAACTTGTGTATTTCGTGGCATTAACAGCTTTCACGGCAGGCAGAGGGTAAGTAACCCCACCTACAGTGAGGGGACCACACATCATATTCATTCAAGAGTATGATGATGGACATGTTCTCATCAGAGCTGTGAATGGGAGCTCAAGGCCTGATGATAAGCTCAGGTGGGTAGGAAAGGGCCTAGCCACCGTGAGAGGCTGTATCCTTAATATATGGACTCTCAGATTCTGGAAGATTCTGTCATGTACAGAGTATGACTGGGACATGCCAGCTATATGCTGGGGATGCCTTTTATTCTGAGTCATACTTCAAAGGCCCCAGACTCTTTCCAGGCCTGGGAGCAGGAGTTTGGGGACCTCCTTGAGAGTCTAAGCTTTCTGAGTCCTTTCTAGAACACCTCAAGTCCCTAGCCCAGCTCCATCACCCTCCTGCCATGTTCCGGGAGGTGCCAAGGAGCCTTACACAAAAATGGGAACACTGCACAGCAGATTTGACCCTCTCCACCAAAGCAGTCACTTCCGTCTGATATTCCATATCTGCTGTGGAAGCTTCTCTTTTCCTCACTGGGCAGAGCAGAGGAGGGAGGTTAGTCAGTGTTCAAGAATGACCATCTGATGACTCTGAAGACACTCAGCCTTCAGGGAAGTCACCCAGGATGCTGGATGCCCTTCATGTCACCTGCATCTGTACCTGCTTTCCTCAGCCTGACCCTTCAGGGTATCCTGGGGGAACCCTAGGACAGACAAGGACCAAGAGCAGCATGGTATCATTTGGCTCTGGGAAGCAGTTCTGAGATGTCACTGGTGCTAGGGACAGCATCTCTGTAGCTGCATTGGGCTGTGAGCTCTCAGGCTCTGCAGGGGCAGCCAGGGAAAGGCAGGGGCTGTCTGTCTTCCTCATTCTAGTGACCATAGATTATACCTGGCTTCACGGTGACCTGACTGGGTGGTCCCAACCAGTGCCGGCTACTGGAGACCCTGCCTGGCCCAGGCAAGGAGCTGAGACTCACCCCTCAGGGACTCCACACTCAACAGATTGGAGGGGAAATCCAAGTCCCTCAGGCTCTAATGGGAGAAAGAGAACCAGGGGAGGGTGAGTGGGGAGGGTCCTCTCAGCTCTTCCCTGATGGGTGAGTGGTGCCGCGGGGCCTGGCCCCAGAAGTACCCGGCGGTATTTCTCGCTGGTCTCCTTGGTGTGGATAAGCTTCTTCTGCTGGTTCAGTCGGTTCTCCCGTGCCCTGCGCTCCTCGATGAAGGTGGCTTCCCCTTCTCTCATGTTCCTCTGGAGACACAGAGATGCAGTGCGGTGCTGTCTCACTGAGGACCATCCCAGAGTCCTAAAGCCAGTGGCTAGCTTGTAATCCTCTTCTTACTATCTATGAAGAGGGTTGGCATCCCCTTCTTCCTGCTGGCTCTAGCTATTCTCTTGGGATGCCCTTTTGCGTCTGTAGTCGCATGCTGACTTCTCTCTCTCTAGCCTAGGCACTCTATCGTCCTTCAGGCTCCTGCCTCCAGCTGCCCCCCTGGTTTGATCCACTTAGAACCCATTAAAGTGGATTCAGCATTACTAAATCTAACTCATCACCTTTTTCCCCAAACCTAGTCTCTTCTGCATTCTGCTTTGATAGCTGAAAACCATTGTCCTTCCTTCCCTGCTTCTGCTTTCTCTCTCACCATTACCATCTCTGAAAGCTCACTGTGGTCACCTCTTAAAGACTTTCTTGCCCTGTCTGCTTCTGGCTACTTCCACTTCATTGTGCCAGACAGCTTCAGTTGTGAACTTGACACATCTGGGAAGAGGGAACCACAACTGAGGCACTGGTAATTGCTAATTGATGTGGGAGGGCACAGCTCACTGGGGGCGGTGCTGTACTGGGGCAGGTTGTCCTGTATTGTATAAGAACTCAGGCTGAGCACAGGACAGGGGAGCAGGCCAGTAAGCAGCGTTCATGCATGGGCTGTGTTTCAGCTCCTGTCTCTAGGTTCCTGCCTGGAGTTCCTTCCTTGGCTTCTCCTAAGGATGAACTGTGATAAGGACATATAGCCAAACAAACCTTTTCTGCGCCAAGGTAGTTTTGGTCAGAATGTTTTATCCACAGCAATAGAAAGACAACTAGGACAGGCATCTTCTGGTGCCTGCAGTTAACATGTGCCATTATGAATCACAAATCTAATCATGCATCCCTCCATCCCCCACTAGGCTGCAGGCCTGAGGACCTCACTACCCCTACTAACTCATGCAGGGCAGCTGTGTACCTTCCAGTGCACTAACCTCCTCCTGACAACAGGCTTGGCCTTTCTGTCCCTTCTCTTTCTGAGCTCCAGCCTCTCCTGGATATTGCTATTCCTTCAGAGTCGATTCAAGCACCATCTCCCTGGAACACCACACTGGACACACTACAAAGTCCTCCACTTTCTGCCATACTGACCCAGACTGTGTGGTGCCCTACTGGATGGGCAGGGTCCTCCTCACAATGCCCACTTCAGTAGAATGGGGCTGGCCCCAGTTCTGTCTCACTAGAGACAGGGGCCTTGCTAAACTGGGTCAATAGATAACTCCTGTCCTGGCCACTCTCTCATGGCTTCTGTGCCCAAATGGACTTCTTCTGTCCCATGGATGAGCAGAACTGGAAGGGGCTGACAATGGATTTCTCCAGGGATAATGGATGGTGTAGGCATGGGTGCTGATGAATCCGGGCCAGAAAGGACCAGGAAAGCCAGCTGTGGGTGGTTCCCCAGACCTGGGTCTCACCTTGACCTCATCAGTAATCATCATTGCTTCTTGGGACATGACTGTCATATCTGACAGCTCTGAGCAGTAGTTGTCCACCAGGGTCTGGAGCTTGTCTAGCTCTGTGGGGTATTCCGCCAGTACCTTTGAGAATGGGCAAAAGCAGGTGGTCACGGGGCTGCGGGTTCCTCTGGTGCCATCATACCCCATGGTTGGCTTCCCTGAGCACCCTTCTCTTGTGAGTTGAGTAGGCTGTGTCCACTTTCTACCCTTCTCTCCCAGACTGTGTGAGCTCCAAGGACAGGATGGGGGTCCTGTCTGTGGCTTGGCTTCTGGCAGGTCACAGAGCAGGAGAAAGGAGTGTTCCAGCAGGGTCATTCAGTACTGACCTGGGGACTCTTACTGCCTGGGGCAAGAGGATGTAATGGCTAAATGCTCTACCCCAGGAAGGGCCAACTCTGAAACTCAGGAGGGTTTGCTTCGGGGAGGGCCTTCTTTGGTCTGAGGGGTTTGAAACAAGGGCTTAGAGCTAGACAATCAATCAGGGATCAAAGTAAAGGCTGCTTTTAACTAGCCAGTAGTGTGATCATGGGAAAGTTACCTAACCTCTACAAAGTGATCCTGGGTCTTTTTTTCTTCTTAAAAAATTTTTTAGCTGGGCATAGTGGCACATGCCTTTAATCCCAGCACTTGAGAGGCAGAGGCAGGTGGATCTCTGTGAGTTCAAGGCCAGCCTGGTCTACATAGTGAGTTCCAGGATAGCTGGGGCTACAGGGAGACCCTGTCTCAAAGAGACCAAAAACAAATTTTTTAATTGAATTTTTGTGTATCTCATAGACAGCATCTTAATCATCTTTATACCTCTTTCCCCATCGACACCGTCTCTTAGACCCCTCTGCCCCCATTGGATTTCATGTATTCTGTCATTTATGTTATGGTCTATCAAGTCAAGTTAGTATACCCTGATGTCCTTCACTGCATGTTCAACCACTGGGGTCTAGGCAACCTATCTAGAGTCACTCTCTTAAAGATCAGCTCTTCTTCACCCAGCCACTCTCAGCTGCCCAGTAATTCTTCAGCTAAGACTGGGGCCTGCTGCCCATTTCCACAGTGCTGTGCTGGGTTCTGTCTGCTTATGTTTGCATGTGATTCTGGCTTTTTCAGAAGTTTGCTGTCAGATTGGACAGGTGGACAGAGAAGATAAGATAGCATATTTAGCAAAAGGCCAGGTGCATCAATGTCTAATGAAGCTTAGCTATTGGTATTTTGCAGAGGACCTGGAGTTCAGTTCCCAGCACATACATGGCAGCTAACAACAGTCTGTAACTCCAGTCCCAAGGGATCTGACACCATCTTCTGGCTTCTTCTGGCCTCTGCATGACACAGGTGAGGGTGCACTTACATACATGCAGGCAAAACACTCGTACACAACCTCCACCCAACTATACATGTTGAGGCTTTACCAGTTTTTTGAAAAATGTAGATGGATGTGGGGAATGTTTCAAGTGTGTATTTTGGAAAAGAAAGTTCTACAAAGAGGGGCTAGAGATATGGCTCATCAGTTAAGACACTGACTGCTGGACCCAGGTTCAATTCCCAGCACCCACATAGTAGCTCACAACCATCTGTAACTCCTGTTCCAGAGGATTCAACACTCTCTTCTGACCTCTGCAGGCACTGCACAACATAGGTACACTTCCATACATGCAGACAATACACTCACACAAAAATAAAAATAATAAAATATGTAAAAAAGAAAGTTCTAGCTGGGCATGGTGGCACACGCCTTTAATCCCAGCACTCAGGAGGCAGAGGCAGGCAGATCTCTGTGAGTTCAAGGCCAACCTGGTCTACATAGAGAGTTCCAGGACAGCTGGGGCTACAGGGAGACCCTGTCTCAAAAAAGACCAAAAAAAGTTCTATAAGGAATACCCACATGAAGAAGGAATGTGGGAGAGTGGGCACAGGAAGGAAAGGTAGGCAGGGCCTCCAGCTGAGCCTCCAGGGCAAGGCCAGGCAAGAGGGGCAGGCTAGAAGCATGATTCTGAGAGCTTGGTTCAGGGGTTATGACCCCAGCAGGGAAAAACGGCTGCATCTTCCCTTGCATCAACCTCTCCCCCGAAGCTATGCCATCCTACCCATTCACCTCTCTTTCTTAGGGTGAGGGTGTCTGGCTTTCCCCTGGACACTTTTCCAGGCCTGTCCACCATGCTGCTGTGAGAACCCTGCTGCCCTTGAGCCCTTTCTCCCTGACCTGCATCCATAGCTCTGCTATGTGGGTGCTGTAGGGGGAGTGTATGTGGGTGCTGTAGGACCTCCTTAAATGGGGTCTTGCCTCACAGCAAAGTTTATGTCTCCCAGAGACTCTCAGGGACCAGAATCTGCTTCTTTCTGGCCTTCTGCACAGGCAACAGGGTAGTCAGATCCAAGGCAGTCAGGAAACACTGTTCAGGGCTTTGGGAGGTAGGAGAGGTTCCTGTCTTGAAGCATGTTAGGGACCTTTCTCAGAGGCATGATCCATCTTTGACCCTCAGAGACTCACACTAAATCCTTTACTATGTGAGAGAAAGAATTCTGCCTTGTTTTGTTTTGGTGTCTGTATGTATGATGATTTGCCTCTACTTTTGAGATAGGGTCTCACTATGTCATTCAGGCTAGCCTGGAACATGCAATCCTCCTGTCTTCACCTCCTGAGTGCCAAGATCCCAAGCTGATGTCACCATGTCCCGGCTTAAGTCCAAATCATGGGTACAACCTATAATATGATTTTGTGGAATAGCAAAAAGTGAAGTTGTCAAAGGACTGTTTTCCATATACTTTAGGACCGCTTGGCCAACCGTTTGAAAGAGCATTGCAGGCTGGGACCCCTGGGTGAGGGCCTCACCTTCTTCAAGTAGTCCAAGAGTTCTGTGTATAGTGTGTGGATGTTCTGGCTGGTGGTGATCTTGATTGTGGTCTTTTCGATGTTGTTCTCCAGCTGGCGGATAATCTGCAAAGAGGAGGGTTCATTGAGCATGCTTGGCAACAAGACATCCCTGTCCTCCAACAACCTCAGTGGTGGAGTCGCAGAACCCTGCCCAGGAGAACAGAAGGACCTGGGCTCCCAGAGTCCCAGCCCTGCTGCCTGGCTGTGCAAGTGAAGTCATTAATGCATCTCATCCTCCACCCAGCCACCGTGAGTAAAATGGCTTTGGCTGCCAACTTCATCCTTACAACTGTGCACTATTGATATTTCACAGGATCATATTGTGGGATGTGCCCGTTATTTGGACTGAATAATAATAGGCCCACCCCTCTGGTATAGCACCACTCCTCCGCTGGACCCTTGTCTCACCTGCTGAGTCTTTTGCTTGCACAAAGTCCCTTCCCTGTGGAGACCAACACCTCCCCCACTCCCACCCTGACTTCCCACCAAGGTCTACCCAATGGCCCCGCCCTGCTGCGCAGTCCCAATCCTCCCAAACCTCTTCCCCAGGAGGGGCCCCGCCCAACCACAGACTGCCTTCGCGCTCTTCCAGCTGAGTCCCGCCCCGATGGAGGAGCCCCGTCCCGCCCA
>NW_008345746.1:310706-330647 GCF_000622305.1 Nannospalax galili
GCCCACCCGACGGAGGAGCTCCGCCCGCCCCGCCCGCCCCGCCCCGCGCCTGCTGCTGCCGCAGCTCGTCCTTGGTGGCCTCGGGCTGGCTCTGCAGGCTGGTCAGCTCCTGCCGCAGGCTCTCAAGCTTCTGTCCGCGCAGCCGTGCCAGGTGGATCAGCACGTTGTGCGCATTCACGCGGTCGAAGACGTACTTGCGCAGCTTCTCCCGAGCCACCTGAGTCCGGGAAGGCGTCTGCGCGTGGGTACAGGCTGCTGCCGCAGCTCGTCCTTGGTGGCCTCGGGCTGGCTCTGCAGGCTGGTCAGCTCCTGCCGCAGGCTCTCAAGCTTCTGTCCGCGCAGCCGTGCCAGGTGGATCAGCACGTTGTGCGCATTCACGCGGTCGAAGACGTACTTGCGCAGCTTCTCCCGAGCCACCTGAGTCCGGGAAGGCGTCTGCGCGTGGGTACAGAGGGAGCGCCGCGGGGACCCCAGGAGGGCGCTGGGAGGGGCCGGGATTGCCGCGGGGCCCCGCGGGCGTCATTACCTCCATCGATCGGCAGTGTGCCAGCCTTACGGACGCGTCCTTTGCGCAGGCCTTGGAGATGGTCCATTGGTCGTACTGTGGAGCGGCGGCGACTGAGCCCGGCCCTTTTGCACCCCCTAGTCGCTGACCCCTCAGACACCCCCCAGGGCTTCTTACCCGCAGCTAGCCCATCAGGAACACCCTTGGTGGGACCCCTGAGCAGGGGCCCCGCCAGGGCCATCCCAGCTCGGGTGTGATGCGGTCTCAAGAGGGCCAGGTCTCCCCTAGCTGACTAGAGAGCCCAAGGGAACCTCTGCTGCAGATGCCTAGCACCGTTGGTGGGTGCTGGGAAACCTGTCCGGGCACCAATCACAGCGGAGCCCACCCCTGCACGCCTCTGGGATAAGGGGGGGTGCTCCAGTGAGGCCCCCCCCCCGTCCTCAGCCTGCAAAGAGGGGGCGGGCTTCGTGCACCTTCTGGGCCAAAGCCCAGCCCTGTGCCCCACGGCGGACGTTGCTGCGCAGGAGGCTTAGCGTAGCCTTGTTCTGCGCTTTCTTCTCCTTCACGCCCTGGATCTGAAGTGCCCGACATTGCTCTGTAGGTAGTGGAGGGAACGGGGTGACCAGACTGTGGGCCAAGGGACTGGTTGAGAATCCCAGGGAGGTGACCAGAAAGAGGCCAGTAGAGTGGGACAGTGCCTCTGCAACCAGTCCTGTCCTCCCACCCAGCCCTGGGGGACACTAGCTTCACTGTTCAAAGTGGTCTTCAGGGCTGTCCAGGGACCAGGGCTGGGCAGTGCAGGGGATGGGGCACCCATGTCACTTCCAGAGCCGTTGCTCCTAGAAGCAGGCAGGTCCCTCCCAGCCTCTCCAGCACTGAGTGCCAATATTGCATTACAAACACAAAACTCCTGAATCGGCCCTCTTCCATTTCACCTCCTCCCTCAGGGCAGTCTCTTCTATGACTTTTCTCAGCCTTGGGGAGGGGAGACTAGTGGGTGGCAAGTTGTCTAGTATTAGAACTTCAAAGCTCTGGGGCTGTAGTTCAGTGGTAGAGTGCTTGGCTAGCATGTATGAGGCCCTGGGTTTCATCCCCAGCACCACTAAACAAAACCACAAAGTCCTGTACCCAGGAACTCCTGCATGTCGGCAGGTCAGGATGGCAGGATGGTGTGGGGCTCACCCTGGAGCCGAGTGATGGTCCTTAGCTCATGTATCTGTGCTTCCACAGCTGCCTCATTGTGCACCTTCATGGTGGCCCTAAAAGTCCTCCAGGGGACCTCTGAGCCTCCCACCCTCTCTGGGAAGTTGGCTGCTCAACTGAGCCTAGGTTCAGATTGTCCCTGGAATTTTAAACCACTGTGATGGGGACCAAGGTTCTCAATGCCCAGGGAACCCTGGAACTTTGGCTTTCTGGAATTCTAGCTTTAGACTCACCTCTGGGTGCTTGCCTAAGGGAAAGGAGTCTTAGGGAAGCCTCTTACTGTTAAGGAGCTTTGCAGGGCACCAGAGACCTCTGGGTAGTGATGGTCGATTGGGGATGGTTTAGCACAATGCTCACCCCATACCTCTGCACCTCTGTGTCCCCTCCTCTGCCCTTAGGCTCACAAAGCAGTTGGAATGAGCCTCCCATACCTAACACCACTGGTCACTTGCTTGGCAAGACTTTTGTCCCTCACCCATACTCCCAGTTCAAGCCCAGGCCCTGGGTGACCTGGGACCCAATCTCAGCTTCTGCCCATCTCTCATAGCTTCTCAACACAGTTGGCCTGCCTGGTGCCCAGCCTGCTTGATCCCTGTCTCCCTCACCTCCCTGGGCCTTGGTTCACAAATTACTCAGTAGTGGTAGGTCCACAGCTCCTCACACTACCCCTTCCCTTAGAACAGTGTGTCAGGAGCACTCAGCAGCCTAGGTCACCATGGGGTATAAGAGATGGAACACTTTCCACAAACTAGTCTGCATGAGTCTGCACCAGCTTACTACTTAGGCATTTGTTCTTCAGTCGAAGAGTAGAAAGCTGGGTCAGGGTGGTGCATGGCTGGTTCCTCTGTTGCCTTTCTCCTTGACTGTGGATGCTCTCTTCTCCTGTGACCTCATGTTCATGTCCCTCTGTGCCAGGGTGTGTCCTAATCTCTTCATTTTATAAGGATACCAGCAAGATCGGATTAACACCCCCGATAGTGTTATTAAGCCCTAATCATCTCGTTAAAGGGCCTACTTCCAATATTTACTTTCTGAGGTCCTTGTGGCTTAGGACTTCAGTGTATGAATTTTGGGGGGTGCAATTAGACCACATGGACATATTAGAGCTCATTTTCCTGTGACCTCTCACACAGATCCCTTACCTTTCGATCACTTTCCCCACCAACGTCCAGTCTAAACTCTATTCACACCTTACCTTCCTTCTGGCCCAGACCTCATCCTTAGAGGGCTGGAGGGACCTGCATGGCCATGGCTTGCTCACCTCCCTAGTTTTTGGTGGCCCAGCTTGGTGTCCAGCTGAGGCAGAGTCAACTTATATCCCCCAATATTGGCTCTTCCCTTTCTCTCAGAATCCCTGGATTTTAGTGGGATACATGTTTGACCAGGACAAGGTTTCCTTCCTGGGTGTAGATGTACCATGTGACTTAGTTCTGGCCAGTGGTGTGTAAGCAGAAGTGGTGGGTGGTCTGTCCTCCTCCCCCTTTCTGCTAAATGGAATGAAGACACAATGGCTGGAGTTGGTGGAGCCACTTGGACCGATGAGCTAGATTTGGAAGTGGGAGCCATTACAGCAGGGGGCAGATGAAGGGAGCCTGGTCCCTGACCCTAGTACATCCCTGACCTCCTGCCAGTGTTTGGAGATGGTTTGTCTTCCAAAACTCCTGCTGGAGTTTAACCCCCATTGTGAGGTATTGAGAGGGTAGAAAATAGGACTGTGATGTTTCAAGGTAGGGTTTCTGAGAGGTGGTTAGAATTTAAATTGCCAGGGTGAAGCCACCATGATCAAATCCTGAGAGATTTATAGAAAAGAGAGACATGTGTGCTCTATCTCTGTCTGTGTGATGACCTGTGATTCTTCTGTGCTCTGCCAGATAGACAGCCATCACCAGATGTGGCCCCTGGGCCTTGAGCCTCCAGAACCACAGGCTAAAAATGAATGTCTTTTCTTATAACCCACTCAAGTCTGTGGTGTCTTGTTAGCAACAGTGTACACACTGATATACCACCCCCTGGATTTTTATATGAAAACTAGCCTACTCAACCTTCTGCTATGGGTTGGGGGAGGAGGCTGTCTTCCATTCTGCCTGCCCACCAGCTTTGAGAGCACATCAGGTCTTTATAGACACCCTTCTGATCAACGATCTTGGTGGAGGTATAAGGACTGGCTGGGGCTGAGCCTTTGTGCTTCTGGGATGCTAAGGTTGGGACCATTGTTGTTCTTCTTACAGGGCTGGTTGGTGTGGGTGGTCTGACCCCCCCCCCAACACTTTTTATGGAGAAAGCTCTGCTTCCTCCTCCATGGAAAGTGGGTTCCACTGATGCCAAGCAGGTGGGCGTGACCTATGAACTTGCCCCTACCTCTGTTCAATCCTCTGGCCATATTGTATAGCTGTAGTTCTCCATGAGGAGAGGCCTCGGTGGTCCTACAAAGCCTGCAGGGCTGGTAGGAATGTCCAGTTCTGGGCTCTGTATTAGGAACTTCTGCATGTGTCAGCTGTGCAACCACGCAAGTGTTTGGTCAAGTCTTCTTACGCCCTGCCTTGTTTGTTAATGCTTTAGATTTCAGCTGGGAAAACAGACAAACTATTTATTAGCCCCATGTCTCCAATACCCGCTGTCCACTTGGATTTGGGGTGCAGGGGTCAGGGAAAGTACACGGATATCTTTCACCACATGCAGTCTTCTGTCCCCACAGTTGTCTGCAACAGGACATGACCCTCTCTGGTTGACAGCACTGACCTGGCTTCTCACTGCCTTGGAGGAACAGGGCCTCTCCCCACGGCTCTTTGTGAGATGGTGTCCTGGGCAGGTCCTGGGTTTCCTGTAGCAGTGTTTTCACAGTTTTGTCAGGCCTGGCCATGCACATGTGCAGAGGACAGACAACTCTCAAAGGTTTGGGGAGGCCCTGGGTGAAGCAGGGAGGACCAGCCTGGAGTTAGTGGGACCTGAGGTCTGTGTTCCCGGACTCCCACTGCACCAAATCCTCTACTATCCAGTGGCCGGAGCTCTCTTAACTGTGATGATCTGTAAGAGGCAAAAAGGGAGACAGCTGGACTCAGGGCCATGGTTTCTGAGGGGCCCTGATTCCCTTCTATCATGGCAAAAACATGTCCTGTCAGGTGTGGTGATACATGCCTATAATCCCAGCACTGGGAGGTAGAGGCAGGAAGATCAGGAGTTCAAGGTCAGCTTGGGCTATATGAGACTGTCTCAGAAGAATAAAACAAAGCAAGGACAGCAGGCCTGAGAGCCACCAACTTGGTATCAGATTCAGGGCCTCAGTCCTAGGAACTTTGTGTGTGTGTGTGTGTGTGTGTGTGTGTGTCCATGCTGGCGCATGCCTGAGTGGCTGCTGTGCCTTGCCCACACACCTTACTTTTCTCTCTGCTCAGGGTATTTCTTGGGAATGGGCCTCTCAAGCTCTGTCTGCCGTACCCACTCCCAGACCCAGACCCATTCTGTAAGGAAGCTGGGTCTGAAAGGACGGGTCCAGCCTATCACTTGGGACCCATGGGCTTGTCTGCCTGAAACTCTGGGCACTGGCACCCCAGCTTCCCACTTCTTGCTGTCCTTAGGGCCCCCTCACCTGTACTTATGTCTTTGGGGAGCTGCCCTGTCTCCAGGAAGAGCCAGAGGTCGCTGCATTTCTGAGACTCCATTCTTGTCACTTGGTAGCTGGCCACAGATCCTACAACTGGGGAGCACAGGCCTCAGCCTTTGCACTTCTCAGAAGGGGACCTGGCACAAGGTCCTTCTGGGCAGACAGGGTGAACGACCTCCAGCCGAAACTAGGGTCCTATGCCAGGCTAAACAGTCCCCTCCTTGGCAAAAAAACACATCATCTTTTAAGGGCCAGTCACTCCCAGAAATGTGGCCGATTTCAGGACCTGGCCGCCCACCCTGGAGTACCCACCAGCAGCCACCAGGAAGCTCCACTGCACAGGGTATGGTAACTTCTTCTGGATGAACATTTGCAAGCCGAATGTCCCAGAGGTGCCTGTCAAGAACCAAGGAGCCATCTGTCAGCCTGCAGGTGACTAAGTGAGGTGCCTAGTGAACCTGCACTAGACTTGGCGCCACCTGCTGGGGAGACAGGAAGGTGCGTGTGTTTTTCCTTAGGGTGTGTTTTTGCGCCCCAAGACAGCTGGAGCCAGCCTACCTGTGACAAAGGTGAAAAGGCCCTTCATGAAGGCGTTCGACTGGCACGCGGCATATTCCTCGAGTCCCTGGCATGGGGGAAGGGGGTCGGTGGCTCAGCTCCCTTCCCCCTGCCCTCGTTTTCCAGCCCCTCCTTTGGGTGCTAGCAGGCCACGGGGGAGGGAGACTTGAGAATAGGCCCACCCCACCTCCATCCAAGCTCAGGTAGGGTGCCCCGCCCCATGGCAGGAGGGGTCCCCCTCCGCCTCGCCCCGACCGGGGTCCTCTAGGCCCTGAGCCAAGCCGGCCTTCTCACCGGGTGCTTGGCTGCCACAGCGTCCTCCACTCGGGACAAGCCCAGATTCACCATGGTTGGCTCGGCCAGGCCGGAGGGCGGGGGCGGGGCCCCAGACGGCCGGCGTAGCACAGGGGCGGGGCCTAAACGGACGTGTCGGGGGGCGGGGACTGGGGCGGAGCGGAGGATGCGGACCTGAGAGAGCCGGCCTCATAGGCCCGGCCAAGTGGGCGGGGCTGGCAGGGCGGGGCGGGGCCTGGCAGCCCCGCGCTCTGGGTTCCGCAATCTTGGATGCTGAGTCCGGCAGCCCCGGCGGCTCCCTTCGCCCCACATTTCCGTGCTCCTCACAGAGCGCAGTGATCGTTCTTTCTACATGCGATGCGGCTTTGCTTTAAGATACAGTTCAGGAAGTCCTTTTTTTTTTTTTTTTTTGAGACAAGGTTTCACTATGTAGACCAGGCTGGCCTCGAACTTACAGAGATCCTCCTGTCTCTGCCTCTGGAATGTTGGGATTAAAGATGTGAACCAAAGTTCCTGGAAAAAAAGTGCTTCTTTTTAAAATTTTTATATTTCATATGTATGAGTGTATTGCCTACATGTAAATGTACCTGTGTTGTGCAATGCCCTCGGAGGACAGAAGAGGGCGTTGGATCCCCTGGGGCTGGAGACTGTTGTTAGATGCCATGTGGGTGCTGGGATTTGAACCCTGGTTCTCTGGAAGAGCAGCCAGTGCTCTTAACTGCTGAGCCATATCTCCAGCCACAAAATGTGCATCTTCAAACTGAGCCTTCTGCAAGACTGAGCAAACTTGATTGGAACGCCAGTCACCGTGCAGAGTTTGGAATGTTACACTTTATCTTGGGCTATCTTTAGGCCCCTAAATAGGCATTCCTTGCCCACTTCTGTGTCTGACCTACTATCCTGCGACTAACAGATCAAAACCTTTTGGGATGTATTAACTTAGCAGATGACTTGCTCCCACTAACCAAAAGGCTGAGCGCCTCTGAAGCATATGTCTGAGATTTCTCTTCTGCTCTAAGAGCCTGCCTAATGCTTCAATGAATGTATTTGAAAAGTAACTTGATTTATGTTTTTCTTTGTTGTGTAACTATAAAAATTCTTGAAACTGCGTCCATATTGGGACATGGAATTTGGGGTAATCTGAATCTCTGTTCCTGGGTCATGGCTATTCATATTTGGCTCTAGAATAAACTATCTTTTACCCTCTTTGAGGTGAGAGTTGCACTTTTTCGTAGACAGAGGCATGTACCACCACACCTGGCAAGAACAGTGACTTTTGGAAATATTATTTAGCAAAGTAATTCCAAAAATATTATTGAGGGGCTGTGGTTCCTCTGGAGGAGCCAGAGCTCCTCTCCATACAGTGAGACTGATTGCCTACAGGAGGCCAGAAGGTGCTGGCTGGATAGGGAGGGGCCAGGACATGGGACACCCAGGAGGCTCCCAGAGGGAAGACTATGAGAGTTCTAGAAAGTGTGAGCCAGGAGTGGAGGAGGAATGGATGGTGTGTGAGAGAGGAACCTTGGGCTTGTTTCAGAGGCTGGAGGGGAGCAAGGACACAAGTGGGTGGTAACCTATTGTCAACTTCGCCAGTCAAATGGGAGAAGGGGTGGGAGATGAGTCTCAGGGACTGCCGTAGGTTGTGGGTGGTTTACCGTGAGTGCCCCTGCAGACCCCTTACCCTGAATTAGATGTCCTGTGGGAAGCATAGCCCAGTGATTGTTTCTGGCAAGGCTCAGCTGTATAGACTGGGCTCAGAGACTGTGGACAGTAGGTTTGGGTAGAACTAGGGTTTGCAGGTGGGTATACCTGGTTGAGAAGTGTGTTGGGGAGCCTGGCATGGTGCGCACCTTAGTGATCCTGGCAATGGGGAGGTGAAGGCAAGAGGATCTTGAGTTCAAGGTCAGTCTGGGCTAAACTTGAAGCTCTGTCTCAGAGAGTTGGGGAGAGAGAGAGGAGAGTGAGAAAGGAGAAAGAGGAAAGGGAGAACTGAACTCAGCTTCTCACGCTTCCAAGGCAAGCCGTTCACAGACTGAACTTTCTCCCCAGCTCCACGTTCTTCCTTTAAAACCTTTTTATTTTTAATTATTTGTGCATGTGGACCTGTGTGGGATTATGTGCTCATGAGTGCAGATGCCCTCAGAGGCCAGAAGAGAGCATCAGAGCCTCCAGAGCTAGAGTTACAGGCAGCTGTGAGCCACCTGACGTGGGTGTTAGGAACCAAACCTTGGTCCTCTGCAAGAGCAGTAAATACTCTTTTCTGTTTATTTATTTTATGTGTATGAGTGTTTTGCTTACATGTATGTAAGTGCAATTACCATGGAGGCCAGAAGAGGGGATTGGATCACCTGGAACTGGAAATTATAGACAGTTGTTAGTTACCATGTGGGTGCTGGGAAACAAAGTGGGGTCCTCTGCAAGTACTCTTAACTGCTGAGCCATCTCTCCAGCCCTGAGAGCAATAAGCACTCTTAACAGCTGAGTCATCTTCCCAGGGCTCCACCTTTTCTTTTTAAGGTTATTGCTTGTTAATGAAGTCATTAATGTTCCAAGCCCCATCACCGCCAGCATTAGCTGGGACCTGACAGTGGAAGAGACATGGGGAGACCTGGTACAGCGGGTACCTCTCAATGCCTGCTCCTCTCAGGGGTCCAGGGAACCCAGGGGTATACAGAAAGGGGGCCCTGGGTGCAGCTCCCACTGTCCTCAGAACCACACCTCCAGCCTCTCACCTAGGCTTATGCTGCCTTTTCTTCCGTCTGGATTCTGCACATTCCCTTTGATCTTCTTGCAGCTCTGCGGGCCCCCCCCTTTGCTCTGGGTTTGGGTTTCTAGCCCAAGAGGAAGTGGCCATGGAGGCTCCAAGTTGTAGCTCCTCTACTGTGGGAACAGGAGCTGTCGTCTCTGGTGTCCCTAGATTTGCCATTATGGCCTGTGTGCCCATGTGGGTGAAAGTACCACCCGTACCCCCTCTGCCAACACCTCCTCCATCCTACTCCTTATCTGGCATCCCAGAGGTCTTGATCCTCTCCTTCTCTGCCAACATCTATTTCACGGTCCAGGGTAGCAGATATCACACAAGTTTCTACCTCCACTTCCTTCCCTTGGGCCTGACCCTGCTGTTAGCCCTGGCTGGCCTAGAACACACTATGTAGTCCAGATTGGTCTCAAACTCATAGCAATCTGCCTGCCTTGCCTCCCAAGTGCTGGGGTTAAAGGTGTGTGCCACCATGCCTGGCTTCCCTCTTCCCCTCTGAATGTCCTTTTAGATCCTGTACCCTCAGCCAGGCTTGGTGTGTGGTGAGTAAGGATGATAGTGCTCCTGGCCAACTTGGCAACATGTGACATCCTCTCCATAGGGGCTCCTGGCCCTGTGCCTCCTGCTTGGGCCTGGCCACAGCATTGCTACCTCCTGCCCCATTGCTTCAGGAGAGCACCCCAGGCCTTACTCTCTGAACCTTCCAGGATAGAGAAAGTTCTTAGCAGGCTTGTCTCCTGAGAGTGAGGCAGGAATGGCTCTCTGGGCTCAGTTTACCCTTACATATAGTGTGAACATCTGCCCAGGGACTTTTGCGCTCCTTATGGCACTCTTCCTCTTCCGTAGGAGGCAGGGCTACCAGACCTGCAGAATTTCTTTGCCCGTCAGCAGGACCCTTGTCCAGCCGGTAGTTCTAGAGTTCCCGAGGTTACCTCCCCCGTCGACCTGCCCTTTGTGCTCGTTTCTAGCACTGGCCACTTTGTCATGTGTCCCCCATGCTGAGAGTGGCCATGGAACTGCTGTAGAAAAGACTGTGGGAAGGAACCTTAAAGCCCCATGAGACCCTTGATGGTCCCTTCTGTTTAGGGAATACAGGGCTGAAGAGGAGGCTCGGCCTCTGCACTTGGTAATGGGTCTGTTCCTGGAAGCGAGTGGGCCCTGGAAAGCTCTCTGCCTCCTCCCTCCTCTCTGGTGCTTTGGTCTAGGTGACTCTCTGGATCTTGGCCTTGAGGATGGCACGGATACATGGGGGTCTCCCTTACCTGCTGCCCTTCACCCCCGACTTGTCAGGCTATCAGTTCTGTTTCTTTGATCTTTATTAGTGCACACTGCCATGTGCCGAACAGTGTCCAAGAGGATGCATAGGCGGCACACGGCAGATAACACGGTTTTCATCTTCCCTCCGTATATACATCTGCTTCGAGCACGGCTGCAGGGACGGGGCTAGGGGCCAGCTGCTGGCCTTCTTCAGCCTAGGTTTTCCGGATCTTCATCTCAGTGACCTTGTAGGAGTAGTGGTGGCCTCGGCCACTTAGCCAATTGATACCATTTGCATAGGTCTCATGGGGGCCAGGCACGTAGCGTCCATTGAGGTTGGACTGGTGATAAACTTAATACCACCAGGCCCCATGGAACAAAGGTGCACAATTCCTCAGGATGTTTTGTCATTGTCTTGGTCCTTGGTTGTGAATGGCATGTCCCCATGCCTTGTCAGGGAGTCTCCTGCAAAGATTCATATCTGTCAGCTCTGAAGTCCACCCCAGATGGGAGGGGCAGTTTGCAGGTCCCTTCCATGTTCCCGACAAGGGATCTACCTGCAGTGCCCCCGAGAAACTGGCTCAGAATCAGCTTGTATTTCTCCTGTTCTCCAGACACCTGGAATGACCTGTACTTGCCATAAGAGATTTCATCTTGGAAATCTTGCAGGTCGATCCAGAGCTCCTGGTTCCCTAGTCACATGGGAGGAAGGAAGGAAGGAAGGAAGGAAGGAAGGAAGGAAGGAAGGAAGGAAGGAAGGAAGGAAAGACTGAGCCCAGGTGGTGTGGTAAAGCAGGTGCTGGCCCAGGTGCCATCTCCTCACCATTGGCTGTGAGTAGGTTTAGGTAGTCATTGCCCAGTCAGAACTCTGTGCCTACGTTGCCAAAGCGTCTTTTATAAGCTTCCCAATCTCGAAAGAAATCCACGGACCCATCTATTCATAGCTGGAAAAACCTGTGGGGTAGGTAGGGCATTCTGTAGGTGTGGGGTTCTGGGGAGTAGGGACTTGAAGGATATGTCTAGGTTCTGGTTCTTTCCCTCCAGAGGGGAAGACAAGGGCAGGGTTTCAGGAAGCAAGTGACACAGGCGATTGGTGGGCTCCAGTGGCCCAGCGTAGAAGGCAGGGCTACCAGACACTGTGATACGTCATGACCTGGGTCCTATGTCCGCTTAGCTCCCGCTACAGAGCTGGAGCTCTAGATTCTGGTCCATTGGTGCTCAGGGTCTTAGTGTGGAGGCACCAGATGCGTTTTCTTTGACCACTCGACTGTCTCCTTGGTTCTGTCTTCAGCTCTCCTGAGCATGGCTGTTTTGAACAAACCTCCAATGCCCTGTGTTAAACTTTCCTACTTACAGTCCAGCCCCTGCCGTCAGTGTCCATGTCACAGAGCACAGTCAGCGGCTGGCAGTTGGGGAGGTGGATGGTATACCAGCCAGTCAGGAAGGCCCCATGTGTCAGCACGTCCTTGTAGCTCCAAGGCCCTGTGCCATGGGAAAGGGGCAATGTTGGCCTGTACCTGGGGTGTGTTTCAGGGGCAAGGGTCCAAGTGAAAGTATCCAGGAATGTGGGGTCCCACACTGCATTCCCACCGGCAGGGGTAGGAGGGGCAGCCTGGGTCACTTACCTCTCTGGGACAGAGTTTCCCCCAGCTCCTTCTCACCTGGGCAGGAGACATGAGTTGTCTCTTTCTTGGTTCCCCCTCAGCACAGATGTACCCCCAGCAGGCCATAGTCCACTTGGCAGGGCTAGTGCCAGATCTGTTGTAGACCCCAATATACTCATCCTGGCTTCTACTGGCTCAGGCTCTTTTAGGCTTTTGGCTGCCTCTGGGACTTTGTCCTTTCTGTGATCATTTCCAGAGCCGGGATAGGTCAGGGTGCTGGTTGGGAGACTAGATGAACCTTGAGATGCCACAGGTTAGTTGAGCCCCTGAGGCTAGGATGGTGGGTAGGGGGGGTGAGTTTTCCCTCCTGGATCTCTTGGGACTTTTTTTTTTTCGGTCTTTTTGAGACAAGGTCTCCCTGTAGACCCAGCTGGCCCGGAACTCACTATGTTGGCCTCAGACTCACATAGATCCCCCTGCCTCTGCCTCCCGAGTGCTGGGATTAAAGACGCGCACCACTACGCCCAGCTTTTGCTATTCTTTTTGTACCATTCAGGGTTCCCCTGACCCTAGTCAGTCAGGACTCCTCTGGACTCAACTATGGGGTAGAGATGCTGGAAGTTTTCCAGGAGACTTGGGATGTACTTACCCAGTGATGACGCAGGCCCTTCGTCCCCTTTCTCTCCTGGAGAGATAGACACAGGGTACTGCCTGGTCTAACCTGGACCCTGCTCAGGAAGTCACCTAATGCCTTGTGTTCCTTCCAGCATTCTACCAGCCCTGAGGGCTGTGAGTCCCCAACACTCTGATGCCCAGAATGAGGCCTGGGTGTGGCGGGGGCAGGGAGACCTTAGGGGATTTGGGGGTGGTGCCACTGTGAACTGCCTCCCTTCTCCATGCGCAAGGCTCCCATCAAGCCGATAAGACCCTAACAGAGCCACATAAAGTTGCTCCTCCTGTCCCTTCTTTGGTTACCAGACTCACTTTTGACTCCTGGGGGCCCCCTGGTTCCTGGCTCTCCTGTAGATGGAAGGGACATTTTCACAGTGCTGGCCTCCGCATGGGGTGGGAGGCTCCTCTTCCCTGCAGAGTGTGTGTGTGTGTGTGTGTGTGTGTGTGTGTGTGTGTGCATGCACATGCAAGCAGGGCTACTAGGAGGAAGCCTGGAATACCCAGCCTGCTAGGAAGTGGCAGAAACACAGCTGTGCAGAGCCTGGGGAGGAGGGTGTGGGGGGATGAGGTGCTTCCTCCAAGTCCTTTCAGGGTCTTCGGTAGGTAGACCCACAGGAACGTCTCCACTTACCTTTGCTGCCAGGAGGCCCCATCTTTCCCAGGCTGCCCTGGGGGCCCCACTCTCCTGTAAATACAAGGATTAAACTGGACCCTATCTCCTAGATGGGGCTGGGGAATGGTTGGCCAAGGGGAGGTGGTAGAGGGGACCCCCCCATCCATATCCCTACCTCTCCCACCAGGGCTGCCAGCCTCCCCTTTAGACCCCTGTAGGCCAGGAATGCCAGGGCAACTTTGAATGACAGCTCCCTTGTCCTTGGCCCCCAGATCAGTGATCTTGGCTTCTGCATAGAATAAAAAGGGGTGGGCTTTGGAGCAGCAACGGAGAGCATACTGCACCCACCCACTCCCCAAGGAAGTCACCTAATGCCAGCCCACTTCTGGAGTTCCCAGGCTGCTCCTCTAGGTTACCCCATTGCATGCTGCCACATGTGCACTCCATACGTATGCACAGGTATGCATGTGCCCACATGCCTGAGTAAACCCCTCTCACCTGGACAGACACCTCCCTCCTGGCCCAGAGCCTGGGAGGGACAGAGACAGAGCAGAGCCCATAGGGCAGGTGGTTCCATTCCTCCAGGCAGAGAAGCCACTCCCTGGCTCCCCACTCCACGGTTGAGGCCTCTGCACTGGTGAATGAAGTATGAGGGGAAGGCTCCCCCTGCCTGGATTCCCCACAGCTCAGCTTTTTCTCTCCACAGGGAACCCAAATCAAGGGCAGGCCCAGCACTTCCTTCACGACACCCGCTGACCAACTCCTTATCCAGTGCCCCGCAGCACGTGGGCATAACACCCACCCACTTGGCCTCCCAGGAACCACGTGCAGGTGGCATGTGCTGCGCTCAGCATGATGTAGGCCTGGCTAGAGCTGGGGATCTGGAGGCGTGAGGACATCACCATCTACTCTTCCTCCTCCACCCTCCTCTTCTGCTTCTTATCTTAGTGCGAACAGCTGTCCCCAACAAACTTGGAGGCCCACCAATGAAAAAAATCCTGAAGACCAGCTGAGAAAGACAGGCGAGGCAGAAGACCTTTTGGGAGACTGAGGACACATAGTGCTTGATGGTATTGCTATCTGCTGAGCCCCCAAAGGGCCAGGCACTGTGCTCAGACTCCTCAGCCTCAAGTCCATGTGCACAGTAGACAGAGGTGTTTCTAATCTAGCCAGCCACTGGGCCTGGAGGGAGTTAGGCTTCGACCCCCCCCCCGCCAGGTTGGCAGAGCCCTCACTGACTACACTTGTGTATCTTAGACTGTGGCCCAGTGCTACCCACTGTCCTAGCTGGGGTGAGGAAAGAAGGGCCACGTGGCTGCCTGCAGTGAGCTGGGTGCCCACAGGAACCCGAGGGCCTGGAGTACACATGAGGCTGGGGACAGGAGGTAGGAGGAGGATGTGGTTTGGAGAAAGATGTATGCACTGAGGCTGCTCTGATGTGGTACCGGCCCCTCAACTAGTAGAGCCCTCTACCCCAGGACTGGCTACCTGGCTCTAGCACCTGGCTTTCCAGCTGGCCAGCCTTCCATCCGCTGGCTCCTAGGCAGCTGTTGTGCCCAGAACTCCTCAGGAGACCCTGTGCTCACATCTGGTAACTCTTCTCAAAGAGTCACGTCTGGTCTCCAGCTCTGTGTTCTAGCCTCCAGGGGATTCTGTTTGACACAGCAGCCTGGGGAACAGCCAGGAGAAGGTTAGAGTCCCAGGCTCCTCAGCCATTTGCTGATCATTGAATCAGGACCAGTCAGGCCAGGTCTTGGCCTCCTGAGGTCCCTCACTTGTGTGATGTCTAGAAAGTGCTTTTGCCTCTGTGAGTTCGCACCTACCATCTGTGGCCTGATCCAGAGTCCCAGGCAGAGTGCCCATTGCCAACAATGTCTCTTAGTTTTTCTTTTCTTTTTTAATAAAAATAAAAAAAACATTTTATTTATTATTATTATTATTATTATTATTATTTTGGTCTTTTTGAGACAGGGTCTCCCTGTAGCCCAAGCTGTCCTGGAACTCACTATATAGACCAGGCTGGCCTTGAACTCACAGAGATCCGCCTGCCTCTGCCTCCCAAGTGCTGGGATTAAAGGTATGCACTACCATACCCGGCTTATTTATTATTTTTATTTTATGTGTATGTGTGTGTTGCCTGCATGTAGGTAAGTGCACCCGAGTCGTGCAATGCCTGCGGAGAACAGAAGAGGCTGTCGGATCCCCTGGAACCGGAGTTAAGGACAGTTGTTAGCTGCCATGTGGGTGCTGGGATTCAAACCCGGATCTTCTGCAAGAACAACCAGTGTTCTGCTGAGCCATCTCTCCAGCCCCAATGTCTCTTAGTTTTCAAGAGCATGGTGTGTCCACGGATGAGTTGGAAAATGCACCAAAAGGACTTGTTTCTTTACTATAGAGAAAGCACAGGGCTCTGAGGCCCCTTCTTGCCTGGAGGGCCCTTTCTCCTCCTTCCCTTGGAGGTGAACCCATGGCTTCCTAGGGTTTCCTAACCTGCAGGCCAGATGAAGCATGTGCCCCAGCTATATCCCCACACTGCCCTCAGCCGACGGACTTCCTTCTTCTCTGCCCCCATGGACACTTCCCGCTTTCAGACCAAACTTCTTGCTGAATGTGCCTTTTCCTACCCCAGAATGACCCATGAGAATCATCAGAAAAGTGAGCTTCCCAGAATGGCAGCACCCCCACCCCCACCCCCCAACTCCAGCAGTTTGAAGTTCAGGCTGGGCACTGCCCTGGGTCAGGGTGACACTGGAGGGCACTGGCCGTCAATATGTGGCACAGCTCTTTGGGAGATGGGCCTCATGGGGAGAGAAGGGCCCCGAGTCTGCCTGGCTTCATGTGGATAGCTGGTTTCTAGACCAGATGCTGGGTAATATCCAGACAATTCAGTAGTAAATTCTCAATGGGGGTGGTGGTGGCAACTGCTCTGGGTTCCCAGTTACCCATCCACTTCTTTTCACAGACTGTCGATCAGTGCTAACTTGACAGCTGCCAGTCATACTCCTCTGGGAACACCAGGTTTTCCTTTATGTGGATCAGGGCCCCATGGCCAGCAAGTTCCCTCCTACCATCCGATTTCCATGATCAAGTGTGGCTACCTGGCCTTTCTCTTGGTCCTGCTGTGCCTCCTGCAGTCACATGTCTAGTGCTGTTGTGTGCGCCCCACACTTGCAACTTGTTACGCTACAGCCCCTATTCCTTTGGTTTCCATGAACCAGAACTATCCAATAGGCGTCCCAGCCTTATGAGAATGTCCCATCCCACTCCTGCTGTGAGTCAATCTCCAGGATCCTTCCTCTAGCTTCCTGGCCCTGTTCCTAACATGGCCTCTGGTTGGGCTCCAAGACTCTGGGGCACTGACACTGATGCAGTTTAGTGTGTAGAGAGAATATTTGGAGGGATGGGCTTGGGACAGGTTCATGAGCGGGAGGGTAAAGAAACAATTGTGGACCTTGCCCAGCCCCACCAGAAGCCTGGGCTCTAGGATGGTCCCTCCCAGTGTGTTGAGAGGGTGGGGCTAGTCAGGTCTCTGTGCCCCCCTAGTGATCAGCTGTGTATGATTTCCAGCTAAGCAGCTCCGAGCAGATGAGACTGTCCCTGAAGGAGCTAAGAGGGCACCTAGTAACAGCTGTTGGCTACAAGCCCTCCCTCAAAGGGGCACCTGGGCCAGTGTCAGCAGCGTTCACCTGAACGAGCTGCATTTGTAGAAGTGCCATGCTGGCCCAGCCCGTTACCCCAAATACCAGAGTCTGTCTGCAGAGGCTGGTGAATAGGGGCAGTCCTGGGCTGCTGAGCTGCAGCGGGACTGGATACCTAGCCGGAGAGGCCTGCCGTGGGCATCTCTGCTGGGAGGGTTGTGGCTTCAAGGACAAATTTGTAGGGAGTGAAAGTTGTGGGTGAGTGAGTGGAGGTACGTGTCAGGAGGCTACCGTAGGTGGTTTACCAGGCCAGGCTGGGCTGCAAGGTCATTAGGGGGTAGCATGTCCTACCATCTCCACTGGGGGCAGTGAGGCCCCTGCCTACTGCCACAGTCCCCCAGAGCCAGTTAGGGGCAAACTCAATACCTCACTCTCTTTAAAACACGCTGGCGGTGTCTTCATGTTCAGAAGAACCTTAGAGGTGGACTTGGACCTGGGGGAAGTAATGCTTACATGGAGCTACTCAGGCCAGCTGGGTTTGTGTGGGGTTTGCCTCCCATCGTCCTGATGCCTCCTGACAGCCCCCTGACAGCCCCCTGACAGCCCCCTGACAGCCCCCTGGCAGCCCCCTGACAGCCCCCTGGCAGGTGTTGGATCTTTTGGGCATCCTAGTAAACCTCGTGATGCTTTGCTGTGGATGTTTTAAAAGTAAAAATTTAATATGGAGAACACATTCCAGAGATAACTAAGTTCATTCCTTGATCTTTTTTTTAAAGATTTTATTTTTATTTTAAATTATGTGTATATGTGTGTTTGTGTGTGGGCATGTGCAGATGTGTGCAGGTACCTAAGGATGGCAGATGAGGGAGCTGGATCTCCTGGCTGGAGTTATAGGCAGTTGTGAGCTGCTTGGCATGGGTGCTGGGAACTGAACTCAGGTTCTCTGCAAGAACAGCATGTGTCCTAAGCCCCTGAGTTACATTTTAATTCTGTGCAGTTAAATTATTCCAATTTTTAACTTGGCCAGGGATGGTGGCATATGCCTGAAATTCTAGCATGGGGAGGCAGAGACAGGAAGATTTACATAAGTTCAAGTCTAGCCTGGTCTACATAGAGAGTTGTAAATTAGTCAAGGGTACATAGTAAAATCCTGTCTCAAAAAATATTTTTTTTCTAAAACTGGGCTGGAGAAAATATTTTTTTCTAAAACTGGGCTCAGAGGTAGAATGCTTGCCTGTGTGCATGGTGCCCTGGCTTTGATCCCCACTACTTAAAAAAAAAAAAAAAACAAACCCAACCGAGAACTCCATGGAACTTCCAGCCACAGTCATGTAAGTCTCTGTAAGTCTGTCCGCTTTCCTGAACTCCTCAGGAAAGCATGATTTCTCTTTTTCTTCATGCCTTTCTTACTAAACACGCTTCCTCTAAGGCTTTGGGCTGCCCTTAGTGTCTTGCATGTCTTTACTTTTTCTCTAAAGCTTCCTTCTAAAGCTGCCAGTCAGCCACATGTCTGACCTCCACGCAGGCCCTAAACCTGCACGGCTCCACGGCTTGCCTTCCTTCCCACCATTCACCTCCTCAAAGCAGCTGCTGAGACTACCAGCTCACTTTCCCTGAGGATTTTTAAGATTCTAATAAAATTGTAAAAGCTTCAAACAAACAAGAAAAACCCCACCCAACCAGCCAGGTGTGGTGGTGGACACCTTTAGTCACAGTACTCAGGAGGCAGAGGCAGATCTCTGTGAGTTCGAGGCCAGCCTGGTCTACAGAGTGAGTTCCAGGCCAGCTGGGGAGCTACAGGAAGACCCTGTCTCAAGAAGACAAAAACCAAACAAAAACCCCCAGCCAAACAAAAAAAAAATAACTTTTCTAGAGGGACTGGAGAGATGGTCCAGCAGTTAAGAGCACTGGCTGCTCTCGTAGGGGACCCAATTTGGTTCCCAGCACCCACATGGGGTGTCTGTAACTCCAGTTCCAGGGGATCCAATGCCCTCTTCTGATCTCCGTGGATATTGCACGACACGGGTGCACTTGCGCACATGCAGGCAATACACTTATACACATAAAACAACAATGATAAATGAAATAATTAAAAAAAAAAAACTTTACTAGAAACCTATATGGCCAGACCCTTTATGACCTGGTCTTGGAGTCTACCCCTCTGTCATGGGCCAGTCACAGGACAGCGTGTGTGTGTGTGTGTCTTTCTCTCCCATACCAGCAGAGGGCGCTGTGGCAGCTGGAGGGGGCGACACTTTCCTTGGGTTGGTTAATCTTCCTGGATCCTGGACAGACCAGCTTTGGTCTGACCCAGGCTGGTGGCACACGGTACCCTGCAGCTTGCTGTACCCCATGGAGTGCCGGTCCCGCGTGGCCCCACGGTGTGTGGTACTCCGCCCAGTCTTTTTCCCCCGCACAGGCCTTCACTGCCACTGGGGTTCCACAGGCAAGTCCGCCAACGAAAGCAGGGCGTCTTTCCGAGTGCTTGCAGCCTCGTGCCGCTCTCCACTTACCATAGTGTCGCTGTTTCAGTGCACACTTAGGACTGGATGCGAAGGACACAATGTCCAGGTTACTGCCCATTCCCGGGCGGCTCCTTCTCAGGGGAGCTGGGGAGACGGCTTCATGCTCTCCCACAGGTGGCAATCAGCGCCCGGGTGCTGTCTGGGCTCATGGAAAGTACTTTGCTGCCATCCAGAGGCCATTTCAGGGAGTGCACCTATCCGCCATTCTCCCCGGTCCAGGCGTGAGCAGCTTCCAGAAAAACATGTCTCCACCTGCTGGTCCCGAGCCTGCTACCTCCCGAGGACGCATCTGGGAGTACACGGGCCTGTGCCACCCTTCAGTGAGATGTGGCTGTGGGATGTGAAGGAAGTCCTGCTCATACCTTATGACGTGTGCTGGACACTAAGGAGAGGTGTGGTGGCCTGACTGACAGGGCCTGTGGTCGGGGCCTGGAGCACCAGCTACTCGCAGATCAGGGCAGATGCTGCCATGTAAGCCCCACCACCTGCCAGTGCTGCTGAGTAATAGAGACCCAAGACCTTGGCAACTGCAGGTCACAGCGGTCCCATCCACCCACCATTCATTCATCTCCACACGCCAGACCCTGGTTTAGGGACTTGGGAAACAGGACACTCTCAACACACACACACACACAGACACACACACACACACACACACAGACACACACAGACACAGACAGACACACACACACACACAGACACACACAGACACA
>NW_008345746.1:331218-331470 GCF_000622305.1 Nannospalax galili
ACACACACAGACACACACAGACACACACACAGACACACACACAGACACACACATTGCAGTTATGCCCTGTGCCAGTCAGGAAACAGACTGGGCTTACAGACTGGGGGCTGGGAAGCCTACTTGGAGGGTACAACTTTCAGGAGGGTCCTGAGGGGGAGGAGGAGCCCAGGGAGCAGAAGGCATTAGAAGTAGAGGTGGGGACCAGGGTCTTAGGAAGGGGCGCAGGGCTGGTGGGTGGGGAAGGGGGTGGAG
>NW_008345746.1:331519-332638 GCF_000622305.1 Nannospalax galili
CCAGGTTCAAATCCCAGCACCTACATGGCAGCTAACAACTGTCTGTAACTCCAGTTCCTGGGGATTCAACAGCCTCTTCTGTCTTCCACTGGCATTGCACTACACGGATGCACTTACCTACATATAGGCAATACACGCACACAGATAAAATAAAACTGATTTAAAAAAAATATTTTATTTATCATTTTTATTTTGTTTTATGTGCATGAATGTATTGCCTGCATGTATGCAAATGCGCCCATGTCATGCAATGCCCAAAGAGGTCAGAAGAAGGCATCAGATCCCCTGGAACTAGAGTTATGGATGGTTGTTAGCTGCCATGTAGGTGCTGGGAACTGAACCCTGGACCTCTGCAAGAGCAGCCAGTGCTCTTATCTGCTGAGCCAGCTCTCCAGCCCCCAACCAAGGGGTTTTAAACAGTGAATGCTTTGTGAGATTCATTCTGGTCACTGAGGGGAGACTGGACTTTGGGGGACAGCATGGGGTAAGAAGGCCAGAGAGGAGATAATGGTATTGCACTGAAGACTCATGGTGGAGGGCCCCAAACCAAGGGATGCTCTGAGGTGCTGTGATTTTGCTTGCCCAAAGGCTACCTTGCACCTCTCAGGTCAGATCAGGGCTCAGCAGTACTTGCTGGGGGGCCTGAGGTGTGTCTGGACTTTGCCCCTGTTGTTGCCACAGTAAGACCTTTGTCCTTGCAGACCTGGGTTCTCTCTGAAGCCTGGTCCTGGGCCTGACAGGCCTGTTGTTGGAGATCATGACTCTGGATGTTGTGGCTCCCACGGGACTTGGCCTGACAGCTCCATGGTTCAGCCAAGTGTCCTCAAAGGCTGCTGTACCTCTAGCCTTTGGGCCTCCATGACGCTGAATCCAAGACAGGTTTTGTTTTGTTTTTATGAGACGAAGTCTCCCTGTGTAGCCCAGGCTGGCCTTGAAATTTTGAGCCTTCTGCTTCAGCCATATATATATATATTATGTGTATGAGTGTATTGCCTGCATGTATGTGATGCACCCGTGTTCTGCAATGCTGCGAAGGTTAGAAGAGGGCTTCTGATTCCCCTGGAGCCAGAGTTAAGGACGGTTCGTAGCCACCATGTGGGTGCTGGGAATCAAACCCGG
>NW_008345746.1:332874-361078 GCF_000622305.1 Nannospalax galili
GAGAGGGGGAAGGAGGGGTGTGGGGGGGGGGGGGGGGAGAGAGAGAGAGAGAGAGAGAGAGAGAGAGATTGATTTTATGTACAATGCATGGGGGGCACATGTAACAGGACCCTCCCCGTTGGGGGGTGCCTGAAACCATGGACAGTGCTGAGCTCCACGTAAGCTACAGTTTCTTCTTTACTATTTACCTATGATAGCACAGGTGCAGTCACAGAACCACCACTGGGTCACAGTCTGCACAGGTGCAGTCACAGAACCACCACTGGGTCACAGTCTGCACAGGTGCAGTCACAGAACCACCACTGGGTCACAGTCTGCACAGGTGCAGTCACAGAACCACCACTGGGTCACAGTCTGCACAGGTGCAGTCACAGAACCACCACTGGCAGGTCCACAGCAGTTTCTTCCATTCATTTTGTACCTCAGCAGCTAACAGCCAGTGAGCGACTACTTGCCCCTGTGATGTGGCCTATTTTATAATGTTATATGAAAATACTCAGGCAATCGCAAACTTCCTAGACTGGGTCCTTTCCCTCGGTAGACTGAGATGTGGCAGTGTTGCCATGGGAGTCGGCGGTTTCCTGAATCTGTGCCTGAGGAGCATCCCTTTCAGGGATGGACCACAGTGTAGCCACTATGGAGGGCATTCAGCTGGTCTAATTTTTAGTGATTCTTTCTTTAAAAAAATTAAATTTAGATTTATGTGTACGTGTGTATGCCTGCTTATCTGTATGTGCCCCACATGTCTGCAGTGCCCTCAGAGGTCAGAAGAGGGTGCTGGAGCCCTCTGGAACTGGGCGCTGGGAATGGATCTCGGGTCCTCTGCAAGCACAGCATGTGCTCTTAGCCACTGAGCCATCTCTCCAGCCTTTAAAAAATTTTAAAAATGTTTTATATATTATTTTAAAATTTTGTGTGTATGAGTGCATTGCCTGCATGTATGTAAGTGCACCCATGTTGTGCAATGTCCATGGAAGTCAGAAGAGGGCATTGGATCCCCTGGAACAGGAGTTACAGATGATTGTCAACTGCCGTCAGGGTGCTGGGAATCAAACCCATGTTTTCTGCAAGAGCAGTCGGTCTCTTAACTGCTGAGCCATTTCTCCAGCCCCTCTCCAGCTGCTTTTAGTGATTCTTTTTTGTTTTTGTTTTTTGGTTTTATTTTGTTTTAAGACAGGGTGGCACTGTATATTCCTGGCTGACCTGGAACTTGCTATGTAGACCAGGTTAGCTTTGAACTCACAGAAATCTGCCTGTCTCTGCCTCTTCAGTGGTAGGATTAAAGGTGCACACCAACATGCCTGGCTCTTTTTAGTGAGTCTTTAAAAATATTTATTTATTTATTTATTTATTCAAGTATTTATCCACATGTAGTAAGTGCACCACATCTATGCAGTACCTGTATGTATGTAAATTTACCATGTGTGCAGTGCTCATGGAGGTCAGAAGAAGGCATTGGATCCCCTGGACCTGGAGTTAAGGATGGTTGTTAACCACCATGTGGGTGCTGGGACCCTAACCTGAGTCCTCTACAAGAGCAACAAATGCTTCTTTTTTTTTTTTTTTTTTTGGTCTTTTTGAGACAGGGTCTTCCTGTAGCCCCAGTTGTCCTGGAACTCACTATGTAGACCAGGCTGGCCTTGAACTCACAGAGATCCTCCTGCCTCTGCCTCCCGAGTGCTGGGATTAAAGGCATGCACCACCATGCCCAGCGTGCAGCAAATGCTTTTAACTGCCGAGCCATCTCTCTAGCCCTGCATCTGACTTTTTTGTAGGTGTTTGGGATCTAAGCCTTGGTCTTCATGCTGGCATGGTAAGCACTTTCCTGACAGAGCCATCTTTCCAGATCTTTCAAATCTTTTGCTTTTTGGTGACTGGGTTGCTTGCTTTTAAATACTGAATCTTGAGGGCTTTTCATAAAGCCTGACTTAAGTCCCTCCTCAACCTTTCCTCCAAGTCTTTATCTGCTCTGTCTTGTGACACTAACGAGATGGGACCTCAGGAACTGCCTCGATGGTGTCAAGCCCTTGGCTCTGCCCTTGGTCCCTGCTGTGGTCCCCACTGTCCCTGGCCCAGGGTCCCTGGGTGCTCTGTGGGGACAAAGATCACTTGGAGAGACCTTTCTCGGCTCCAGCCTCCACCGGCCCTGGCGCCTTCCTGGCGTCTATTCCCACCTGCACACTTCCGAAACCAGTGATAAGGTGGCCATCGATACCATAATCCACTCTAAGTGCCTCCCAGCCCCTCCTGTCTCAGGCCTGATTGCAAGAGGCCCAGCTGGGGTGTCTGGAGGGAGGGAGGGTGCCTAGGGTTGCCTCACAGTTGTGCTGGCACAGGCTCTGTCCCTGGATGACATCCAGGAACCAGACCAGAGGTGACCCCAGCCCTGAGTTGGGTTTAGAGGGAGGGAGGACTGGTGGGGTGCTCTATACCCTAGGGGTATGTGTTGGGGTACTGGCCAGGCCAAATTCAAATCTGCCTGCTTCCCAAGACCCTGGGCCCTGGTCCCAGGTAGGGCAGAGTGTGGACAGAGGTGTGTGTGGGGTGTGAATCCTGACAGCCTGAGAAGGCTTTAGACACACTCAGCAGCCAGTATGTAGGGCTGTGACTGGTGACGTGCCCAGAGGGTTTGGGGACAAATCCTTTGCCGGTGTGTCAGATAAGAGGTTGCCTATCTGGAACCCTCCAGGAAGTGACCCTTGGGGCCAGAGGGGACACATGAATGATTGTGCCACACAATGGACAAAGCAGGACTAGGTTTCTAAGGCGCCTTCCGCTTGTTTCCCAACCCAAAGCCCAGGGCTGTGCTGAGCTATAAAACCAATGCCACAGGGGCTGGGGGACTTGGGTGTCAGGACTGGAGTCAAGGTACAGAGATGGGGCCGGTCCTGCTGAGCTGGGTCCTGGTGCTCTTCTGTGTGTCTGTGACTCGACCTGAGGTCTTGCTGCAGCCTAACTTTGATGCTCAAAAGGTACCAGACTTCTTGCTGTGCCCAGGTTGGGAGGGACCGAGATCCATTAAAACTTGCCAGGGAATGCTTTAGACTTACTGTTCACTAGCTCCAGAGACAGCTCTGGGCACAGGTCATCCCTGCACCTATCCATAGTGAGAAACAGAGACTTGAAGTGTTCAGTGGCAGAGCCCTGGTGGAGACCCTCATTGTGTGACCCCTGCTTCTCTGTCCCTTGGCTTGTCCCTTGGGGTTCCCGGTCATGGAGGTCCAGGTGCTGGTCACTGGCTTGTAGTCACAGGGCCACTGTGCAGTTCTCAGGCCTCTGGCATGTTGTTGCCATGGTATCTGACTGCAAAGTCTTCCTGGGCGAGAAGGACCACATGCTGATATCCACCAGAACTGTCAATGCCTCTGTAGAGGGTGACCTCAGCGTCCACATGGAGTTCCCGGGGTGAGTGACCTATGACCTGTGGGTTGGCTGGGAGGGACCAAGCACTGCTGTGGGAAGTGACAGCTGTATAACTCCAGGGCAGAAGGCTGTACCCGGGCTGATGCTGAGTACCTGCGGGTGGGCTCCCAGGGACACTTTCGAGTTCCAGGTAGGTCCTGCTGGGGTATCTGATGGGTTTACCTTGGCGCCCCCCGACTCCCACTATAAGGTTTTGCTCATATGATGCAGCAGTGTAGACACTGTCCACATCTCAGCTGCCTATGCCTCTTCCCCCTCAGCCTTGGGCTACCTGGACGTGCGCATTGCCGACACAGATTACTCCTCTTATGCGGTGCTGTACATCTACAAGGAGCTGGAGGGCGTGCTCAGCACCGTGGTGCAGCTCTACAGTGAGAACCGTGGCCTGCCCCTGTCCCTGGGTCTGCTCTGCTTGTCCCCCAACTCCCCCAGAGACAGGCCTTCCCCTTAAGCCCTACCAGTTTCCCCTCACCCCATCCCTCTCAACTTAGCCCACCTGCCCCTTTTAGATCATGTTTGGGTCTGTCCCGCATCCCACCCCTTAGGACTTGCCCGACCCCTTCCCTTATTTCCATTCCATCAATCTGGGCCAGTCTGGGCCTGGCTAGAATTTGGGCCTGGTGGGTGGTGGGTGGAGGTGGGAGGCAGGTGTGGTGGGGGAACTTCCCTGAGTTGTGGACCAAGACGGGTTTGCTGAGTGAGGTCCCTGAGGGTCAGACAGCACAGATACAGTACGTACCCCTCTTTGAGGGTGGGAGTCTTTTCCTCCTCGGTAAGCCTCCTTGCCTGAACCCCCAGACTAGGACTGATTCTACTTTAATTTCCTCCACTTTCCACGGTGGAGCGGCGAGGCCTCAGGACCGGCGGGAAAAGCTGCAGGGAAAGGGTTAGAGGAGACGGAGCTCAGACCCAGAGTGGACCCAGCTACCCCCAGCCCCTCAGGAACTCGTACCAATCAGGAGGGGCTGTGCAAGCAGGGGCCGGCATGCATCTGGGTGTGCCCGCGTGTGTATATGGGGGGATTTGGAGCCTGGCCCTGTATAGCTATTAGTCCTCCAGGAAATGGAATGAGGCCAGGACACCCTTCCCCATCCTCTTCTGCTTCTGCCACAACCCCTATGAATGCCTGGGTTTCACATGCCTGTCTGCTGCAGGCAGGACCCAAGACCTGCATCCCCAGGCCCTGAAGGCCTTCCGAGATTTCTACCCAACGGTGGGGCTCCTGGATGACATGATGGTCGTGCTGCCCAAGTCAGGTACCAAGGCTGAGCCAGCCATCTCGTCCACAGACCCGGGTTATCTTTTCCCTTCTAGGACTACACACAGCAGGTAGCCTGCCCTGTCCCAGGCCCCTCTTATCCCCAGTACATCTAAGGAGCTCCTAAGGTTGGGGTCTCCAGCCACCTTTTTGAGGATGGTGGGGCTGAGCAGGGCCCAGGCTTCCAGGGGCTGTGGCTATGGGAAGGGAGGGCAGTCCCTGCCTAGTCAGCTTACCTTGTTCTTCTCCCCACAGATGTGTGCTCTCCCGGGCAAGGAGGCACTTCCGCACCCCCAGTGACCAGTGCCATCTCTTCTCAGACTACGAGCAGGGTGGGTTCTCTGCTGAGCTTAGGACAGTAAAGACCCTTGGTGCCTTCAACTCACTCCTGGCATCTGCCGTCCCTTCTGCCTGGCAAGCCTCATGCTTCTGGCTGCAGCTTAGATGTATCTTACGGAGGAACCTGCTCTAGTTTCTTGGGGCTACCACAATCAACCAGGCCAAAGGGACCAGGAGGAAGAGACCAGGAAGGCATTTTCTCCTGGTCCAGGAGGCTGAAGTCAGGAATCCAGGCGTCTGGAAGCTGGGAGTGGGTACCTGCCTAGGTGCGTCCCTGCTGCCCCAGCCCTGGCTGCCTCGCTCTAAGTGCCGCTCCTTCCCTCTGCCTGTCTGCATCCAAACTCCTTCTTCCATAAGGACACCTGCCTTTGGATTAGGGCCGCCATAACTCCAGGATGATCTCATCTGTGACCCCTAACCAATACGCCTACAAAGACCTTGCATCTGAGTAAGGTCTCATTTGGAGGTTTCAGATGGATGTCAGGTTTTGGGGGATGCTATTCAGTCCCATGTGCTCCGTGTTCCCATACCTCTGGGCTCCTCCCCCAGGCCCTGTGCCTTACTCTGGAATTGTATCGTGCTCAAGAGGTCAGTGAGGGCAGAACTGCCAACTTTTCATTTGCTTGCCCACTACAGGGCTGGGTCTGGGAGCCTTGGGACTCCCATGCAGGTTGGTTCTCAGGGGAGACCAGGTCATGCCAGACAGCTATTGGGTCCCTATCCAAGCTCACTGCTAAGAATTTGGGCATTCATAAAACCACAGGTAGTGGATGACATGTGACTGTGTGATAGTCACCTGCATCTGGGTGTGGGAGGATGACCACACCCTGTAGTTTGTCCTGGTCTGGCAGAGAGAGGAGTTGGTGGAGGTCCTTCTCCGTTTCCTACCCTCTTAATTTCCTACACCTTGGCACTGTGTTGGTGATCATAAGCCTGTGGTTGTTCTCTGCTCCCTGCCTGCTTACCCCAAGGGCTGGAGGCATGTGTACTGTCTTAACTTTCCATGGATCTAAATAACCCTGCTGAGCTTACGTAGCCTCTATGATCATCTGGTGGCTTTGGAAACATGAGGGAGGAGAATCAAGGCCAAACCACTACTGGGACTTTCCTGTCACTTTGGTCCTTTCACCCAGAGCCTAGCACAGCCTTGGGGGTAGGAAGGTCATTACTCCTGTAAGACATGCAGAAGTGTAGCTGGTCTCTATGGTCCCGGGGGCAGGCACCATGGGTTGGGTGTGGAATCTGGGGCCCTGGGGCAGCAGCAGTTTGGGGTGTATGGGAGTTTTCAGAAGTTTTGGTGGCAGAATTATTTTTCCTTGCCCTTGTGGGTGGGAGATTTGGGGAGCAGTGCTTAGCTTGTGGGATGAAGTGAGGGCATTTGCCCAGGGATTGGTGATGAAGTAATTGTACCTTGCTTGCACAGGATGAACCTGGAGCAGCCAACCTCACCACCTCAGGAGCCAAGTGAGGCCCCCAGCCCTTGGGGACCACCCTGGGCCCTCCACCCTTCTCCACCATGTCCCCACTCTAACCCTTCTCCTTTCATCATTAAACAGATTCTGCAGCCCCATGGCTCCTTGCCTCTTCGAAAATGTCCTTGGGCAGGGCACAATGGGCCCTGTCTTGATCCCAGCCCTCCTGGGGAGACTGAGGTAGAGAGCCAGGGAAAGCCACTTGGGGTTTTCCTGGCAGAAGAAGCAGGAGGTTTCATTTAAGCTTGGTGCATTGGGGGAGGGGCACTGCACCCACAGGGAAAATCGATCCCACTGCGTGTGGCCTTCAAGGGCGCACAGTACTTATGAAGAAACTGAGGTGGCTTGTGGAGACGCACCCTAGCCGCTGGACCCCTCTGGGTCTCCCTGGCTGGGTGCAGGAGCTGGGGGGTGGAACAGCAGGAGAACCATGAAGTCTAGCTTGCCTGGATTTTGCCTCCCACAATTTCTGTGATCTTGGGCAAATGGTTTGGACCTCTGGGAACCTGAGGAATGTATCAGAGTTGTGGCCAGTTGTAGATCTTGTCTGGCTAGCTGCCTTGTGTATTCAATGGCAGACCTCTTGGACACACATAACCACCTCATTCTGTCCTTGTTTGCAAGTTATTCAAGGTCACATGGCAGGCAAGTGGCCAGGCTGCGGTTCAAACCCAAGGGGTCAGACCCCAGAGTATAGGCTCCACACCTCCCCTGAAGGAGAGGTGTCCTGTAGGGCCTCCTCCCCAGGGACCATCACTGCCGTTTCCTCACTGTTATGGGGCCCCTGATCTTCTAATGGGCCCAGTGTTCACACTTCAAAGGGCCGTGCGTGGGGATCAGGAAGGTGCTGGAGTTCTGGTTCATTACTTATCAGTGTCTGTGGTCCTCAGACAGCAAGAGCTGGAAGCAGTCAGCCCTCACAGGCGCCGGTCTCATCCTGCCCTGGTCACCCAGAACTGGGTGCCACCCACTCCACTTCCCTTCCTCTCCTGTTGGCCAAGCCCATCTCTGTGGCTCCCAGAGGCCCTGGCCTGTCACACTGTGACAGAGACCAGCTGATCCTCAGCCTCCCCGCTGCTGCCCTGAGCTCTCTGTGTGGCTCCTGGTGGCATCCACCGCGCCTCCTCTCTTAACTCATCCCCTTACTTCCCTGACATTCCACCCTGTGTCTTCTGTAGCCTGAGTCCCTTTGGGGGTTGGGTTTCAGTGTCTAGGCCCTCCCCATGAGCTGTTTAAGACTTGAACAGCTCGAACAGCTCCAGGTGGGTCCTGTAGGTTGGAGAGCACCCCAGTAGGATGAGGGATATGGATGCTTTGGACAGAATTGCTTTGGGTATTCTGAGGTATCACCAACAACACAGCACCTGTCCCTCGCTGTACAAGGCTCTGGGAAGCTGGACTGATGGGTCCCAAGGTGACCCAGTTCCCTGTGGGACAGAATGGGGAGGGCTTTGCACTTGGGGTGCCTTGTTGCTGAGTTTGGAGGGAATGGGAAAGCGAAAGGAAAAAATTAATTTTCAAAGCTTTTTCCAGGGGGTGAAAGTCTTTGTTTTAAATACCTGTCACAAATAAAGTTTATTTTGAAAATAAAAATTGCCTATCTTAGAAAGTATCTGTGGGCTGAGAGATGCTTGCTTTGTATATTTAAAAGTTGGGTCACTGGGGGCTGGAGAGATGGCTCAGCAGTTAAGAGCACCGACTGCTCTTGCAGAGGACCCAGGTTCAATTCCCAGCACCCACATGGTGGCTACGAATTGTCCTTAACTCCAGTTCCAGGGGAATCCGAAGCCCTCTTCTGACCTCTGAGGCACTGTGCGACATGGGTGCACTCACATACATACAGGCAATACACTCATACACATAAAAAAATATTAAAAAAAAACTGTGTCATCCAGGCGTGGTGGTGCACGCCTTTAATCCCAGCACTTGGGAGGCAGAGGCAGGCGGATCTCTGTGAGTTCAAGGCCAGCCTGGTCTACATAGTGAGTTCCAGGACAGCTGGGGCTACAGGGAGACCCTGTCTCAAAAAGACAATAAAAAAAAAGAACTGTGTCACTGGGACTGGGGAGATGGCTCAGGTGGTAAAGTGCTCTCTTCAGAACTCACATAAAAAGCCGGATGTGGTGGTGTGTATTTGTAATCTCAGTGCTGCGGAGGCCAAGCTAGGTAGATCCCTAGGGCTCACTGGCCAGACTGTCTAAATTACTTAGTAAGATCCAGGTTAGTGAGAGACCCTGTCTCAAAAAGACAACAAACCAATGAACGAATAAACGAACGAATGAACTAACCAAGCAAAACACAAGATGAATGGACCTGAGTGGCAACACCTGAGGTTGATCTCTGGCCTCCTACTCACATGCATGTAGACCTGCCACCCCCACATGAACACAGACACACAGACACACAGACAGACACACACAGACAGACACACACAGACACACAGACACACACAGACACAGACACAGACACACACACAGACACACAGACACACACAGACACAGACACAGACACACACACAGACACACAGACACACACAGACACAGACACAGACACACACACAGACACACAGACACACACAGACACAGACACAGACACACACACAGACACACAGACACACACAGACACAGACACAGACACACACACAGACACACAGACACACACAGACACAGACACAGACACACACACAGACACACAGACACACACAGACACAGACACAGACACACACACAGACACACAGACACACACAGACACAGACACAGACACACACACAGACACACAGACACACACAGACACAGACACAGACACACACACAGACACACAGACACACACAGACACAGACACAGACACACACACAGACACACAGACACACACAGACACAGACACAGACACACACACAGACACACAGACACACACAGACACAGACACAGACACACACACAGACACACACACACACAGAGACAAGAATTGTGACACCATCCAGGGTTTGCTGGAGGTTTGCAGCCAGAAGGGGTCATAAGCAGGGTGGCAGGTGGTCCTAGGAGTGCAGGGTCAGGAAGTGAGGTCCAGGCAGGCTGTCTGGGAGGGGACCCAGGGCTCCATGCCCAGTTCAATATTGTACTGCTGTCTTAATTTTCATTATTATTACAAATGGGGAAATGGAGATGAAGTAGCTTGCCTGGGTCAGTACACAGAGTGTAGAGCCAGGGTGGCTGGAGTCCCACTGCATGGTCCATCACTGTCCACACACTAGGACTGAGGTAGCTTGACTGCCTGCTGGCCAGCCTGGTCCAACCCCCTCTGGGTGTGGGTGTCACTGGACTGATGGCATTTGAACAGAATTTGAGCGAGCAGCTGGCTGCCAGGTCTGCCCAATGACATTCTCTGGGCGGTACACATGCTCGACCCTCTCCAAATATAAGCTGGCGCTCTCCACAAGCAGAGGCCACCAGCCAGACTCTGCAATGGAGGCCAAGCTGCTGAGCATAGCTTTGGGCTTCTTCCTGTTGTTCCTGCCACAGGTGGCATCTGTCAGGGTGGAACTGGACAAGGAGAAGGTGCCTTTTTCTTTCTAGCTTGGAGGCACCACTGGGTTGATGGGGAGTTGGGTACAGAGGGAACAAAGAGTGTCCAGTTTTTGCAGGTCCCTAGGTAACAGTACAGCCTGCAGAAGTGGGACCCCCCCCTTGAGGCCCCTTCTCCCTCAAGAGGCAGAGAGCTAAGGGCACAGGTGGGGCTCTGAGACCTGTGGGCCTCTCTTCTCCCTGAGTCCTCCAATGTGCCACCCGTGTCTAGCAGGCAGCTGGTGTCCTCTGCCAGGTCATTTCTGGGTCCTTGGTGATTTACAGAGTTGGGGGTCCCTTCCTGCTCCATAGATCATGGAGTCCTTCATGATCCTGTCCTTGTGTACTGCAGAACCAAAGAGGCCTTTTCTGGAGTGGGATGCTGGTTACTTGGATTCCCTCTAGGCCCTCCTCCTCCTTGAGTCTGCTGGCTGCCAGCCAGGTCCACACTGGACACTCAGAGGGGACAGGATTTGGGTACATGGACTCTTTTATCTCGTAACAATGACCAGTTTCTAAAAGTTTCAGGCGAAGTCCTGTGTCCTGGGAGGACTGCTAGAGCAGGAGAGCCTGTCTGCAGGGACAACAAGGTTGGCAGAACCGTGCTTCAATGTGCTGGGGCTGAGGCCTGGCTGCCTGCTTTTCCCACACCTACTGGGAAGGTCTCCTGGGGGACCAAGAATCGGCCTTGGGGCAAGTCCAGATGGTGGGCTGAGGAGGGACATCTCTGTCTAGTGTCCTGTAGGGGCCTCTAGGAAGGAAAACTCTGCTGAGGACAAGTAGTCTTATGGCCACCTGTTGACTTCTCAGAGCCCACCCACTCTCTGCTTGAGTGCTCCCGAAATGTCCTCTATAGTCCAGGAGGCCAGCTCAGCCTGGCTTCTCAGAACCAGGGACACTCCAGCTCTATTCTCTAGATCGCAGGATTCTGGAAAGAAGTGGCTGTGGCCTCTGACCAAAACCTGGTGCTGCGGGCTCAGAAGAGAGTGGAGGGCTTATTCCTCACCTTCAGTGGGAGGAACATCACTGTGAAGGCCGTGTATAACAGGTGAGAGGCCTGGGTCCTTCTGGGATGTGGCCTGCTGGAGAGAAAAAGGAACGTGTGTGGCTGCACACAGTCTAGGCTGGAACCCTTGTAGCTGTGAGATCATCACCAGGCAGACTAGCCCACCTGCCTAGGACCTCCATCTCTAGAGAATACCAGATTCTAGGCTCCTAGACCTGCGTTTTAACCCTAATATAAGCAAGAGCTTTAGATGAAACCCCATTGGTTTGTAAGAAAGTTTTGGTAGCTGCAGCTGACTCCTTGAAGGTGAGAGGCTTAGGTAGCCCTGCCCCCATGCATGACTCTCCTCTGTGGACCCCAGGCTCTAGGATGGTTACCAGGCTGCCAGCACCCTTTCTGAAGGCATGTCCCACTCAGAATATGCCCAGCAGGTGGGATGCAGGCTGGCAGGTTTCTAATAAACACTGTGCTGCCTTTCAGCTCGGGAAACTGTAAGACAGAAAAAGCAGTGGGTTCAGAAAGAGACACTGCGGGGGAATTTGCTTTTCCTGGTAAGTGCCGTCGCACTATTGCTGAAGTTGAGGGTGCCCGGCTCTGAATACCAGTCACTGCTGGCCTTGTGGCTTTCTGTGCTCTTCCTGGGATCCTCGGGTCCCAGACCCCTGGCCCTAATCAATACAAGTGTACTGGGTTGACCTTCAAGGGCTGTGCTAGGTATTTTCAGGATGTCATGGGCAGGTTACAACACTAAGCAGAAACAGGAGGGAGTTCGACCCTGCAGACCCAGCATTCAAGATCACCTCCTGGAGCGTCTAGGTCTAGACAAGGCTCTCTAACCCCCCTGCTGACTCCTGAAGGCCACAGGGAGATCTTTGTGCTGGACACGGACTACGAGCACTATGCCATCCTGAGGATGTCCTTGATCTGGCAGGGGAGGGACTTCCATGTCCTCGAGTACTTCAGTAAGCTCAGCCTGGGTGGGGGCTCAGCCCAGCAGCTGTTCCCCTTTGGGCTGCAAGTCCAGCTCTGTTGTGCCCCGTAGCTCGGAGCCTTGAGGATGAGGATAATCCTAGCTTCTGGAGGTTCCGGGACATGACAGCAGACATTGGCCTTTATCTGCTGGCCAGGCATGGTGAGCATAGGTATCTCAGGGAGGATGCTAGGCCAGACCCCTGTGATGGGGTCTGACACCCTCCTGACCATACATCATGCTGTTCTTTCCTGCAGGGAGGTGTGCTGAGCTGCTGAAAGAGGTGAGACCACTCCCCTTGGTGTGCATTGTAGCCTGGGCCTGATGGAGCTCCTGCTGGCACTAGATCCTGGACCTTGGAGGGAAGGGTCATCCTCATCCACCCATCCACTGACTGGGACCACCAACAGCACTAATGGCTGGCTTCAGAGATGTATCTATTTTGTCGTTTGGAAAGAGATGCAGTCTGCAATGTGACCAAAGTTATTAGGCTGGACTCTTAGGTCCGGGACAGAACTCGGTGGAGTAGGGGAGGTCCCTTGTTAGTATTGTTCGGTCCAATAGGGCTATGGGCCAGTTCTGTCCCTTCAGGTCCTATGAAGGGGGTAGGAAAGGGAGTTCAGGCCCTTTTGGATATCTTGGAGCTTTCTGTGTCTAGCACTGTGCTGACCCACCCTCTGTGAAACCTCACTGTCACAGTCTAGCCCCTAGAGGTTGGCACTATGACTCATTTTGCAGGTAGAGAAACTGAGACTCAGCAAACCAGTGCTTTGCCAAAGCCGGGCAGCTGGGATGCCTCAGGGCCACTGGAGGTCACACATAGTTCTGAACTCTGCTGTTCTACCTACAGGGACTGATCTGAGGAGCCTCTGCCCTGGCCTGTGGCTACAACCCCACCTACCCAGCCTCTCCTGCCCCTTCCCAAGAGCCCCCTGAACCTTCTCCAAATAAACCCTGTTGCCATATGCTGCCCGGTATCTTTCCTGGGGGCAGGACAAAGGGTGGTAGGAACGCTCCTCTGCCCCAGGTGGAGGAAACAAGCCTGCGTTTTCTGTGAAAACTCTTGTGAAGGATGAACCTCACACGTAGGGAAGCCAGTCCTAGACCCCCACCTGAAAGGGTCCTTCCCTGCTCTGTCACACCCCATTCAGGCTATTTGGGGTGGTAGATAACGCTGGGAAACAAGCTGCCTCATGCTCAGGACCATGCCGGAAGCAGAGCCTCCAGTGAGGGCATGTGGAGTGTGTGGCCCTGGCTGTGATGGAGCCCCAGCCTCTCCCACTACCCACCTTGTTGGCTGTCTACCTCTGCATCTGTCTGTCCTTAAGATACCCTCTGAGGTGCCTTGTGCCCACTGGACAGATGGGCAGCTGAGGCTCAGAAGGGAAAAGGCATTCATCCCGATGAGCAGAATGGAGGAATCCACACCTGGGCCTCTGTACTGAGGCCAGTGCCTGGTACCTGGTGTGACATCATAAAGATGCAGAGGCGTTATAACAGCAACTGCATGTGCCTCATTGGAGGCTGGGTGGGGCAGTGTGCAGTTATCAGGATCCTAAACATTTTTTTTTCCAAAAGGCAGAAAAAAAAGCCTTTCCTTTCCCTTGAACTCTTTCTAGGGTACAGAGAATCTCTGATGCAGACCCTTCCAGTGGTGGGCACACAGCACCCCCAAACCTTGGAAGTTCCCTGGGGGCTTACTTCATTGGCCTTCATGCATTACTTACAAAGTACAGATTCTAAGATGTGATAATCAGTATCAAGACAGCTCAAATGGGCAGACCCAGAACATTCTATTGAGGTTGGAGGGGGTCAGGGAGGGCTGGGAGTCGGGCTGTCAATCTGGGGTTGGCTGAGATGGGTAGGGGTCTAGGTATAGCCCCAGGGGCTGCCTTGACTTTATTTGGGCTTCAGACCAGCTGGAGACTGATTTTTTTTTCTGGTCTTTTTGAGACAGGGTCTCCCTGTAGCTCCAGCTGTCCTGGAACTCACTATGTAGACCAGGCACGCCTTGAACTCACAGAGATCTGCCTGCCTCTGCCTCCCGAGTGCTGGGATTAAAGGCGTGTGCCACCACACCCAGCCTTGGAGACCAATTTTTAAGAGGTGTGCTGGGAAACACTGGTCTCTGCTAGGAGGAAAGAGGGTGCATCAGTCCATAAGCTAGGCCACCAGCAGATCCGACTGGCCACTGCATCTGTGGGCATCAGCTGTCTCCCCAGGGCTCACTCATATTCCTTAACTTGCTTCTGCTTCTCATCTCTCTCTGTGTCTCTCTTACTGCTTCCTTCATAATTTGAACACTGGCCATCGTGACTAGCAAAGGACCTAAACTATCCCTGGGGGGTGATGTCATGAGGGCTGCCCCCTCAGTGCAGATGCGGTGATGTCATAGGGGCTGCCCCTCAGTGCAGATGTGGTGATGTCATAGGGGCTGCCCCTCAGTGCAGATGCGGTGATGTCATAGGGGCTGCCCCTCAGTGCAGATGCGGTGATGTCATAGGGGCTGCCCCTCAGTGCAGATGCGGTGATGTCATAGGGGCTGCCCCTCAGTGCAGATGCGGTGATGTCATAGGGGCTGCCCCTCAGTGCAGATGCGGTGATGTCATAGGGGCTGCCCCTCAGTGCAGATGCGGTGATGTCATAGGGACTGCCCCTCAGTGCAGATGCGGTGATGTCATAGGAACTGCCCCCTCAGTGCAGATGTGGTGATGTCATAGGGGCTGCCCCTCAGTGCAGATGCCGCGCAGATGTCTTGCCCCTCTGTGCCCAGCTCTTCACCTGTGGACTGGACATTGCTGTCTCTGCTCACAAGGGCAAGTTTGTAGGCACAGAGAATGTCAGGACACGGGGCTGGCTTTAGTCCTGGCGTGCTGGTAGGATGCTGCCTATCTTGCCCTTGACTGACCGCTGTAGCTTCTTCAAAGTACTCAGAGGGTCAGCCGTGGGGCTGGAGGGGTCAGGACGTTCTAGCCCACTCCCTGAGGTTCTCAGCTCTCTGAACATTGAGCTGCACAGACTCAGCCACGCACGCTCCAGTGTCCCTGATCCTGCCCCCACTGTCCCTGGAGCTCTGGAGCCTCTAGCATATCTTCAACTCTCTGTGCCTATGACCAGAACCTCCCAAGGGGGTCCTAGTGGCACCTGTACCACCTTAATGGGGGCATGCTCTGTTACCTATACTTACCTGGACAATAGCAACTCGGCTGTTGAGTGAACGGAAGCATGCGTGAGTGGATACTCAACAGCAAGATCTATGTCCACTGGGGGCGGTCTCCGGGGTCCTGCTATCCAGCAGGTGGGTGAGCCACTTGGCTGACTTACACTCTGCTCCCAACCTGGCCTAATGAGGACCCTCTGTGCCTCTTCCAAGCACCTACGGGGGAGGATTTAAAGTCCTGAGGCCCCCGGCCAAAGGCTGTGGTTTCCTGTGGTTTGAGGAGCTGATTCCAGGTGCCTGACTGCCGGCCACATGGAGGCAACAGGCTCCTCAGCCTGCTGGGGCTGTGTGCAGGGATGGCTGTGAGGACACAGGATGCAGTGGTGAAGGACTTTGACTTTGTCAAGGTAGCTGTGGTCACTGTGAACCAAGCTCAGTGCTCTCTTACGGAGGCTGGGCCTTGCTCAGAACCTGTCTAAGGGAAGTTCTTCAGTCCTCTAACATGTTGGCTATTCTCCACCCCTAGAACTTTCCAGACTACCGCACCTCTTGGAAGGGAGGGATATGGCATGGCTCATAGGGTGCACCTGGGTAGCTCCCCTCTCTGCTCCTGATCCCCCAGTTTTCAGGTTTCTGGTATGAGATCGCCTTTGCCTCCAAGATGGCTGCACATGCCTCACACAAGGTGGAGAAGATGGGAGCCATGGTGATCAAGCTGGAAGGGAATCTTCTGGCTCCGACCACCACCTACTGCAAGTAAGTTAGGGCCTAGTTGTGGTGGTAGGGGTGGTATGACTGGAGGAAAGCCAGGGCAGATTGCAGAGTGCTCTCTGCTCACTCCAAAGATGCATCTACACGTCTGTCCCTCAGCCTCAGCTGGGGAGAGGGGAGGGGGCAACTCTCCCAGGTGGAAGGTTCCTGGACATCTTTGGAATACTGGGTGTCCTATTGTCTGCCAAGGCAGTTGAGGGGGGGCCTACAACTCTGTGATCATACTAGGAGTCCATCCTCTAGCTCTGCCACCTGGGACTCTGGCCAAGGCAGATGATTGGATCTCTACAAGGTCCACTTTCCTAGATCTAGGGCCATGAGAGATGCCAATTACTGACTGACAGACATCAGGACCTGAGGGGAAGTGGGGCAAGGCTGACCTGAGTCAGCTCCTCATCCTACCACTCTGGCCAGCAGTGCTGCCAAGTCCTCACGTACCAGCGGTCATCTTTGAGCTGCTTACACACATGAAGCCAGGCCACTTCCACAAAGACATGTGTATGTCAGAAAGTGTCCCTTAAAAGTGTATCATTTCATCAAAGACAGAGTGTCCCTCAGATGCGTCCTTGATCCCCAGAGAGTGTGTCCTCAGATGTGTGACTCTACCTTAGAGCGTGTCCCCCTGTGTGAGTGCCCCCTCAACTCAGCTCTGAGTGTGTTTCTGATTCTGAGTGTGATCCTGTTACTCAGAGACCGTCCCTCAGTGTGTGTGTCCCCACACCACAGAGTGTGTCCCTCAGTCACAAACATGTCCCTATTCCTTGGAGACTCTCCCTCAGATGTCACTCGGAGAGTTTGACCCTCAGTCATGTATCTTCCTGAGGGTTGGATGAGAGGTGACTGGACAAGTGGCAGGGGCACTCAGTGTTCTGAGTGAACAGGTTGCAGTTTTCTGTGAATACCCTGCAATAGATGCACCTCACACAGTACAGCTGGATCAGGGTTCTACCCTCACCGTTCTGCCCCGCCCCACCTGCCTGATTCAAGCCTCCTTGGGGCTCATCCTCACGCTGGAGTCATCTCCTGTCCTGTCCTGTCTCAGTCGGTCTCCCAGATGACATAAGACCAGACCCCTTTGGTACTTACATTCTTCCATGGCTCCCCACTCACTACAGAGTTCAAGTCCCCAGCCATTGTTTCCAAGGCCCTCTTGGATGTAGCTGGTCTCTAGCCCTTTGCTTGGCCATCCCCACCCAGTGCTGTCCCTTCTGTCAGTGGTGCTCAGTGCCTGGTGCCCATCGCGGTGTCTCGTGCTCCGTGTTCTGAAGCCACTGCTGTCTGATCAGCCTCCCTCTTCCACTGCAGCAGGACAGTAGAAAGGACAGGAATGTGAGGGTGGTCTGAGTACTGGCCTCTGGGGGGCAACTGGTTCTTATTTATAGAGCAGAGGAACTGGAGGCTTACTGGGAGCAGCAGCCTCAGGATTGAGGCAGAAGGTGGCACCTGGGGCAGAGCAGGACTGAGGAGCTGGTGGAGGACTAGACCTGCAGAGTGGAGGGACACTGCTGACCCCCAGGCATCTGGGTGGGCAACAGAGAGTCCTGGCAGGGGTGAATCCCACACTCCTGGTTCATCTCAAAGCCTGAACTGAGCGCTGGAGAAAGCACAGAGGAGGCAGAAGTTCTGACATGTGCGGGTCCTCGGAGACAAACTTGTACCAGGATCCAGGAGCTTAGCCTGGAACTGGACTTCCTGTTACACTATGTCTGCTTTGCTCATAACAGATGCCCCAAACTCTGGTTGTAGGCCATGGTTAGTCGTCTCGAAATTCTGGAGCTTGATCTGGGAGCCCAAGGTCATCTGCTAGAAAAGTAATTTTCAGGACTAGGGAGATGGTACAGCCAGTAAAATCCTTGCCATACAAACTTGATGGCCTGAATTTGATCCCTTAGAATCCACATAAATCTGGGTGCTGTATTGTGCACCTGTAATTCTGGTGCTGGGGAGGTGGAGACCGGAGGATGTCTGGGGCTTGCTGGCCAGCCAGTCTTGCCAAATCATTGAGTCCCAGGTTCAATGAGAGAGCTTGTCTCAAAAAAAACAAAGGTGCAAGCCGGGCATGGTGGCGCACTCCTTTAATCCCAGCACTTGGGAGGCAGAGGCAGGTGGATCTCTGTGAGTTCAAGGCCAGCCTGGTCTACATAGTGAGTTCCAGGACAGCTGGGGCTACAGGGAGACCCTGTCTCAAAAAGACCAAAAAAAAGGTGCAAGAGTGACTGAGGTGTTGACTTCTGGCTTCCACATGCATGCACACACGTGTACACACACACCATACATGCACATACATACATACAAAAGAAAGTTCATTTTCATGTAAAGGTGTCTTTCTGGCTAGTGGACATGGGGAGGTGGGAGTGCTCTATGGAGTATCCTGGTTCTCAGTAAGATGCCAGCCCTGTGTTATTAGGGCCACAGCAATTGGCTTCATTGGAGCTTTACTACCTGAGGGACCCTGCTCCAGATATAGTAACCGGAGGGTCAGACTTAGGGAGCATACGGTTCAGTCACTAACAAAGTACACCTTGCAGAGGTGACTACATACAAAAGACTACCTACATATGTTTTTTAAAAATTTTATTTATTTTTATTTTATGTGTATGCGTGTATTGCCTGCATGTAGGTAAGTGCCCCTGTGTTGTGCAATGCCCGCGGAGGTCAAAAGAGGCTGTCAGATCCCCTGGGACTGGAGTTACAGACAGTTAGCTGCCATGTGGGTGCTGGAATTCGAACTCAGGTCTTCTGCAAGAACAACCAGTGTTCTTAACCGCTGAGCCATCTCTCTAGCCCCCATATGGGGCTTTTAGAGTGCATTATTAACCATGTCCTGCAGAAAGGTTACTAAATATAGAGAACCAGAGAAGCAGGAACTATGTGTGTGTGTGTTGGGGGGTGCGGGGGGGGATGGTTTGTGAAGCCTGACTCTGAGAAGCGCCAAAGTGGGGTTCGAGAGAGAGAGAGGTCTCATGAAGCATGTTAAAAGCATGTTAAAGAAAAAATGTGTTTGTTAACTAACGGGCTGTGAGTTAAGAAAAGAATCACTGAGCAGCGGATGGGGAAATTCAGCATAAAGCAGGATCGTGTGTGTGTTGGGGGACACAGAGCTGAAAAGTGGACTGAGTATCAGGTTGGAAGGGCAGAAGGAATCTGAGTGAGAACTAATGTCAATGTTCCAGTCTGAGGAAGAGCGAGGGGAGAGGCGCGGGCCGCCTCAGAGGTCTCACGGTGCAGTAGCAGAAGGGTGCAAGAAATGGGCGGAGACTTGAAGAAATCGTCTGCATTAGTTACTTTACATGTCACCGTGGCTAAATACCCAACAAAGAGCAACTTCTGGGAAGAGGGGCTTATTCTGGCTCCTGACTCGAAGGGCCTGTCCATCACACGGGGAAAGTGTGGCAGAGTTCTTAGCAATGGGCTCCCTGAATCCCTCAGGCGGGGAAGACGATGGAATGGCAGCGCGAGGCTGATACACCCCCGCCCCGTGTTCAGCTCAGGACCCCAGTAGCTGGGATGATGCCACCCACATTCAACGTGGCTCTTTCCTCTTCAGTGACACCTATGGCTTCACAGAAACATCTTCACAGATACACCGAGGGGTGTGACACACTAATGCCTCAGGTATTTACTAATCTAATCAAGTTGACAGTGCTAGTCAACACTGTGTCCAAGTTATTCCTAAACTTACCAGCTTAGAGACTCCAGAAGTTTATAGAAAACAAGAAGAATAAAATAGGGGCTGGAGAGATGGCTCAGCGGTTAAGAGCACTGACTGCTCTTGCAGAGGACCCGGGTTCGATTCCCAGTACCCACATGGCAGCTACGAACTGTCCTTAACTCCAGTTCCAGGGGAATCTGAAGCCCTCTTCTGACCTCCGCGACATTGCGCGACATGGGTGCACTCACATACATGTAGGCAATACACTCATACACTAAAAATAATAAATAAAATATGTAAAAAAGAATGAAATAAAGAAGCTCATAAAATCATACACAGGACATCATGGCCCAAATACCCAAACTAAAGCTCTGGAGGCAATTTTAAAGGTCAAGGGTACATTGCAAATAGGGGTGCAGATGGCTCATGTCCCATGCCAGGCGGGGGATCCAGGTGACCATAGAAGGGTGTCTTTACAGCTGATTCCCATCTCTAGGGAAGACAGTCCTCAAAAATGAAGGCAAAATAAAGGTATTTTAAACATTTTACTTATCGTTTTTATTTTATGCATATGAGTGTATTGCCTACGTGAGTGCACCCGTGTTGTGCAATGCTGCAGAGGTCAGAAGAGGGCATCGGATCCCCTGGAACTGGGATTACAAATAGTTGTTAGCCACCATGTGGGTGCTGGGAACAGAACCTGGGTCCTCTGCAAGAGCAGCCAGTGCTCTTAACCACTGAGCCATCTCTTCAGCCCCAAGACACTTTCAGATAAAATAATTGGAGTCTATTTCTAGTACATTATCAGTACAATTAATAAATGCTAGAATGTTCTTTATGAACTGAAAATATCTAGGAAGCCACATCTGTATTCAAGAACTTGCAGACTGAGCCAGTGAGATGGCGGTTGTTGAAAAAGCCTGATGATCTGAGTTTGATCCCCAGAACCCACAGCAGAAGGAGAGAATCAACCCTTGAAAGTTGTCCTTTGACCTCCATACGTGCCATGGAAAGTGCTTGTGCTCATAGCATGTGTGTGGGCATGTGTGCATGCGTGCATTCACACACATGCAGTACATATACACTCACACATACGATACACACACACATGCATATACCATACACATACATGCATACACTATACACACATACAGCATACATGCACACATGCATGCATCACACATATACATGCATATGCTACACACATATACACCATACATGCATATACCACAATATACACATGCATACAGCATATACCACATACACACATTGTTTACACCATAAACACACACACATACACACACACTATTAATAAATTAAATAAAATTAAAAAAAGAACTTGCAGACTGACCTTTGCTGATTGGCGCATCATGACTATGAAGAGTTTGGAACCAGGGTGTGTGACTCAGTGGTAGAGTGCTTGCCTCGCATTCATGAGGACACACACACACGCACACACACACAGAGTCAATTATATCGGACTATCTCTTGTCTCTTTTCATATCATTTACTATCAACCTTTGTGTTTTGCAACCACTATATAACCCTATGGAGTGTGAACTGAGTTTGACAGACTCTGGACTCTACCAACCCTAAAACTAAGAACATCTGACTCCTGTAAAAAGCTTCCTCACCTTGTTAAAGATATGTTTAAGGCTTATAAAGCCTTACGGACATTTCCTCTCCTAAGCTGGGTGTAGTGGCACGCCTCTGAAACCCTAGCCTTTAAGAGGCTAAGGCAGAAGGATCTGGAGTTCTAGGTCAGCCTGGGCTACTTCAGAAGATCCTGTCTCAGAATAAGAAGAAAGAGGAAGAGGAGGAGGAGGAGAAGGAGGAGAAAGAGGAGGAGGAAGAGAAGGAAGAGGAGGAGGAAGAGGAGGAGGAGACCACCACTGCCTGTACTCTACCTTGTGAAGACAGTGTCCAGGTCCTACAGATTGCCCGCTTCTCTATCACCCCTACTTGCTGACCTCTTTCACACGTACATCTCTTACCTTTGAGATTAATTTGTTCATCTTACCCAGAGACCTTGAAGGATTTTTCTTTATCTTTTTAAAAAAGACTTCTTTTTGTGTGTAGGAGTGTTTTGTGTATGTGTATGTACGTGCACCAGTATCACACAATGCCCACAGAGGCCAGAAGAGGGCATCGATCCCCTGGAACTGGAGTTATAGGAGGTCGTTAGCTGCCATGTGGGTGCTGGGAACAGAACCTGGGTCCTTAACAAGAGCAGGTAGTGGTCTTAACTGCTAAACCATCTCCAGCCCCAGATTTCCCATTTCTTTCCTGAGCAAAGTCAACTCATTTCATATTTTCTTATTTTAACTAATTTCTCCATTCAAGATTTCTCCCTTTTTAACTAAATTCTTAAAAAATTTTTTTTTCATATTTTATTATTTTTATTTTGTGTATGTGTGTATTGCCTGCATGTAGGTAAGTGCACCTGTGTCGTGCAACATCTGTGGAGGATAGAAGAGGCCGTCGGATCCCCTGGAACTGGAGTTACGGACAGTTGTTAGCTGCCATGTGGGTGCTGGGATTCGAACCTGGGTCTTCTGCAAGAACAACCAGTGTTCTTAACCGCTGAGCCATCTCTCCAGCCCAATTTTTAACTAAATTCTTCATTCAAGATTTACTTTTAAGTTGGGTGACACATGCCTATAATTCCAGCACTCAGGAGACTGAGACAGGAGGATTTTGAATTTGAGACCAGCCTGGGCTACATAGTCTGTGTGCATGTGCATGTGTGCATGTGTACATACATGTGCATGTGTGCCTGTGATATGTGTGTGTGTGTGTGTGTGTCTGTGTGTGAGTGTGTGGAATCCAGGTAATGACCTCGGGTGTTTTTACTTAGGTGCTGTTTACCTTAAATTGTTTTTTAGGAAAGCTCTCTCACTGGCTTAGGGCTACTAAATTTTTTTTTTTTTGGTCTTTTTGAGACAGGGTCTCCCTGTAGCCCCAGCTGTCCTGAACTCACTATGTAGACCAGGCTGGCCTTGAACTCACAGAGATCTGCCTGCCTCTGCCTCCTGAGTGCTGGAATTAAAGGCATGTGCCACCACACCCGGCCTTCACTAAATATTTTTTTAGGCAGGCTAGGCCAGCTGGGATCTGCCTGTCCCTTTTTCCTTAAGGTATACCTGTTTTGTTTTGTTTTTTTTGTTTTTTTTTTTAATGTGCATTCTAGGGATCAAACTCAGGATGTCATGTTAAAGCCAGCATTTTACCAACAGAGCCCTCTCCCTGGCCTCCTGTCTTAATACCTCATGTATGTTCCTATATTTAATTTAATTTAGAGTTTTACAGTTTTCTTCTTTATTTTTTCCTTGGTGGGACTATTTTCATCAGCTAAAATGTTTAATTCTTCTTAATTCTATCAGAGAGAGAGAGAGAGAGAGAGAGAGAGAGAGAGACATACACAGAGACAGACAGACACACGCGTGTGCACACACAGACAGAGGTACAGATAAAAGGACAGCTTCTTCATGTCTCTTCTTGTTAGGGCACTGATCCTATCATGGGGGCTCTAGCCCCATAACCTCATCTAATCTAGTCACCTCTTATACCATCCTGTTGAATTGTGGGGGACCCAGGACCCAGTGTCAACTTGACACACCTGGGTTGAGGGAGCCTCAGTTGGGGAATTGCCTCCATTGGACTGGCCGGTGGCCATGTCTGTGGAGCATCTTCTTGACTGTTGAGGGATGTGGGAGGGCCCAGCTCACTGTGTGTGGTGCCACCCCTGGGCAGGTGGGCCTGTGTTGCATAAGAAAGCAGGCTGAACAGGGGCCAGAGGAGCAAGCCAGTAAGCAGCGTTCCTCCATGGCCTGTGCTCCAGCTCCTGCTTCCAGGTTTGTGCCCTGAGTTCCTACCTTGGGCTCCCGGATGAACTGTGACCTGGGAGATGTAAGACAAATAAACCCTTTCCTCCCCAAGTTGAAAGTTATCAGAGTGCTTTGTCACAGCAATGGAGAAACAAACGAGGACAATGAGTGTTTTGTCTGCATTCAGGGACGTGTACCACATGCGTGCGTTGTCTGCAAGGCCAGAAGAGGGTGTCAGATCCCCTGGATCTGCTGTTAGCGGCCACGTAAGTGCTGGGAATGGACCTGAGGTCCTCTGGAAGAGTTAAGTGCTCTTAACCGCCGAGCCATCTGTCCAGCCCCTAATTTTTATTTGTATTTATGTGTATGTGTGTATGTCTCTGTGTGTGCTAGAGCCCACAGGGGTCAGAAGAGGGTGCTGGATCCCCTGGAGCTGGAGTTACAGGTGGTTGTGAGCTGGGGGGAGATGGGTTCTGGGGACTGGACTCTGGTCCTCTAGAAGAGCAGCAAGTGCTCTTAACCACTGAGCCATCCATCTCTCCAGCCCCCTGAGAGAGATTTTCTGAAGGTCATCTATGTGTTCATTTTTTAAATTTACTGATAAGGAAAAGACTATAATATTTTTCATGGTCTGTGTGGTTACATTTTTTTCTTCATTAAGGGCATAACTTTTAGAGAATTGTGCAGAGTTTCAGGTATAATAACCCATCCTGACCCTGACTCGTGGACATCCCTTATCCACATCACTTTTCACACGTCGCCTCTGAGAACTTCTAAAGCAGGCTTTGTCCCTGAGCACTGTCCTCAGAGCTGTTTTCAGTCGGCCAAGGCAGGTTCGTCGAGGGTCTTCTCCCACTTCTTCCTGCTGCTTAGCATTCTGTTGTCTTAGGTATTTTGGCTGGAAAGTATGCTGGTGTTTTTTTTTTTTTGGTCTTCTGAGACAGGGTCTCCCTGAAGCCCCAGCTGGCCTGGAACTCACTATGTAGACCAGGCTGGCCTTGAACTCACAAGAGATCTGCCTGCCTCTGCCTCCTGAGCGCTGGGATCAAAGGCATGCGCCACCATGCCCGGCCCTGGAAAATACATTTTAAAATGAAGAACAAGATTAACAATTTGAAGATTAGGCTGGGAATTTGCAGAGATTGTCTTCCCAAGAGAAATTTTTAATTTTGTTCTCTATCAGGCATCTGGGAGGCCAGGAGCCAGGAATCATCCTAATCCAGGTTCAAAGTCTGATGCTTCTGGGCCGCAGAGATAGAGGAACACTTAGGTAAAGTTTGCATAGGGGCTGGTTTACTTCTGTTCACGTTAACCTGGAGGGGTCTCCACAGCAGGGCTGGGGAGCTTTGTCAGCTCTTCCCCGTGGAGAGTCCAGCTGTGGAACAACGCACTGGAAGGTTCTCCAGTGGGACTCGGTGAGGCTAGGGACAGTGAGGGGAACCGTCCTATGGGGTGAAAGGTGAGCTTCTATTTGCTCTGGGATGGCCCCCAGCACCTGCAGCCTTGTGCTCAGTAGAAGTGCTCAGTAAATCCTCGTTGACAAGTGAGTGGATGAGCAAATCCTAGGGGATGCACGGTTAAGGCCTTGGCCTGAGGCCGGACAGTTGCCTGGCCACCTCCCTCTGGATTGGGAAAGCCTCAGAAGGACCCCACCCAGCATTTCTGCTCTTGATAGCAGCTCCAATGACCTGACAGTAGACAGCCCAGGCTGCATACAGCTCTCAGGGGAGCCTAGGTGACCAGATTAGACAGCTTTCAGGGGATCTAAGGGGCCAGGCTGGAAACAACTCTCGAGGAGACCCCGGGGGTCAGCCTGCAGACAGCTCTGGAGGGCCCTCAGGGGTCTGGCTGCAGTCAGGCCAGGGTCTGGTGGCAGGAGCAGAGAGGTAGATGTGACGCAGCAGGAGGTGGGTGGAAAGTAAACAGGTCTGGATGAGGATGAGGGTGGAGGGAACAGGACAGTCTGGCTGCACGGCTGATGGTTCAGGGCAGCGGGAGGCCACAGGCCGGTAGAGCAGGAGGTTGTGTGGGCTAGGAGGAGGTGGAAACGTAAAAGAAGCTTTTGGGGGAATTTTTATATTTTTAATGATTGAGACAAAAGATACCCGAAACCACAGTTCCTGGAAGAACGTCTTGTTCTCAGCCAACCTGTACTCGCCCTTGAACTTGACCTTACTCCTGGCCTGACTGGCCTGACCCTGAAAAGCAGATACATTTGGGGAGGGTGTCAATCCTGGGAAGGCAGGGTGGCTAGCTTTAGAATGCTCAGTCTGGAACCTTCTGGGTGAAGGAAGTGTGGACAGAAGTGGGTTGGCACTGCAGTGTTGATTAGAATGAACTCCTGGGGCCTCTTTCTGCTCTGCCACAGGTCTGAGCTGGGCACCAAGGTCTCCACAGCTTAACACACACACACACACACACACACACACACACACACACACACACACACGCACATGCACATGCACATACATACAATTTGAATCATTTTATTTTGTAAGGAGCAGAGAGGCCAGGATGGTATCCCGGCAGTTAGTGGCCACCCACCCCGACTCTCAGAACCATATAAACGGTACATCCTGGCCCTGTGGTGTGGTGTGTCTGGACCACTAGGAGGATGAAAGTGGTATTGCTGTCTGCTCTTCTTGCTTGGGGCTTTGTGCCCAGGGCCCACGCAGTGTGGCTGGGAAGACTGGATCCTAAGCAGGTAACAGTCCTCCTGAGCAGTAAGCAGGTCCTTGGGGCCAGGTCCCACCTTTGAGGCCATATAACTTCTGGGTCCCCCAGGGACAGTTTGGACAGGCATGGGTGGAGGGGTGATCTGTATGAGGGTACCCTGAGGGAAGGGAGCCAGGTGCTTACCTGATGTTTCTACCTAGCTCCTCGGTCCCTGGTACATCCTGGCCGTGGCCTCCCGTGCAAAGGGCTTCATGGTAGAGAAGGACATGAAGAATGTGGAAGGTGTCATGGTGACCCTCACTCCAGAAAACAAGTTGAGAGTGCGGTCCTCTCGGCATGGGTGAGTGGCCAGCTTCTGCACCGTGGGTCCCCACACCGTTTTCCCTGGCAGCAGTACCTTCGCCAGGAGAGTTGCAGGCCACGTTTACCTGGTTTGGGCTGAGGCCTCTGACTCTGTATGTCTGCTCCTGGAGGGTAGGTTCCCCATCTGCATGTGCCCCCCATGGTGAACTTCCAGCCCCTGTGCTCGCCAAGGAGGGCTCCCCATCCCCCTGGGCTCCCTGCATTCACCCTCTGTCAATAGCCTTGACCTCTGATGGTACGCACTGATACTCCCTTGTCCTTGATGACTTGGCTGGTCCTGGTGTGCAGCCTGCCCTTCCTCTCTGTGAGCCGTTTGGAGCTGTGGAAGTTGGTTCACGCATTTGGTCCTCAGGGCCACGGGCTCCTCCATGGAGGAAATTCCTTCAGCAGTGAGGTCTCCAAGGCCTCAGGCCTAACTTGCTGTGGGGTCCAGCTGGCACAGCAGTCTCTGAGGTGCCTGGTGAAAGCCTGGTGGAGGGGAATTAGGATGAGTGCCTCTCCTCAGAGCAAAAGATCAGGGCCCTGTTCTAGGCTGAGGGCGGCTCAGCTGGACTGGCAGGCTGGCGGCTCAGCAAGGACTTGAGCCACCAAGGCAGAGTGGGGTCACTGTGACAAAATGCCTCGCATAAACAATTTATAAGGATGGACGGTTTACCCAGGCCCATGGGTTCCAAGGTTTCAGTCCTTGGCCAAGTTATGGTCCCTGTTGCTTTGAGACCACGATGGCTCAGTACATCATGGCAGAGAACACAGAGTAGAGGAGGTGGCTCATTTCATGGTGTTGAAGAGAGAGAGAGAGATAGAGGGAGAGAGAGAGAGAGAGAGAGAGAGAGAGAGAGAGGAGGGGGAGGAGAAGGAAGAGGAAGAGGAAGAGGAAGAGAAGGAGGAGGAGTCCTCAGTGATCTAACTTCCTCCCAGGGCTCACCCCCGGTAGTGGCACAGGCATCAAACCTTCAACACATGGCCTTTGGAGATATTCCATACCCACACTGTGGCATCCTGTGGCACTGGCTCCTGTCTCCTCCCCAGCTAGCGGCACCCCCTCTCTGCTTTCTGTCTCCTTGGTCTGACCACTTGGTGACCTCAGGGAAGTGCCCACTACAGGGCCTGTCCTATTGCGACTGGCTGTTTCCTTTAGCCCAAGTCCTCCAGGTCCAGCTCCTTTCCTTCTTTGGCTGGGTAACGTCCCACTGTGTGTTTATTCGGTGTCTGTTGACAAGCGTTTGGTTCTTCCCTTCCAGGCGGATAGACCCATGCTACTGTGAGGGCTGGTGCTCAAGTACTTCTAGTCCTTGCTTGAAATTCCCTCAAGGACACACCCCAGGAATGGGATCCCGGGCCACACGGCGAATCTCATGCTTAACTCTTTGAGGCCCTCTGCGCCTTGTGCTCTCTTACAGAGTGTAATACCTTTTTTTTCCTAGCCAGTGTTGGACATGCACACTTAGGGGGGCCCCACCTTTTGCATTAGAAATGTGGGCAGTGAGCCTTGGTAAGTTGGCCCCTTGGGGCAGAAGATGAGCTGGTAGAGGTGGGTGTGTCTAACCCTGGCAGATGTTGCCAAGCTGTCATCATCATGGAACAATCACCATGACATCGGGGATGGCGGCTCCTGGGTTGAGCACTTCGCCATCTGCTCTTTGCCATCTGCTGGTCTCAAGTGGACATGGGCATCTTCCTTCCTTCCTCCCTCCCTCCCTCCCTCCCTTCCTTCCTCCCTCCCTCCC
>NW_008345746.1:361582-391259 GCF_000622305.1 Nannospalax galili
ATGTGTATATGTTTGCACCTCCTAAGCTATCTAACTACCCTTAAAAAATAAGTTTCTAGCATTTTATTATTTAAATTTTATGTGTATGAATGTATTACTTCCATGTAGGTGGTATACCTGTGCTGTGTAATGCCACGGAGGTCAAAAGAAGGCGTTGGATCCCTTGGAACTGGAGTTACAGACAGTTAGCCGCCATGTGGGTTCTGGGAATTGAACCCAGGTCCTCTGTGAGAGCAGCCTGTGCTCTTTCCTAACTGCTGAGCCATCTCTCCAGTCCCCATGTTCCTACTCTCTCTCTCTCATTTGGCTTCAAACTGACTGTGTAGCCAAGGGTGTCCTCGAACTCCTGATCCTCCTGCCTCCACCTCCTGAGTGCTGGGATCACAGGTGTGTCACCACGCCCTCATGTTTCCTAAGTGTGAGACCCACGAACATTTCTGGAAGCATTCCATATATGCCACAGAGCTTCTCGCGGGTTCTTCCCAGTGATCTCTCTTCAAATATCTGTGTTTTTCTCTGGAGTGTTTCTTACTGGTTTATGGGAAGTCTTGAATACTTGGGGAATTAGCAACTAGTATGTAATAAAAACTAGTTTTTTTACTAGTGGACTATGAATATACTACAAGTATGTGTCCAGTTTGCTGTGTTTCTTATGCTGTTGAAGAGTTTTTCTTTTCTGTGAGTTGTTTTTACATTTTTGCACTGCTGTGTATACCAGGTCTGGGTGCTGAGACATCGGGGGTGGGAGGCATTGGAAGCCCTCCTGTATCTTTGCTACATCTAGAATTTTGCCCTGTGAAGTGTGAGGCACACCCAGACCACTCTACAGCCCAATGCCACGGACTCACAGCTGGTCCCTCTGTCCCCAGTGATTCAAAGTGTGACCTTTGTCACATGTACGTGTCTGGGTGAGTTTTGCTTTGTTTTTGGACTTTCTAGTCTGTTTCTTTGATCTGTTTATTTACCTAGACATCGGCATGGGCTTAAGGTGTGGACCTCATCTGGTGGACCAGCTTGGGCCACTTTTCCTTTCAGACTCTCCCCACCATCTCTCACTATAGGTGTCTTGTCCTATAGACACTGTGCGGCCTGCTTGTTTTGTCTAACAGACACTGCTACACTTTTGTTGGGCTTGCTGACTTTAGGGGCTGACATGTTGGGGGACCCCTGGACACTGTCTCCTCACCTGGACCACAGGCTGATGTCATGTGTACTCTCAGCACCAAAGCCTTCTGGGAATGGCTGGTGCTTCTGAAGTGCCAGGGTCGGATCTCTGGGTAACTCATCAAGGAGGAAATGAACCTTCTTTGAGGCTCTTCCCACTGGTGGGACGGCGTGACTCTCAGAGGCCTGCTTCCTATTGTGGGGCCCTTTGCTTCCTAGGCCGAATGGGTGCCACCAGAACACTGTGGAGCTGCTGAAGCAAGATTCCCGATGGGTGTTTGAGAACCCCTGTGAGTCTGACAACTGCCGGGACCTCCTTACCACCATAGAGGCCAGCCCTTGAGTCCCTAGACCCTAGTCGGCCAGGCCAGCACTGGCAGGGAAGAGGCCACTTTACTCCAGAGAATCAGCACAAGCTTTCTGCAGGAAGTTAAAGGATTCAACTTTATCAGGGCCTTGAGGCTGATCCTCAGGAAAAGGGAGGCCCCTGGACAGAGGATGGGGTCTTCACGCCCTCCAGGGATGCCCAGATGCTCATGGGGTCCTAGTCCAGGTCCCTAGGTTCCTCCATGGGTGCAGTGGACTGGGTGCCTGGTCAGCAGCTTTTCACTCCCACAAAGATAGGGTGACCCAATTGCTTCTCAGTCACCTCAGCATGGGCTGGAGCAAGCACTCACCTGTCCATCTGTCCATCAGCAACCAGGAGCTACTTCTTCCCGCCACAATGTAGGGGTCAGGGATCAGGGGACAGAGCTTGAGACCTCTCCTGGGGATGGATGGGGTCTTGCTCTGAGTTTGCTCCTCATCCCTGTGGCAAATCCAGGTTCTATGCCCAGGTGGCATGGTGACCCTGTTCCCCTTCCCCTCCTGGACCTTGCATTTTCTTTCTAGCCTTGGGCGTGCTGGATTACCGAGTGCTGGGTACTAACTTCAAAGATTATGCTGTTGTCTTCACCCAGCTGGAGTTTGGGGATGAGACCTTCAACACGGTGGAACTATATAGTGAGTGGTACAGGCGAGGTTGCTCAGGGTTCCTGGCGCCCGAGACCCAGGCACTCCGTGACCACAGGCCCTAGTTGGGGATATACAGGGCCAGTTCACCCTGGCGCCCGAGACCCAGGCACTCTGACCACAGGCCCTAGTTGGGCACATATAGGATCAGCCCAGCCACCTTGGGGTTGACTGGGGTTGGGGATGTAGAGTGGGCAGGAGTCGCATCCACACTCTCCACCCCCTGACCAGCTCTCAGGCTGCCCTTTTCCGCCCAGGTCGGACAGAGATGGCCAGCCAGGAGGGCATGCAGCTGTTCACCAAGTGGAGTCAGGGCCTGGGTTTCTTGTCCCAGCAACAGGCCCGGCTTCAGAAGGACCGTGAGTGTCCATAGGCGTGGATGCAGGGAGCCCAGACAGTTCTGATGTCCGCGGGGAGCGACTGAGGTGGTTGTGGGGGCATTTCCTGCCTTCTTCCAGTTTGTGGGTACTTCAAGGGGTCATCCATGCCTGTCACAGTCAGGCCTGAGGGAATGGCCTCCTCTCAGGGGGGTCTGTGGGCAGAGCCCAGGGCACTGCAGCTGCTGTAGCCCCGTCTTCACAGCTGGCTTGTTTCTTTTTCAGTCACCTGTGCACACGAGCTCCTCCAGGTAGGCCACCTCCTCATGCATCACTGCTGCCTCTTTGGGTGGCGGGAGGAGCCCATGCAGCCCGTGGCTCTGCTGCTGTGAAGGTGGCTGAGGGTAGGGGTGATGATTCTTGTGAGTCTGCCCACAGTGCTTGTCCTGGTTTTCAGTGATCGCACCACAGCATCCTCATGATCTCACCACAGCATCCTGGTGTCCCGGTGGAGGCGGGCAGGAGCTGTCCTTGCATGGTGACTGGAGGCGCTGGTGTTGGCTTCCTGCTCCCCCAGGCTCTTGCTTGGTTGAGAATAAAGTGATTTCATAGTAAGCCTGCCACAATGTGTCTTCACTGGGACAGCCCCTGTGCTGTGGAGGTAGTGAGGGCAGGGGAAGGGGACATGATCGGAGACCAGGCCATGGAACCACAGAGCCAGCTCTGAGACAAGGGATTTTGCTGTACTTGCATCCCTTACCAGAACTCTCTGAGCCTGGGGACAGGCTAGTGGCTTCTCACTGGGGACTGGACATGATGCCCGGAATGTTGGAGGTTGAGCTGTCTGGGCTAGGCAAGAGCCTGTGAATAGGTCAGGACAATGTTGAGGCAGCTACTAGAACATCAGAATCCACAGGCAGGGGGCCAATCATCCATGCATTGCCTAGCAGGAGGGCACACTGTGTGCTGCTCAGCAACAGGGCTTAGCATCCAAGGGCTGTTTAGTCAGGGAGGGGGTCAGCATCCACAGGCTGGCTAGTAGGGGGCTCTACACACTGCCTTGCGGGAGGGTATAGCTCTCATGGCCTAGCTATCAGGGCAGGAGGGTGCTGCGGGTGGTGTGTGTGTGTGTGTGTGTGTGTGTGTGTGTGTGTGGTGTGACTCTCAAAGCCTGAGCCTAAGGGTCTTCCTCACAACTGGGACAGCTGGCCTAGAGGTGGCAGAGTGATGTCACTCATTGAGGAGAGGGGAACCTGAAGGGAGGGCTCAGGCCTCAAAGCCATGCAGCTATTTCCATGCACACACACCCTCATACCCCTCCCTGGTCTGGCCATCAACACCTCTGCCTTGGGACGGCAGCTCCAAAATCTGTGCCCAGAGGCCACTGTGTGTTCCCTAGACCCAACCCTGGGCTTATGCTTCTCATCTGGCCTAAGGTTAGGGTTGTGAGCCCCAGGGCACTCACTGGTAGCTGACATAGCACAGGCTGAAATGGTTTGCAGGAGACAGGAGGAGGCTCCTCAGCCCTGGGAGATGTGAGGACCAGCTTCTCTGTGATCCCTGAGAACATGTTGCTGCCCATCTGCAGGGGCCTCCCAGGCAGGCAACATCCACTGCAACCAACAACGGCCAGACTGAGGGCCAAGTGTCCTGACTGGCCTCTGCACCGGGGGAGGGGCATAGCCTGAAGCCACACCTACCCACCTCCCACCCAGCCTTCCCCCGGAGCTCAAGCTTCAGGATGGGTCAGATACTACTACAGGGTGGGTAGGGCAGGACAGTGAGGCTGAAATCCTGAGCTGCAGCGGGCGAGGATGAAGCTGGAGTTGGCCCTGGCCATAGCCCTAGTCCTGGCTGTGGGGTCCTGGACACAGGAGTTTTTCCCCAAGGAGGCCCATGCCCTCAACTGGGGCAAGGTGAGCTACATACCTCTTCATCCTTTCATCAGGGGCCAGAGTCAGAGGGTACAGGATACAGGGCACATGGACTTCAGCCCCAAGAGCAGCTGGGATAATGACCCCAGCAGAAGGGCAGAGTACAGTATCTGCTGAGTCCAATTGGGTTGGTAACCTGTCCTCTCCCCTGCCACTGTCCCAGTCCCGGGAGCCCTGGTGATGCCTCTGTAAAGGGGAAGAGTACCCCAAGGCAGAGGCCAGGGGACAAGCTAGAGGCAGAGTGTTGGGTATATATATATGGTGGAACAATTAGGGGAAAGTTCCAGGTGGGCTGGCTGTGGGCACAGTGGCTAGGTGGATTCACAAAGCACAGAGTACCTAGGGGCTAGGGGCCTGTAGCAGGAAAGAGCTGGTGGCCAGAAGCTCAGGAGCAAGTGGGAGGGGAGGGGCTGAGTGCTCATGGCCTGGGGAGGCAAAGAGGGAAGGTGTCTCTGAGGTGGATGGATGGCTACGGCTCAGACCTCAGCCTCCTGCGGCCCCTGACTGGGCAAGTATCAGCTTCTCTTCAGCTTGGTTCAGGATGGAGTAGTGCCCACCTTCAGGCACAGATGTGTACTGGGCCATGGGAAAGGGCCACTTATTGGGTCTAGTCTCTGGTGGGGGCAGCATGATGTGGCAGCTCCAACACTGTCCTCCCTAACACCCTGCAGTTCTCAGGGTTCTGGTACATCATTGCCATCGCCACAGACATCCAGGGATTCCTGCCAACGAAAGACAAGAGAAAGCTGGGGGCATCTGTGGTGAAGGTGCACAGGATGGGCCAGCTCAGGGTGGTCATCGCCTTCAGCCGGTGAGGGGATGTGGCAGGGGTCCTAGTACACCTTTGCAGACTGACCAGGGGCAGTTCCCCTTCCAGGAGAAAGGCGTCAACAGATAGGGGAAAGGGGTCCTGAGAGGAAGCAAGCCAGCTGCATGGTCCCCTACCCCTCCTCTAAAACCCAAGGGGTGACTTTTGAGAAGCACCTGTCAGATAGGGAGGGGGTGTTAGGAGTGGATCTCTCAGCTCTGGACAGGCTCTTGTCTAAATTGGGAAATTCCCACCCAAATTCCCATCCATTTTGCCTCATCCCTGGGTCCTAGGGGTAGAGTGTGAGAAGAGTTGGCTAAGTCAGTTGTGGGAGGGGGTGGCCAGTGGGCCACAAGGTCCTCCTGGCTATAGCTCATAGCATCTGCTCCCCAGGTCCCAGAGATGCCAGTCATGGGAGGTGACCCTGAGAAAAAACAAGAAGAAACCCGTGTTCAGGAACACCTGTGCGTAGGACACCTGGGCTATGGGGGACCGCGAGACTTGGCAGCAGCCCTTCCCTCATTCCCCAGAGCATGTGGTGGGTGGGCCAGGCATCCAGGATGGGTGGCCAGGCTGGCTGTGGTCCCAGAGCTCAGTACACTCCTCTGGATGGCCTGATCTGGCAGTGGGCGGGGGGGGGTGAGGTCACGGGAGAAAGGCCACACTGGCTGAGGTGTTGGGTGCCAGAGCTGTACTGTGGTGGGCAATGGTGTCTAGGCACCAGTGATTACTGGAGATTTTTTTTTTTTTTGCAGTGAAAGGAGTAAAGGCCTTCCATGTACTGTCCACTGACTATAGCTACGGCCTAATATACCTCCGCTTGGGGCATGCAGGCATCAGTCACAAGAGCCTGCTGCTCTTGAGTGAGTGTCACGTGCAATGCTGCCTTTGGGAGTCAGAGCTAGGGTGGCAGAGGGCCAGAGGGGCCACGGGCACAGGGGTGAGGGAGGGTCGAGGGACAGCAAGACTGCCAGGCAAGGCTGACCATCTGGGAGGGAGGGTGGTTGGTGAGAGGTGATGGTGGGTGGTCTGAGAGGGGCTGTGGAAGTGGAGCTCGCTGTGTGCAGGGCTGGAGGCAGCAGCAGGGGTGAGGGGGAACCCTCACGGGGAGGGGTCAGGATGTGGGGGTTGTGGTGTTGAGGCATTCTTCTGCGTGTGTGGGCTGTCTGGAATGAGATTGGGATGTGAGTTGTGAGTTCCAAGCTCTGGGAAACCAAAGATTAGGACAGGGTGGCTGGTTCCAGCAGGAACAAGGGCAGGCTTTGGGGGAGGGTGAATGGAAAGTGATATGATGGGGAGGTGGGCATGTTTAAGAATGCAATTGGCCAGGACATGCCCAGGGACTGGCTGTAGTAGATGTGGGGATAGAGGGAACTTCCAGGTGCTTACCTCCTGTAGACTGACTCAGGCTTGCTGCCTTGGAACTAGGGTTAGGGACAGAATGACAATGTGTAGGGAGGAATATTAGAATGGGTCCCCCACTGCTGTGATTCTGACCCCCAACTGCAGATAGACAGAACGTCTCCAGCTTCCTGAGTCTCCGAGAATTCCTGGACACAAGTGAAATTCTGCAGCTCTCCAAGCAGGCTGTCATCCTCCCAAAAGACGGTACTTTGTGGCCTTCACTCTCCTGCCCTTGTTCTGTCTGGTTAGACAGTTGGTCCATGCAGAGAGGTGAGGGGAGAGGTTTAATGGCCCATGTGTCTGAAGAGCCAAGTGTACAGGCACCTGAATAGCCTCACCTTTCTGCACCTGTGGGTCTCCTGTCTGCGTTCGGTATACAGTGCCCTGTGCAGACAGAGGTAGCTCCCAGGGTACAAAGGCTCCAGCCAATATTCTGGGTGGGCTATGGGATGGAAGCTGTATCACTTTGCCCTCTGTGTTGTCCAGGGCAACCAGAGTGAGACCACCCACATATGAATCGGCACCTGAATAGCCCCACCTTTCTGCACCTGTGGGTCTCCTGTCTGCGTTCGGTGTACAGTGCCCTATGCAGACAGAGGTAGCTCCCAGGGTACAAAGGCTCCAGCCAATATTCTGGGTGGGCTATGGGATGGAAGCTGTATCACTTTGCCCTCTGTGTTGTCCAGGGCAACCAGAGTGAGACCACCCACATATGAATGCGTTGCAGACATGGCTCCCCTACAGTAGTCAGGCCTCTCAGAACCTTTGTTCTTTCCCACAGCTTCCTGTGCACACACGATCCTGCCATGATAGCCATTCGTCCTCTGTGCATGCCTTAGACTTGTGACCCTTCCAGAGCCTGGGAGTGTTAATTTCAGGTAGGAGGCTGTCACATTCAGTGGCTTGTTCAGAGGTGTTTGGTGATCACAGACCAGTGGCATTCTGAAGACCAAGTGGCTCCAGCTCTGACCATCTGACTGCACGGAGCCTGAGCCATGATCGCTGTCCTTGCCTCCCCTGATCTCAGCAGACTGCAACTGGGCTGCACGCACGTCTCTCTTTGCACCGCCTACCCCGGAAGCACGCTGGGCTTCATCTTTGCTTGGAGGCCAAGTCTCAAGCTCACCTCTGACCACAAGCACATCTGTCTCTTCTTTTCTTTGTCTTTACAAAACAAGTTTTATTTTGGTCTAGAGAGCTGGCTCAGTGGTTAAGAGAATTTACAACTCTCACAGAGGACCTGAGTCTGATTCCCAGCACTCACATGGCAGCTCATAACCACCTGTAATTCCAGCTCCAGGGGAGGCCCTCTTCTGACTTCCAAAGACACTTGCACTCACGTGGACATACCCACATACAGACATATATGCATACACATAATTAAAAATAAAAGTCTGGGCTGGGAGATGGCTCAGCAGTTAAGAGCACATACTGTTCTTCCAGAGGACTTGAGTTCAATTCCCAGCAACCACACTGGGTAACTCACAACAGCTTGTAACTCCAGCTTCTGGAGGATCTGATACCTTTGACTTCTGTCAGAACCCACTCTCACGTGCACATACCATCACACAGACACACATATATACACATAATTTTAAAAATTGAAATAAATCTTAAATTTAAAAAAGAAAAATCTATAAAATTTTTTGTATTTTCACATGTGCATGAAATTATATTTATTTATTTTTTTTTTTTTTTTTGAGACAGGGTCTCCCAGTAGCCCCAGCTGGCCTGGAACTCACTATATAGACCCGGCTGGCCTTGAACTCACAGAGATCCGCCTGCCTCTGCCTCCCAAGTGCTGGGATTAAAGGTGTGTGGCACCATGCCCGGCCTGAAATTATATTGCTTATTCATCCCCTTCTCCCCTTTTCTATTCCCCCACCTCTTCCTCCCCTCAAGGAGCCCTGATTCCGCTCTCATTTCATGTGTATTCTTTAACCCTCCCTCGCCCTCAAACACACAGATGTAAATCTAGACTCTGCATTTGAGAGGCAAGATGTGGAAGTCCAAGCTCGGTTTATTAAGCTTGGAACATTACTCTCTAGATGTGTCCATTTCCCTGCAATGTCACATTTCAGTCTTGCTTGTGGCTGAATAAAATTCCATTGTGAATACACACCACATCTGTGGATATACATTTTCTCTGTTCATCTGTTGATAGTACCCAGGCTGGCTCTGTATCTCGGCTACTGTGAGCAGTGCGGCGACAAGCAGGGACGAAGCCTGTTACTGTGGATGCTGACCTAGAGTCCTTGGGGTGGAGTCCCAGGAATGGCACAGCTGGGTCATAGGATAGTCGTAGTTTCAGTTTTGAGGAACTCCATGACTTGTGGCTGCACTGCTTTTCTTTAACCTCCGGTCTTTCAGCCATATTTGCTCCAAGGAGCAGGAGAGCAGCAGCTCTACCTGTGGCTGGAAGTCCTTTGAGCCTGCTCGCTGGGTCAACGTTCTCCTCTTCACACCATTACCAGCAGCCCTTGCTGGGAGGAGATCTCCCATCTCCTCCAGTCTTGTGTGTGTGCGTGCGTGCGTGTGTGTGTGTGTGTGTGTGCGTGCATGTGTGTGTGTGTGTGTGTGTGTGTGCGCGCGCGTGTGTATGTGCACCCTCCTTCCCAGAGTCCTCTCCTGCAGCCTCCTCACAAGCCTCCAGCACCAGGCTCTCCTGATGCAGAGTAACTTCACCTTGGCGCCTCCTGGTGCTGAGCGATCCTGAGTTTCCAGCTCAAACCGTCCATGCGACTGTGTGAACAAACAATCCCGTCAGTGTTGGCACAGGGACTAGCGAAAGGGCGACAAGAAACATTTCCTCCACCCAGTAAGCTCCCACTTTGAGTCCTTCTGCCCACAGATGGGAGCAGTGCTTTCTGCTGTTATAAGTTGGTTTTGGTTATGGATCCGGACACGCCAAACCACCTGTCATATGCTGTCTGGGGGGTCGGGGGGTCTGGCCTCTTTCACTCAGCAATGGTGTTCTGAGACCCCAATGCTGATGAGTATAGGGGAAGTTTCTCCTTTCTGGCTCAGATTGCTGGGTGGTAGGCAGCTGGAACCTAGCTGGCTGGCTTTGTGTATGCCATTACACGTTTGAAACCTGTTCTAAGATAGAGTTAAATGACATAGAGCTAACCTATCCTTTCAGATCCTCCAGTGAGACATTGTAGAACAGAGCTGCTTTCAGGGTTAGTTTGACTCCACTGCCTAGCAAGACGGTTCTGGTCAGTCTCCCCACCATCCTGATGTGGCAAGGTTTTTCCACCACACTCTGGCAGCTGGGAGTGTAAATCTATTTGGCTCTCCGAGGGTCCCGAGGCTTGTTCTGCTGGCTCCTTCCTTTCCTAATGATTGGGTTCCCTTAAATATTTTTGGCAAGATATCAATAGTGGGGTGGGTGCTAGAAGTCCTTTTCTTTTTTTTTTTTAAATTTTGTTTTAGAAGTTCTTTTCAATGTGACTAATTCAACGATTGGGTTCCCTTAAACATTTTTGCCAAGATATCAATAGTGGGGTGGGTGCTAGAAGTCCTTTTCTTTTTTTTTTTAAATTTTGTTTTAGAAGTTCTTTTCAATGTGACTAATTCAAAGGTTTGTGTGGTTCTGTGTCTGTAAGTTTTCTCCCGTGTAAAGGTGATTGTCAATCACCTGTGCATCTTCTGTTCACCAGCCTTTGGGTCCAGGGTATCTATACCTGGGTAGGATGAGGCCCCACTGGCTGGTTTGTAGCTTATGAATGAAAACAGAAGCTCAGGAGCATTTGAGATCATGCACCACCCACACTCTCCTGGGAAGGACCCAAGGCTTAAGTATGGTGAGGATTTGAGCATCCCTTTAGGCCTTAGGGCCCAGGTGTGTCATAAGGAGGTGAACCAGGGGGTCCTGTCTCTTCCTCAACTCCTCTGGACCTTAACGAGTGCCAGATGATGGTCATTGCAGAACAGAGGACAGTCCAGAACAAATAGTCCTGTCCTGCCATCTAGCCTCAAGAACCTCCAGGCTGTTGCTGCATCAGAGTGGATGAGACTACCCTGTCCCAGGGGCCTCAGACTCCAGTCCTCCTGGGTTGAAAGCACCGGGGTAACTGCTTCTTCACTGCTTAACCCTGATAGGGACAGGGAAGGAAGAAGAAGAGAGAATTGGGAAGAGGAAGCCATGCGGGGTCCCAGAGGTCAGGGCACCAGATAGCCAGTAGGTCTGGATGCCTGCATGTACCCCACAGGGTAGACTTACAGAATTCATCCCTCTGCCGTTAAGGGTGGTCTCCCTTTGAGGCAGCCAGCTGGATGGGGCAGAGTGGTCCCAGTCATGCAGCTGGCCACCACCCTTACAGATCCTCTCGTCGTTTGCCATGGCCTGGCCTGGCACTCACATAACCCCTGTGGTTAGAATTACTTCACAGCCCTGGGAAGAGCCTTACAGCCACCATGGCCTCAGCTACATTGCTTGGATGCCATTTCCTTGACTCTTGGAGAGAGTCAGCTGCAGGGCTGGGGTTTTCCCTGCAGGATGTGGAGAGAGAGCCACATACAGGTCAGGCCACAAGTGAGTCCATGAAGAACACACGTAACCAGAGTACCAGAGCTGGTGCTGCCTGTCACCACAGAGGTCAGTGAGCAGAGGGGATCGAATCTTTAAGTTTGCTTTCTTCAGAGAGACCTAGAGGTGATCTACATGACTCAACTCAGAGGCAACTCAGAGGCTTGGTGCATGCGAACCCCCATCCTCTGGAGAAAAGAACCAACACCATAAATCTCAAAGACAAGGACGACCACCTGGCCAGAGGGACCAGACTTTGGAGGGATTTATTGCCTTTGTCCTGTTTTCCTATGAAATATGCCAGGGATAGATGGCTTGGGGAAGGCAAGTCTCCTCTGGCTTCCCCGACTGCTGGCTGTCTGAATAAACCACAATTTAAAGAATCGATTTCGGTCGCTGCTCATTGGGCTTGCAGTGACAGGCAGCAGGAACTGCTGCATTCCAGTTCTCATACAGGTGAACCTGTGTGTGATGCACATGTGACCTATGGAGGAGACCACAAGATGGTTCCATGTGTCCTCCCCCCCCGTGCCTCTGTGAAGCTCTGACCTGCAGTGGGATGGGGGGCCCTTTGGGAGATTAGTCTCGGACAAGTAGGGGAGATGGTTCTTGTGATGGGATCAGTGCCCTGCCACATGAGGATGCAGTGAGACACCATCCCACCATCCAGGAAGGGCCCTCTTCAAAATCCAGTTATGCCAGTGCCCTCTTGAACTTCACCTCCAGAACTTTGAGGTATAAATGCTGTTTAGGGTCCTTGGCTATCACAGTTCCGGTTGGCCCAATACACATGGGTGAGCAGTAGGTGAGCCCATGTGAGGCCCACAGGCTCTCAGCCTTGCCTGAGGGGCTGGGTTTCCAGAGGGGAGGATACCCTTGGATGACCTGTTCCTACTTGGCCATGCTGAGAGTGTAGAGGACGATGAAAGCCCTTCCTGTCTGGAAGGCAGAGGACTTTGGGCTGACCTCACTCACAGGACTGGGCACTGTGTTCTGAGGAGGTGGCATTAATGTCTCTGCAGGGCTCAGGGGACAGAGCTGAGCTCAGCCTACAGGTCTGGAGCCTCTGAGGTCTGCCTCTGCTCCCTAGAGCTATGTGCTCCCCCCACCCAAGCCCTGGGGGGTGAGGAGCAAGGTGAATCTCTTGGTTTCCTGCTGGCAGTGGCTGCTTCCCCTGGGGCTGCATTTCCCGAGTCTTTTCAGTCATCCTACAGTTGGGCCACAGGGCAGGGGAGGGGCTCATAGCTTCATTCTGCAGGGAAAGCTGCAGAGTGGACACAGACTATCACTGACAAGTGCGCACACACGCATGCACACCAGTGCACAAATGCTCATGTATGCATGTCCCCTGAGCCCTGCAGAGGCATTAGTGCCACCACCTCAGAACACAGACACTCAGCTCCACTAGTACATGTGATGCATAGGCACAAAATACAGTCACATGCCAACACATCCACGTTCCAGCACAGGGAATGGGCACACCCCATCCTGTGCACAGGGCACACATGCACATAGGCCACGCACCTGCACACCCACTCCAGCATACATCATGTACACATTCCATCCTGTATATAGGACACACATTCAAATACCTGCACACACACTCCAGTACACACATCTCACACATCTCATCCTGTGTACAAGGTACACATTCACACAGACTACATACATGCATACATACACACATTTCAGCACATACAATGCACACACACCCCATCCTGTGCACAAGACACACATATACATGGACCACGCACCTGCACACCTACTTCAGCACACATACAAATCTCATCCTGTGCACAGGGCACGCATGCACACATGAGCCACATACCTACACACCCAGTCTTACAGTACACATACCCACTTGTATACAACATCCCAATCTTGTGCAGAAAGCATGTATTTGCACATGGACACCCCCACAGGCACATGCATGCACACAGCACGTCATGTATGCATATACATATGTATATCATGCATACATCCACTCACATGCATATTCACCCATGCACACGCACACATATGTGCACACACATCTGCTCATCGCATCTCTAGTTCACGGCAGTGTCTGCCACGCTGGCTTGCAGTGGAGGAGGGCTGCCCAGTGCCCCTGATCTTTCCAGGAAGACTGGTTTCTGGGAAGGTTCTGTCTCCCAACTACAATCACCACTCTGTTGTGCTATAGAGGTCTATGTTGGGGTGTGTGGGGCATCTGGTTGGTCTGTAGTGCAGGGAGCAGTTCAAACCCACAGTGGCAGAGCCACAAGTTTGGTCAGTCTTCCAGTTCCAGAAAGTTCTCGCATGGGCCCAAGCACCAGGGAGGGGGGAAGGTGTGTAAAGCCCCATGTCTCTGATGGCCTAGAGACCCCAGCTGATGAGGATTGGGAGGGAATCAGAGGAAGCTTGATGGTTCCACAGAGCTGGGGAGGAGCTGCTGACCCTCAGGGAAGGGACCAGAGTGACTGTCAGGCTCTTCAGAGTGTGTTCAACCTGAGGCAGGTCTGACCGGCCCAGTGAATCTGCCTAGACACTGCAGGGGTTCCTGGGCTGTGGAGACAAGCCTTACCAACTGACCTGCCCAAAACAAGGAACTCCCCAGCTTTGGGGGCCCAGAGGCTGATATCAGGGGTCCCAGAATCGTGCTCCCACGGAGAACTCTAGGGAAGCCTCTTTGGGCCTCTCCCAGCTCTGGTGCTGCCAGCTGGGGTCTCATTTGGAAGTGAGCTGGGGTGATGTGGGGAGCTGGCCTCCTGTGTGACCTGGACAACCTGGGGGATTCTGACGTCCCTCCCTCCCCTCTGGAACTTGCAGGTCTGGCTCATTTGCCCTCTGGGAGTCCATTCCCTGGAGGACACCCACACCCTGATGTGGGTTTTGATTCTGGGTGCAGGAGCCTGAGATGCAGTGTGGGCACTGGCCACTGGGGGGCATCAGTGCCCTCAGTGCTCAATGGAGAAAGTAGAGTCAGGGACCCTCCATCGCGGATCAGTGTGGGCCGCTCGGAAGCAGGAGTGGCTCTGACATCCTCTCTTCATTGTGCTCCAGGACTCACCCCTGCAGGGTCTGTGTGGGACTGGGATGTGCCTCTCAAGGTGACGGCTGTGGGCCCAGCCCCTCTCAGAGCTTCCAGGTGACAGAAGGAGATGGACAAAAGGTCAGAGTAGATTCACAGAAGGAAAAGAACAGGAGGTGAAGCAGAAATACTGGGGGTCACAAGGAGGGGTTGCTAGGGGTGTGTGAGGCTCATCAAGGTGACATTTTCCTGAATCAGAACCACCAGTGGGATCTTAGGCTGAGGAAGGTGGGGAAGGGCAGGGGGAGTGGAGAGGACAGACAGACAGAGACAGAGAATGAGAATTCAGGAGAGCAGGATCCAGACACAGGGTGGGGGGTGGAGAAAGACAAAGAGGGGGCGGAGAGGGGAAGAGGGGAAGAGGAAAGAGAGGGAACCCCAACCTGGATCTTAGCAGTGACTCCATCTCCTGGGTCCTAAGAAACCAGGCCATGACCAGGCCACGGAGCGGTGACTCCATCTCCTGTGTCCTAAGAAACCAGGCCATGACCAGGCCATGGAGCAGTGACTCCATCTCCTGTATCCTAAGAAACCAGGCAGAGTCCTTGCTGGGAGGTACAGAACTTGAACTCTAGGAGTCTGCGTTCTCTGGTAGCTCTTGTGGGAAGCCCACCCAAAGGGCTGAGAGGAGGTGCTTGGACCAATTCTAAACCTCACGGGGAACATGGGAAGGCTTATACCAGAGGGGTCCAGTTTCTGGACCTGTCACTTCAGCCTTCTTGTGTAGAAAGGGAAATGCAGTCAAGAGGGGAAGTAACTGCCCTAGATTCTCCTGTGAGACCCCAGGTATGGGTGGTGCTTGCTTTCATTCTTGTCCCCCCACCACCCCCGCTGCTCTTCCTGACCGTCCCTCTCTAAGTTTGTGTGTTAGCAACAGGTGGCACCAGCCCTGGCTTCACAGATAACACAGGTATTGATGTAGTCAGACACCTGAAGACCACCTCGAAAGACCCCTATGGAGCAGGTGGAGACTGGAGAGGCTCAGGGTGGAGCTTGGGAGCTCCTGCTGAAGGCAAGGCCAGAGCCACCTGGAGCTCCACAGCAGCCAGGACCAGCTGCCAAGGCACAATGGGTTCTGGCTGGGCTGCTGCTGGTGGAGCTGGTGCTGCCCCAGTTGTCTCCCCTCAAGTTGATAGAGCTGGCTCTACATCCCCTGCATCCAGGACAGGCACTGGTAGAGGTGGTCCTGGATCTGGCAGAGTTCAGCCTTCAAGTAGCGTGGGAGCCTGTGGTGGCCCAATTGCTCCCTCCTCTCTCATCTCTCCTCCCCCCTCTCATAGAAAACTGCCCTTAGGTCCACAGTTGCTGGCATCACTAATGGGGGCTTGGCCTCCAGCTTTTGCACAACTCCTGTGTGACCCCAAACCTCAAGATGCAGGTGCTGGGTCTTGAGGTGGCCTTGGAGCTTCAGGAGGAAGCAAGATTCCTAATATGTCTGCTTTGCCCCGAGTGTCTCCAAAGACAGAGAAGACCCCCCACCCCAATCTGCCATAGAAGCTCCAGACCTGGAGTCTATAGTGAGAAATCTTCCCAGAGCGTGGCCCAGCAAATGCAGGGCCCAGGCCAGTCCTTGATCCTGGCCCTGGTGTAGCCTAGCACCAAATCCTCCTTACACACCCTCAAGCCCCAACTCCAGGCCTCTAGGCCCTGGATTCAGCCTTCTTCTAGGTCAGGAGAATGTGGACATGGAGGGTCACGTCTGGGTAGGGCAAGCTGATCGCTGGTTGGTGCTGGCTGGTCAGGCCCCAGGGGTTGCCCAAGATGGAGCAGGCTTCCCACAGTCCTCTGCAGAAGGGTCTAGAGTGTTGACTTGACCCTTGGAAGTTAGTGTTTACCTGGGTCCCTGGCTGCCGACCAGAGCTGGAGGCTGGGAGCCAGCTCCAGGCTTCTCTTCCTCACAAGAATACTAAGTCAGCTAAAGACAGTATCAAAGGCTGTGAGGTTGGCTCTCCGCAGATGCGGGAAATGGAATAATTGTTCAATACCCACTTCCTCATAGACGGGCCAAGCCAACCAAAGCCAGCCAAAGCCAGCATGACATTGATATGAGGTTGGCACAGATAACTCCATAATTGAGGCCCACATCCTTGTAGAAGGGCCAAGTCAGCTAAAGCCAGTATGACACAGATACATGGCTGGCTTTCACGGGAAAAGTGCAGTGTACAATTGTTTAAGGGTGAGGACACCACAGTGTGAGATAAGCATGTTTTGTGTTGATGTTTGAAAGGTCAGCTCCCACCATACACAAATGTGCTCTGGCCTCCCAGCTCCCCCTGGCCCTCCAGAGTCAAATGTAGATCCTTTCTCTGAAGCCACCTGGGACTCAGCCCAGCTGAGTCCCGCCAGCACGTGCTGAGCCCCAGCCGGGAAGAATAAGGAACCGAGGTGCTGGGGGAGGCTGGACCTGACCTGCTCGCATGGCCGTGTTCCCGAGACACGGGAAAGGACCTGTGATAGGGTGGAATGGGTGAGACTGGGGCTGGCCAGAAAGAAGGACACTGATCACGCACTCCCCCTCCCCCAGGACAGCTCAGGACCCTCAGGCCACCTCCCCCTCTACTTTCTGAGAGGCGCAATCCACCTCACACGACCCTTGCTGGCCTCCACCCTCCCCACGTCCCAGCCCTGTGCATCTTCCCTCCCTCTTGGCTCCACAGCCTCCAACCTGTCCTCCTCCTCACTGAGGCGTGACCTGGAGCAGAGACTGACCAGCCTTCCTCAGAAGCCAAGTCCTCCCCTAGGCTCACTGCACACTGGTGTCTGTTCCTTCTGGAAAGACCCCTCATTCCCTCAGCAGAAGGATCATTGACTGTTCCTCTAGAATCCTATCAGATGGATTTGTTTCTTTCTAGATAATTGGAGGAAAATTCACAAAACCTCAGATTAACAGTTCCATGGCATTAGCTGTCCTCAGTGGTGTGCAGCCACCTCCAATTACTGGCTCCAAGCCATTCCATTGCAAACTAAACCCCAACCCGTGAGCCATCCCTCTGAGGTCTCTTCTATTTCTCCCCTAGAAACCCACAGGCTGCTTTCTGCCCCTGTGGACGGCCTCCTGCTGGACATTACTGCTGGACATCCCTGCAGCTTGTCTGTCTGTCTGTCTGTCTGTCATTGTGTTGGGAAGTATTCCTGCCACAGCGTGGCTCAGAATTTCATTCCTCTCATGGCTAGATATTCTTCCACAGTGTAAAGGAACTTCATTTTGAAGACTGATTCCTTTATGAACCAAACTGGGGCCATTTCCGACACGGAGGGAAGTCTAGAGTAAACCTCGTATTGCCACTTGCTTTCAGTTGGTTTTTAAAAGCCCTGAATTAGGGGGCTGGAGAGATGGCTCAGCAGTTAATAGCACTGGCTGCTCTTGCAGAGGACCCGGGTTCAGTTCCCAGTACCTATGTGGTGGCTGACAACCGTCTATAACTCCTGTTCCAGGAGATCTGATACCCTCTTCTGACCTCTGTGGGCATTGCACACATGTGGTGCACTTATTTACACCCCTAAACAATCCCCCCCACTTATTTAGGAGGACCCACAGCTGAGTGATATGTTACTGGTTTCCCACAGTTTTGCTGTAGGTGCCTCTGACCCATAGGCCTTTATGACCGCAGTTGCCCAGGTTCCTTTCTAGGTGCCTGTGGAATCACTTACTCCTCTTTTTGCCCATGCAGGGGTCCGATGGCAGCATCAGGGACTTGACCCTCCCAACCCCTTACTGAGCTGTTGCCACTGTTTTCTGACCACAGGTTCCATGAAGAATCACAAGTTTCTAAGTGTGATTAGGTGACTGATCACTGTGCGTCCCCCTAAGTCCTTTCCCTAACCACAACACCCCACTTCTCTACCCTAGCTCCTCTTTTTGCCCATGCAGGGGTCCGATGGCAGCGTCAGGGACTTGACCCTCCCAACCCCTCACTGAGCTGTTGCCACTGTTTTCTGACCACAGGTTCCATGAAGAATCACAAGTTTCTAAGTGTGATTAGGTGACTGATCACTGTGCGTCCCCCTAAGTCCTTTCCCTAACCACAACACCCCACTTCTCTACCCTATCACTGCCACTAACCCTCACCCTCAGGGAGGCCCACTTGAGGCCCTTCCTATCTCCCTGGCTCCTTGTGCTCAGCCACCTCGTGAACTGAACTCTCTGGTTCTCAGAGTGTGTTACTATAGTGATTGGTACAGTGTGTGGTGGGGAAATCCCCGTTTTGGTTCTTGTGAGTCACAGTGCTGTGTGCCCTCCCTCATATGAGTTCCAGCCCTGTGTGAGACCCATTTTCTAATCTTTGGAGTCACATGCATTTTGCCTTCTCTTGATGGACCTCCTGTGGGCTTTGTCTTCTCCCTCACATGACCTGGGTCTGTGCGTCCTTCCTTGCTGAGGAGTCGGGATGGCTTCCACACCATGAAGGTGGTTCCTTCACAGAGCTCTGGGGAGCGCAGTAAAGTTTGTTTTTTCTTTACAAGCCTCTAGAGCCATCACGGTTGCTGACTTCAAGGAACAGGAGTGAGTTCTGGATAATTTAAACAAAACAGAACTCGGTGAGCTGACCTATCACTAGTTCCCAGGACAGGAATCTGAGCAATTAGGCTCAGGCCTGTGTGGGCTCCAGGGATACCCCAGTCCCACCTTAGGGGGGTTCTGGAGGGCTATGACTCAGCTGTTGCAGGGGGATCCATACCATGTCAGCACTCTAATGGCATCTTTGTAGCCCAGGCTGGCCTTAAACTTGCTATAAAGCTAAGCATGCCCTTGAACTTCTGATCCTCTCACCTCCACCTCCCTGGAGCTGGGATTATAGGTGTGCACACCACACCTGCTTTAGCTGGTGTTGGGGTGGGGCCCAGGGCTTCACGCATGCTGGGCAGGCACTGTACTGACTGAGCTACAGTCCCAACTGTGTTGTGATGGCATTTTGATGACAGATGCCTGCTGTACTTGTGACTTTTCTTGCTGTGACAAAATACCTGACAGAGAACAATTTAAGGGAGGAAAGGTCCTTTGGACTGACAGTTTAGGAGAGAAACTAGCCTTCTGTGGTGGGGAGGCACAGCAGCAGGAGCACAAGAGCACTAGTGAGTGAGGTCTCTACTCTTGCCATAGCCTGGCCAGTCCTGGTTGTGGTCTGACTTTGAGTCTAACCATCACAGTGGGTGTAGGTGGCATTTCTTGCAGATTAGCATTTCTCTAATTGTGAATGATGCCTGAGCATCTTTTTTTTTTTGGTCTTTTTGAGACAGGGTCTCCCTGTAGCCCCAGCTGTCCTGGAACTCGCTATGTAGACCAGGCTGGCCTGGAACTCACAGAGATCTGCCTGCCTCTGCCTCCCAAGTGCTGGGATTAAAGGCATGCGCCACCATGCCTGGCCTTATCCCAAGCATCTTTGAATGTGCTCTTACTGGTCATTTTATATCTTCTCTGGAGAAAGTACTCAAAACCATAGCCCATTATTGATTAGATCCTTATCTGGTATGTGTTTGAGAGAATTTTCTTACATTCAATATCTTGTAATTTCATTTTCTTTAGAGATCTTTTTAAAAAGATGTATTATTATTATTTAAAAAATTTTTTGGCCTTTTTGAGGCAGGGTCTTCCTGTAGCTCCAGCTGTCCTGGAACTCACTATGTAGACTAGGCTGGCCTTGAACTCACAGAGGTCCACCTGCCTCTGCCTCCTGAGTGCTGGGACTACCGGCGTGCGCCACCAGGCCTGGCTGTTATTTTAATTTTATGTGTATGACTGTATCGCCTGTATGTATGTAAGTGCACCTGTGTTGTGCAATGCCCATGGAGGTCAGAAGAGGGTGTCAGATCCCCTGGAAATGGAGTTAGCTGCATGTGGGTGCTGGGAACCAAACCCAGGTCCTCTGCAAAAGCAGCCCGTGCTCTTAACCACTGAGCCATTTCTCCAGCCTCTGTATTATTATTTTATTATTTATGTGTATGTTCACACACAAGTGCAGGTGCCTAGAGAGGCCAGAAGAGGGTGTCAGATCCCTTTGAGCTGGAGTTATAGGCCATTGTGAGCTGCCTAGCCTGGGTGCTAGGAACTAAACTCTGGCCCTCTGTGAGAGCAGCAAGCGCTCTTCACCTCTGGGCCGTCTCTCCATCCCCACAGAATCCTTTGATGACCACCAGGTGTACACGTTGATGAAGTTCAGCAGGGTTCTTCCTTTCGGTCTTTGCCGCCGTTTAGAAGCAGCACGTGTTGTCACAGCCACAGTCGCAGCGATGTGCGTTTTCTGTAGGAGTTTTAGTTTAGCTTTGGTACTCGGGCCTGATCCGTTTTGAGTAAATCTGAACACATGGTGTGAGGTCCGACCTCGTTCTTTGCAGGTGGATGTCAGTTGTCCCTGAGTCACGTGTTGGAGCCTATCCTTTCATCCGTGGACTGGCTCGTCCTCTCCAGGAATTTGTATGTCTGTTGTTGAATGTGGTGTTCTTTTTATAGTACTCAGAATCATTCCTTACCCAAGGTTGTCCCCCCTGACGTGAGGCTCTACACCCTCTGCCTGTCTTGTGTCCTGGCACTTCCTTCCTGGGCTGCTCACAGGACCCCCTGGGTGTTTCTAAGTTGAGGTGCCGCACCCTCTGCCCTGCGGCCTGGCCCTTCCCAGTGTGTGTCTGTGGACCTTCTGCTTGTGGAGCTCTGTTTGGATTTGTCTCACACGTTGCAGTCATTGCTGCTGTCCCCAAGTCCCGCTTCCGTCTCCTCCACTCAGCCACACACCTTGCCCTCCTGGGTCCCTTTGGTGCTCAGATTCTCTGCAGCTTACAGCTGCTGTGTCAAGGGATGACCTCGTAAGTTATCTGTACGCAGGAATCACAGACTGCACTGTTTGTGGTCTAATACACAAAAACTGTTGTGCGGGTTCTGTTCTGTTTTCTCTTTGTGGCGGGTTTGCAAGCCTATGTCTCGTCATTCCCTTCTGCTCAGGTAGACGGTATCATACCATCGTTCTGGGCTGGACCATAACAGCATCCTTCCAGCTGGTTACCCGCTGATGGACTTCCTGCCTCCAATCTGTTCTTAACACAGCACCTAAAGTAACACTTGCCACGCATGGTGGCGCACACCTTTAATCCCGGCACTCGGGAGGCAGAGGCAGGCAGATCTCTATGAGATTGAGGCCAGCCTGGTCTACATAGCAAGTTCCAGGCCAGCTGGGGCTACTTGAGACCCTGTCTCAAAAGAACAACAGCAACAAGATATCATCCATTGTCTGTGTCAGAGACATCCACATCTCCTCATTGTAAAGTTAATGTCCCTACAATGGCCCACAGCTAACCCTCACTGGTCCCGCCCTCTCGGTGACCCTGGCCCTGGCCAGTCTCCTGTGACATCTACTGTAGCCACTCTGACCTCCAGCACGTTTCCAGCACCCCAGGCTCCCTTCCTCATGTTCCCTGTGTTCCTCCCGCCCACTTTGTTCTTGGACCATTTCCGCTACTACGGTCAATTCTTCGTTCAGATGTCACTTTAGTGTGGCTGGCTAAGACGATTCTATTTAAAAGACAAGCACCCCTTGTGTCAATACTCCCTGTCCAACTCGTTCCATTTCCCCATAACATTTATGACCTTTTAAAATAATTTATAATTATATGAATCAGAGTTCTATCAGGAGGCAGAACCACACAATAGGTTGAGCAGGAATGGTTTATGTAACGAACAATTAACAATACAGGTGTGTATAGAGAGTTCTAAAGAATAGCTCAGGGTTGCAGGAGGTGGTTTAGGGGTGGGTGCCCTCCACAAAGCTGAGTTCACATCTGGTGGGAAGAGGCCTGGCTGCTGCCCAGGGATGGAAGGACATCTGCCTGGGTCAGAGCTGGTCATGGGCAGGGCAGAGGACAGCAAGGAGGGAAAGGCGGACCCTCAGGCAAGCAGGAAGCCTGTCTTCCCTTCTGGGTGCAGGCGGGTTGGGTGGGGAACCGCCAAGATTCACTGGGGTGCATCTTGATAGAAAGCCATTTAAGACCCTGTGAGATCAGTGTGACTGAATGCCCTAGGTGTCCTTATGTGTTTAGACTTCAGTGGGACAGCCAAGAGAGGGCTCTGAAACAGATCTGCACAAATGTGCCCAAGTTTTATATGTGTGTGTGTGTGCGCATGTGTGCATGTGTGTGCGCGCGTGTGCGTGTGTATGAGTGTGCGTGTGTGTGCATGTGCGCATATGCGTCCATGTGTGTGTGCTTGTGTGTGCATGTCTGTGTGTGTGCATGTGTGTGCATGTCTGTGTGTATGTGCATTCATGTGTGCGTGCATGTGTGTGTATGTGTGTGTGCGTGTGTGTATGTGTGTGTGGCTTCATAAGAGAAAACTTGTGTCTTTCCCGCATTACCCTCTTTAGTTTCCTACCTTCTCTCTCATGGTCACCCTTGTAACTTTCATGTCATATATATGTGTGTATATGTACATATTTAAATCTAAATTCTGCATATGGGAGAAAGCATGTAACATTTGTCTTTCTGAGTCTTGCTTAATTTTATCTCTAGTTCCATCCATTTTCCTGCAAAAGATATCATTTCATTTTTATTTTTTTGAGACCGGGTCTCACTAGGCAGCCCTGGCCGACCAGGAACTGACTATGTAGACCAGGCTGGCCTTGAATTCACAGAGATCCACCTGCTTCTGCCTCCAGAATTCTGGAATGGAAGGTGTGCACCACCTCACCTGGCTGTTTCATTCTTGATGGCTGTGTATCTGTGCCATTTGTAAATGGGCATCTAGGCTGACTCCATATCTTGGATGTTGTGAGTAGTGAAGCTTTAAATATGCAGGTGTCTCTACGACATACTAACCTAGAACCCTTCAGGTTCGTGACCAGAAGTAGTATAGGTGGATCATGTGGTAGTTTTATCTTTATCTTTTTTTTGTTTTTGTTTTTTGGTCTTTTTGAGATGGGGAGACCCTGTTTCAAAAAGACCCCCCCAAAATGTGTAAGAGTGTATTGCCTGTATGTATATAAGCGCATCCATGTTGTGTAAAGCCCAGAGATCAGAAGAGTGTTGGATCCCCTGGAACTGGAGTTAGGAATGATTGTGAGCTGCCATGTGGGTGCTGGGAACTGAACCTGGGTCCTCTGGAAGAGCAGTCAGTGCTCCAAACTGCTGAGCCATCTCTCCAGCCACTTCAGCTTTTTGAGGAATGTCCATACTGAGGGTTTATATTCCCAGCAGCAGACAAGGCTTCTTTCCTTCTTCTAGGGATTTGCCTCTTTCTGAATTTGTTATTATCCTTTCTTTTCTTTTTTTAAAAAATATTTTATTTATTTTTATTTTATGTGTATGTGTATTGCCTGCGTTTATGTAAGTGCACCCGTGTTGTGCAATGCCCTTGGAGGACAGAAGAGGCTGTTGGATCCCCTGGAACTGGAGTTATGGACAGTTGTTAGCTGCCATGTGGGTGCTGGGATTCAAACCCGGGTCTTCTGCAAGAACAGTCAGTGCTCTTATGCTGAGACATCTCTCCGGCCCCGAATTTGTTTTCTTTTAAAAAAATATTTTTATTGAGTTTTGTGTATTTTATATAATAGATCTTAATCAAATTTAGATCCCTCCTCCCATCCACATTCCTCCACACCTCTCCCCCAGACAGATTTCATGCATTCTGTCATATATGTTAAGTCCTATCCAGTGTACTTTGGTGCAAGTTCATCGACTGGAGTCTAGTCAGCCTGTCTAGAGTTTCTCCCTTAAAGAAGATCTGCTCTCCCTCATCTAGCAGTAATCATTTGACAATAGTTCCTTGGCTAGGGTTGGAGCCTGCTGCCATTTCCCCAGTTCTATGCTGGGTTTTTGTCTGACTGAGTGGACATAGGTCTTGTGCGTCCCGTCACCACTGCTGCAAGTTCATATGAGCAAGTTCCCAGTGGCCTGAAAGTCTGTTTCCTTATGTTCATGCACCAACCCTGGCTCTTAGAATCGTTCCACCCCCTCTTCTGCACTGGTCCCTGAGTGGTGGGTGGGTGAGGTTTGATGGAGGAGTCCCATCCGGGGACACGCACTCTGCAGCCTTTTATTCTCTAAAACGTAGGCAGTTGTGGCCTCCAGTGTGCATCACACTCCGTTGTTTGAAGGAACTTCACTGGTGAGAGTTGAGGGACGTATTAGTGCTCTCTCTACCAATGGGAACCTTAGGTGTAGAGGTTCCACTGTAGATGTGTCACTTAGGGTTGGGCGTTTCTCAAGCATGTATTCTCTCAGTGTGTGGAACTCTGAACTAATCTTCATCTGTTGCAAAAAGAAGTTTCTTTGATGAGTGGTGTACAGTATCCGTGTCTGAAAAGTACAAGGATCCATATTTAGCATAGAGTAGGAAATTTCATTTGTCTAGAGATATGACACAGATAGGGTTTTCTCTAGGATCTGTGACCTCTCCAGTCATGTGTATTTGGCTATGTTTACAGTGCTACCCATGAGTTCCTTCCCATCGAGAGGCTTTAAGTTCGCTTAGATAGCTACTGATGACCTCTTAGACACTTCTGCACTGCAATAGTTTGTTATGCTGGTCATTGTTGTGATTATTAGGCTCTACAGCTGGGTTGGACCATTGATTGATTTTTCTCCCTTAGCAGCTTGCATAGTGTCCTCTAGAACTATGAGAGCGTGTCTTCAGGAAGGAGGCATCACGGTCAGTTCAGCTCCATTGCTCCAAGTCCTGTCTCCAAAGTATGTCCTGTCGTCAGCAATAGGGTCTTATCTTCAAGTTCTGGGAGGTAATTAAGGGCTGTGAAAACAGCCTGTGTTTGAGTTGACCAGCAACTCAAAGGGAGTTTTCTCCTGTCTGGCACTGTGTTCCTTGATATATAGCCTTCAGGTACACACGTGCACTCACGTTCAGATAGTATATGTATATTTTTTCAGGGTTTTTTTTTTTTTTGAGTTAGTACATTTCCCTCTGACTTTTTATGATAACTAAAAAGATTTATCCCTCATCTCGCTCTCCCTGTCTAACCTCCCTCCTCCCTCCCCAGTTTAAGTGCCCCCATTTCCCATCTCCTACTATCTCCCTCTCTTGTGCTCCTTCTTTCCCTAACCCCACGGTTCCCCGTGTGTCCTTCCCTCTTCCCTTCCCAGTTGAACCCCCTATTTCTCCCATTTTCCCCTTGGAAACATCTGTTTCCTACTAGCTCCCTATCTTGGGCTCTTTCTTTCCCTTTACCTCCATGGTTCCTTTCCATTTTCCTGGCTCCGTGGTTACATCAGGATATAGACCCACATATAAGGATTTGGTGCTAAGATCCGCAGATGAGGGAGAACATATGTCGATTGTTTTTCTGAGTCTGTGTTACTGCACTTAGTATAACAGTTTCTTTTTTAAAAAATATTTTATTTATTATTTTTATTTTATGTGTACTAAAAAATATTTTATTACTTTTGTTTTATGTGTGTGAGTGTATTGCCTGCATGTATGTAAGTGCACCTGTGTTGCATAATGGTTGTGGAGGTCAGGGAGGGCGTCAGATCCTCTGGAACTGGAGTTATGGAAGACTAGTTGTCATGTGGGTGCTGGGAATCGAACTCGGGTCCTCTGCAAGAGCAGTCAGTGCTCCAGCCCTAGTATACCAGTTTCTTGTTCCACCCATTTACATGGAGAGTTCATGAGTTCATCTTTCTTTACTGCTGAGTAGAACTCTATTGTGTAAATGTACCACATTTTCATTATCCACTCATCAGTTAAGGGACATTTAGATTGTTTCCATTTTAATCTGCATTTTTTTAATTACTAAGGATGTTGAGCACCTTTTAAGGTGCTTCTTAGCCATTTTTATTTCTTCTCTTGAGTACTCCCTGTTCAGGTCAATAGCCATCTTTTTAGTGGGTCATTTATTTTCTCATTTCATTTCATTTCTTTTTTTTTTGAGTTCTTTGTATATTCTGGATATTTATCCTCTGTTGATGTGTAGCAGGTGAAGATTTTCTCCTACGCAGTGGGCTTACTCTTCACTTTTTTGGTTGTTTCTTTTGCTGTACAGAAGCTTTTTAGTTTAACGAGGTTCCACTTGCCAATTGTCAACCTTAATTCCTGAGCAATTGACGTCTGATTTAGAAAGTCCTTTCCTATAGCTATGTCTTGTAGGGTACTGCCTATGTTTTCTTCTAGAAGTTTCAAAGTTTCAGGTTTTATATTGAGGTCTTTGATCCAATTGGAGTTGACTTTTGTGTAGGGTGAAAGATAAGGATCCAATTTCATTCTTCTACAGGTGGAGATCCAGTTTTGCCAGCACCATTAGTTGAAGCTGCTGTCTTTCCTCCATTGTGTGTTCTTGGCACCTTTGTCAAATATCAGGTGGATGAAATTATATGGACTCATGTTTGGGTCTTCTCTTGTGTTCCATTGATCCATGTGTCTGTTTTTGTGCCATGTCATGCTGTTTTTATGACTACAGCTCTGTAATATAGTTTGAGATCTGGTATGGTAATCCCCCCCACCCCACCCAGCATTGCTCTTTGTGTCAGGATTGCTTTGGCTATCCAGGTTTTTTTATGATTCCATATGAATTTTAGGATGAGGATGGTCATTTTCACAATATTAATTCTACCAATCCATAAGCATGGGAGGTAGTTACAACTTCTGGTGTTTTCTCTCTCTTTCTTCAAAGATTTAAAATTTTCATTGTGGAGATCTTTAATGTCTTTGACTAGGTTTATTCCTAGATTGTGTTCTTCAATGCCTGCAGAGGTCAGAAGAGGCTGTCAGATCCCCTGGAACTGGAGTTACAGACAGTTGTTAGCCACCATGTGGGTGCTGGGATTCAAACCCGGGTCTTCTGCAAGAACAACCAGTATTATTAACCACTGAGCCATCTCTCCAGCCCTGATATTTTTTTTTTTGAGGCTATTGTGAATGAGTGAGTTTCTATGAGTTGGTATGTAGAAAGGGTACTGATTTTTATAAATTGATTTTGTAACCTGCCACTCTGCTGAAAGTATTGATCATTTCTAACAGTTTTCTGTTGGATTTTTGGGACCTCTTATGTATAATATTATATCAGCTGCAAATAAGGATAATTTGACCTCTTCTTTTCAATTAGTGCCCCTTTCCTTCTCTTGTCTTATTGCTCTAGATAGAGTTTCAAGCGCTATATTGAAAAGGAGTGAGGCTAGTGGACAATGTTGTCTGGTTCCTGATTTTAATAAAAATGCTTCCAGTCTTTCTCCATTTAGAATGATGCCAGCTGTGGGTTTGTTGTGTGTGGCTTTAATTATGTTGAGGTATGTTCCCTCCAGTCTAATTCCCTCTAGGACTTTTAACATGAATGCATGTTGGATTGCTGCATCTATTGAGTTGGCCATGTGATTTTTGTCTTTAAGATCATTTATATGATTTATTGTGTTTATTGACCTACACATATTGAACCATCCCTGCGTCTCTGGAATAAAGCCAACTTGATCATGATGAATGATCTTTTTGATGTGTGTCTGTATGAAGTTTGCAAATATTTTGTTAAGAATCTTTGCGTCTATGCTCATTAGGGATATGGGCCTATAGTTTTTTTTTATTGTTGTGTCTTTATCTGGTTTGAGTATTAGAGTGATATTGACGTCATAGAAAAGATTTGGGAGTTCTCCCTGTGTTTCTACCTTTTTGAATAATTTAAGAAGTATTGGTTGTAGATCTTCTCTGAATGTCTAGTAGAATTCTGCGCTGACTCCATCTGGGCCTGGGCCTTTTTGAGTTGGGAGGTTTTACATTGCTGTTTCAATTTCCTTGTTTGTTTTGTGCTGTTTAGGCTGTTGATCTCTTCTTGATTTAACTTTGGTGGTTTCCATGAGTTCATCCATTTCTTTTAGATTTTCAAATTTAGTAGAGTACAGGTTTTTAAAGTATTCCCTTATAATGTTTTGGATTTTTCTGGTGTCTGTTGTGATAGTTCCCCTTTCATCTCTGATTTTGTTAATTTGGATTTGTTTGTTCTTTCTTTTGGTTAACTGGGCTAAGGGTCTGTCTACCTTTCAAAGAGTCAGTTCTTAGATTCGTTGATTCTTTGTATTGTTTTCTTTGCTTCTATTTCATTAATTTCTGCTCTGATTTTTGTTATTTCTTCTTGTCTGCTGGGCTTGGGTTTTGTTTGTTCTTGCCTTTCCAGTGCCTTGAGTTGTACCATTAAGTCATTTATTTGTGTTCTTTCTGATTTTTAAAAAAATATTTTATTCATTATTTTTATTTTATGTGTATGGTGTATTGTCTGCATGTAGGTAAGTGCACCCGTGTCGTGCAATGCCCACAGAGGTCAGAAGAGGCTGTCGGATCCCCTGGGACTGGAGTTACAGACAGTTGTTAGCTGCCATGTGGCTGCTGGGATTTGAACCCGGGTCTTCTACAAGAACAACCAGTGTTCTTAACCACTGAGCCATCTCTCCAGCCCCTCTTTCTGATTTTTTAATGCAGGTACTTAGAGCTATAAACTTCCTTCTTAGGACTGCTTTTAAAGTATCCCCAGAGGTTTTGTTGTGTTGTATCGTCCTTTTCGTTTAGTTCCAGGAATACTTTTATTTCTTATTTTTTCTTTGGCCCACTCGTCATTCAGGTGTGTGTTGTTTAATCTCCATGAGGCTGTGTACTTACTAGGTTTCTTCCAGTGTTGATTTTAAACTTTATTGCATTGTGGTCTGATAGAATTCATGGAATTATTTCAGGTTTTTTTGAGGTTTATTTTGTGCCCCAGTATATGGTTAATTTTAGAGAAACTTCCATGGGCCGCTGAGTAGAATGTATAGTCTTTGGTGCTTGGGTGGAATATTCTGTAGATGTCTGTTAGGTCCAACTGATGTAGATATAATTTAATTCAGATTTTCTCTGTTTATTCTTTGTCCAGTTGACCTGTCTATGGGAGATAGTGGGGTACTGAAGTCCCCTACTATTACTGAGTTGGCATTAATCTGTATCTTGAAGTCTTGTAGTGTTGTTTTTACGAAATTGGGTGCATCAGAATTTGGTGCATATATGTTCATGATTGTAATGTTTTCTTGGTCAGTTGTTCCCTTGATTGGAATGAAGTGACCCTCCTTATCTCTTCTGATTTATTTTATTTGAAGTCTATTTTTATTCTATTTGAAGTCTATTTGTAATGCCTGCTCACGTCTTGGTGCCATTTGCTTGGAATATTTTTTCCATCCTTTCACCTTAAGGTAGTAGTACCTGTCCTTGAAGGTGAGATGTTTCTTGTAGATAACAAAAACATGAATTTTGTTTTGTTTTGTTTTTTGTCTTTATTGAGACAGTGTCTCCTTGTAGCCCCAGCTGTCCTGGAACTCACTATGTAGACCAGGTTGGCCTTGAACTCACAGAGATCTGCCTGCCTCTGCCTCCTGAGTGCTGGGATTAAAGGTGTGTACCACCACGCCTGGCCCAAATTTTGTTTCTTAATCCATTCAACTAGTCTGTGTCTTTTGACTTGGGGAGTTGAGGCCACTGATATTTAAAGTTTTTATTGA
>NW_008345746.1:391321-438301 GCF_000622305.1 Nannospalax galili
GAGCACTGACTACTCTTGCAGAGGACCTGGGTTCAATTCCCAGCACCCACATGGTGGCTACAAAGCATCCTTAACTCCAGTTCCAGGGGAATTTGACACCCTCTTCTGACACTGCACGACACGGGTGCACTCACATACATGCAGGCGATACACTCATATACATACAAAAAATTAAAAAAAGAAATATATATATTGGTTAGTGTCATTTTAATTTCTGTTTTGGCTCTATTTTGTGTTTTTATAACTATACCTTCATTGTTTTCTTTCTGTAGCCTCTTGGGTATGGGCATTTCTTTCTTCAGTCCTTTGTATTGCTTATAGTACTCACTATAGGGCTGGTTTAGTGGACATGAATTCTTTCAGCCCATTTGTATCAAGGAGGATTTTTATTTCCTCTTTAACGATGATAGACAGATAAACAGTTTTTCTGAGTGAAGTATTCTGGGTTTGCATCTGTGATCATTTAGAACTCGGAATACTTTACTCCGGGCTCTTCTGGGTTTTTATAGTTTGCACTGAGAAGTCAGCTGTAATTCTGATGGGTTTTCTTTATATGAAACTTGTTTTACTGTTGCAGCTTTCGGTATTCTCTCTTTGTTCTGTACATTTAGTGTTTTTCTATGATATACTGTGGAGTGTTTCCATCTCTATACCTCGTATGTCAGATTTCCTGCTCAACAGCAACTTCCATACTGGGGCCAAGGACTGGGCCATGCCAGCACTTCAGAACAACCCAAAGGCGTGTCAGAGAATGCTCATGAACATTGCTTATAGATCCTTGGAGGTGTCCAGAGAGGCACAAAGGTGCTATTTTGGGACCAGCACCTGTCTTCAGAGCTGTGGAGTGGGGTAGCCCCACCAAACTGAACCCAGTCTGCTGAGCCTGGGTCAGCTGGGTCTCAAGGCGGGTGGCTGAATCCAGTAATTACACAGTTGGAAGTAGAAGGCAGAGTTCTTGATGGGGAGACAGTTGGGCTGAGGGCAGAAGACAGGCAGCCAAGGCAGGCATAGTGAACACAAAACACGGACTCACGGTCCCTCTTGCATCCATTTATTCAAAGAGGATGCGATTTGGCCATGTTGAAGGCATGTGGGAGCTCAAAGCTCATGAGAGAGCAAAAACCATTAGGAAGTTGGGAATCTAAAGGAATAAAGTTAAATGAGAGCACTGGGTAGGCTCAGAACAGGCTGTAACAGATCCTGAGTCTCCATCTCACCTCAGGACACAAGGTGGTGAGACTCAAACACACATGCACCTCAGTTGTGCGAGGGTAGTCCAGGGTCTACACCGGCCTGTCAGTAGGTCCTCAGATGACTGGAGGAGTACAAAGTCAAGTCTCTTGTGGGATATGAAGGTGAAATCCCTTCACTGATTCCTTCAGGGCACAAATATCCATGACCCACTAACATGTGGCTTGTACTCTTCATGCAGTGAGGATAAAAATGTGAACTTTGGAAATTAAGTCTTAACTTTTGAGTATATGAACACGAGGCAGTTATAAAAAGGGACCAAGACACTTGAGAGTCAGAAGTGGTCTTTTGAGAGCACAGCTGTGATAAGGCACCTTCTTGACCATAGCGACTCCATGTTGAAATCTAGCCTCTGAAAATAAAGGGCAGTTGGTCCAGGGTGTGGGAACAGGAAGGTGTGACTCAGGTGCACCAAGGTATGTGTCATCAGGTTCCTGGCTGCCTTGAGAACACGTCATCGGGTCCTGGTTGCCTTGAGAACATGTCATCGGTCCCGGCTGCCTTGAGAACACGTCATCGGGTCCCGGTTGCCTTGAGAACACGACATCGGTCCCGGTCGCTTCTGGTGACTGCGGATTTATGGCTTCTGTGCTTTATACTTGGCTGGCTTTTGCAGAATAGTAATTGTCAGAGGGCCTTTCACCCCTAAGCTATGGAAACGCTTGGAAACTTAAACTTTTCACCCCCAATGTGTTTTTTCTGTACAAAAGCTTACCCTAAGAACAGCTAGGCACTGCATTTGGGTTCAAATGCCCCGTGTAGTCGCTGTCCAGGTAATAAATGACTCTGTTTTGGCATTATTTTGTGTCTGGGTAGTCTTCTCTGGTGAAACACCTCACAATACAGTTGGCTTTGGGACACAGCATAAAACGGGGGAGGGCAATGGTATTCCTTGTGTGCCCTGAGGTCTGCTCTGATGATTTAAAACTGACCAGAGGCTTGAAATCGTGTCCTTCCCTTATGAAATGTCTTTGTGGGACATTAAGTCAGGGACACAGCAATGAGGTGAGTTCCCAGGTGGGGTCCAGTGTTCTGGGAACTGGCAGGATTGTCTGTGGCTAAGAAGCTCAGTCCTTTTCTGAGGAACAGGAGGTGGAAAGCTGGTTTCAAGAGAGAGTGATCCAGGGAAAGCATGGGAGGATGGAGGGCTGAGGTAGGGCTGGGAGGAAGCAGGAGGAAGCAGGCCCCACCCTCCCTGCCCAAAGTGCAGACTGTGCACACCCCTCACCCAGGTCACTCATCTCTCCAGGGTCCTCTGTGAACAGCACCCTGGGGTGGAGCAGACATTGTGTGTCTTTCATCTCAGGTGACACTGAGTTCATATTCATCAGATGCCAACAATAACACATTCTACCCCATGATGGATGTGGACTTGGCCATGATAGGTGGACAGGAGGGACATGGTCAGTGCCAAGCGGGCACAGGTTCCCGGCCATGAGGGACATAAAAGGCGCTCTGTGAGGAGCCAGAGGAGCATCACCCACACTCCTGTCTGACCTGCCTTGTGTGAGAGCTGAGAGTCTGGAGATGAAGACCCTGCTCCTGACCATCCTGTTGCTTGGGCTGGTGGCTGTCCTACAGGCCCAGGATGCCCCGTCAGATTACCAGGAGGATGTGAGGATGGGAAGGAGTGTTCACGGGGGTAAAAGAAGGGTTTGGTGCCTGGCCATGAGTCCTGGTTCAGGAGGTGAACTTGAAGCCTCAGGTCTGACCCTGTGCCCTGGTCTGGGGCTGTCAGATCAGGATCTCTGCTGTTCTCCTAGCAGACACAGGCCCTCTGGGGCACAGGGCTGTGGTGTATTAGCAGGTTTAGGTGGTCCAGGTATCCTTGGTTAAGTAACACCCAGAAGCAGAGGGCCTCACAGGGCTGGACATTCAGATCGCAGACTCCTCCAGTGCTGGGGTCTAGACCTCAGAGAGTTTGCATACTGGGAGCAGACACCTTCCACCTCCACTGGGTCAGGCATCCTGAGTGCTAGGCTCTCTCTACTGATTACAGCTGCTGGGACCTGTCAGGCAAACCCACCTCAGGAGCACCAGTCTTGACTCTAGATGTCTGTCCAGGCTACAGGCCCGTGTGCTGGTGCTTGGTGGAGCGTCAGGAACAATCAAGGTGTACTTAGGGCTCTGTCTGTTGCAGGTCTCAGGGACCTGGTACCCCAAGGCCTTTGTGGACAACAGCACCATGTCCAACAAGAGGCCAAAGAGGGTGTTTCCTGTGACAGTGACAGCCCTAGAAGGAGGAGACCTGGAGGCCAAGATCATATTCTGGTGAGTGTTCCCACTCTGAGTCTCTGCAGTTGGTCTTCTCTTTTCTTTCTTCCATTATTTGGGGGTGGCTGAGAAAAGTCCCCTGTCTTTGAGGGGACACAGTCTCAGTCAGTACCCTAAAGCATCAGCGAGGATGACATGGGGTTTTGGGAGGCACCTGATCAGGGCTGATACACCAGGTGAGCTGAGCACTGCTCACCTGTGGGTTCAGAGAGCAGCTCCCTGGGCTGCTTCTGCTTTACAGGAGGAAGGGGCAGTGTCATGAGTTCAAAGTTCTGATGAAAACAACCGATGAGCCTGGCAAATATACCGCCTGTGAGTCTCCCTGTGATCCAGCATCTCTGCAGTGGGCAGCTCCTGGGTGGGCAGGTCCCCTCCCCTGGGTGGGAGGGTCTTTGCCCTGTCCTTTTTCCAGGATAGGCCATCCTCTCACTTTCCACATACCAGACATTAGAGGCCTCAGGTTGGTCCATAGCTGGGACCGGCCGGTGCTTCCCCCACATAACTCAGCCCTTGAACCATGAGGCCCTGATGGTAAGCATAGAGCACAGGGCGGGGCAGGTGCTCAGGCCGGGGCCAAGCTCAGTGCTCACATCCTCCCGACTCCTCAGCCCCAATGGTTTGTGCAGGAAAGAGTCTTTGAGAACCATTTCTCTGTTCACCTGTAGCTAAAGGCAAGAAGACTGTCTATGTCCAGGAGCTGCCAGTAAGGAACCACTACATCTTCTACTGCGAAGGCCAGAGCCACGGGGGGTCATTCGGCATGGGAAAACTCATGGGTGAGGGGCCTGGATACCCACGTTCTGTCCAGTCTCTAATTAGAGGGGCCTTGGGATGGAATCCAGTTATACCATGTACTGGAGACTGGGAAGCCTCTGAGTGTTGGGCACAGAATACTCTCAGGAGAATGTATGAGATTCGACATGGGAAAGGCGACAGCTGGGTTGGGGCAGTGCTTATGTGGGTCTTGAAGGCCTGAGCACTCAGGAGGGTTTCCCAGCCTGAGGCTGGATCCCTTGGATCCCTTTCATGGATCTTGGGCTAGCGATGGGTCAGTGTGAAGAGGGAGAGTCCTGACAGAGGTCTTCATGGGTTGGGATCCTGAAGCGTCCCAGGACAGCCCAGTGCCCCTGAGACTCGTGGCTCTTACAGGTCTGGGGAAAAACCATTCCAGCATCCTGAGGTTCCTGCAGGGACCCGAGGGTCACTCAGTATCCTGGGTGTCCCCACCCAGAGCTCCTTGTGCACTGGCTGCTCAAGGTGCTGGGCTGGGGCCTTGTCCTTGTGTCACTGGCTCCCTGCGGAGTCATGCAGCCCCTCCCTCCCCTCACCCTGTCCCCACAGGGAGGGACCCTGAGGACAACCCAGAGGCCATGGAAGAATTTAAGAAATTTGTACAGCTCAAGGGACTCCGGCAGGAAAACATTTTCATGCCTGAGCTGAGGGGTGAGCACAGGGGTTGCCATGGCAATCTCCCATGTCATCTCCATGTCACTCATGACTGTCTGTGACCCATCTGTCTGTGTGCCCCTGGGCCCCTTTCTCTCCCTGGTCCCATTGTCCCTCATGTGCTGCCCCATATTGCCCTATGTTCTCAGATGTGTCAGTGATGCCCCAGTGTGTCCTCTGTTCACTGAGCCTCTGTGTTGCCCTGAGACTTTCTACACTAGGAGTCTCTGTGTCCCCCGTTCCTCCACATGTCCTGTGGGCTTCTAAGTCACTCTCCCCCAGGAGTCTTTTTGTATGCTTGGTTTCTGTACTGTCCTTTCAGGGTCCCCTCCACCCTGAAAGGGTCATTAGGACTCAGGTCTTGGCTGCGGGAGGGTCTGGGCTGCAGCGTACTGAGTCCTCATCAAGGACGCCTTCTTATCCCCGGGCCTTTCTTGTTTCTCACAGATCACTGTGAACCTGAGAGTGACTAGGGTAAGTGGCCCTCTGGGAGGATGGAGGAAAAGCCTAGAGTGCCAGGGTCTGGAGTTGGTGGCCCCTCTTCCTTTCCACAGAGGTGCTCTGGGCGTAATTTCCAGGACAGATTAAAGTCCTTTCCTTTCACCTGATCTTTGCCTGGTCCTATTTTTCTCCTTCCCAAGGATGCTCAGAAACTTGGCAGGGACCACACAGAAGCTTGGGGAAGGAAGATCTGTGACCCACGTCTGCCCTGTACAGCCCCTGCCTGGGCATCCTGACTGCTCTCCCCCAGGAGAGGAGGGGCCTCAGCTCTGCACCTTTATCACAGCTGGTACCAGGTGTGTCCCTGCTGAACCTGCCTTGCTGCCTGTACCTGGCGGGGACATCCTCGCACCACCCCTGACTAGGATCAGCCTCCCCACTGGACCCCTCTCCTGCTTTGCCCCTTCCCCGCCCTGACCCCACCTGACTCCAAATAAAGCTCTCCATCAGCATGCCGGACTCAGCCTGTCTGTGAGGGCCTTGTGTTGGTTCTGTAAGAGATCTGCTGGGGCAGCTGTGGGGGAAATTGGGAAGACATTAGACCCAACAATGGCTAGTCCCCAAGGAATATGGCGTCTGCATGTCCTGTAGAGACACTGTGAGGTCCTGGAGGCCACCTGATGAGCCATTGGCAGTCAGGCAGGAGACTTGCGGGAGAGTTGGAGAAGCCTGGTGACAGGTGGCTGTGAGAAGTCGCAGAGCTGCAGACAGTGTGCAGAACTTGATGGGATTCTGGGGAGGCCCTGCTTTGAGCAGCTGTGCTCAGAGATGGGGTGGAGGAAGGGCGGGTAACTTCTCCATCACCTCTCCTTAAGGAAGTCAGAACCAGTCACAGCCTCTGTTGGCCCTGGTCCCCACAGTGATCTTCTCCAAGGTTTGTCTAGAGACCAGGGTTTGGGTTTTCTCTGTCCTACAGGGACATGGGAGGCCACAGTGAGGGGGGACATGCCCAGTACTCCAGGTGTTAATTGAAGCCCAAAGTGCAAACCCCAGTGGAGCCCAGCTGCCCCCAACACACATCTCACAGAACACAAGCCCACCTGTGGGCATGGTTGACCTCTCAGTGGGGAGTCACAGTTTGCTAAAAGACATTTAACATACATTTTAAAACAGGAAGTAAGAGAGAGACACTCAGGAGAACATAAGAAATAGCCAAATCTGGGCCTGGAATACTCAAGGGAGAGTTGCCATTTAGTATTTGCCATTTATATGATTTAAGTGGCTCCCAAGTTACATTTCAAAGTAGTTAGTCCCCGCACTCAGGAGGCAAAGGCAAGTGGATCTCTGAGTTCAAGGCCAGCCTGGTCTACATAGTGAGTTCCAGGACAGCTGGGGCTACAGGGAGAGCCTGTCTCAAAAACACCAAAAAAAAAAAAAATTGACAGTAAACATAAAATATTAAATTCTTGCCTCTTTACTCTGTGACATGGTCTCACTGTGCAGCACTGGGTCCCTGGAACTGACAGGAATCTGCCTCCTGAGATTAAAGTTATGCACCACCGCATTCAGCTAAAATCTTGCCTTTTAAAGTAAGCCCTTTTCTGTTAATTTTTCTTAAAATAGATCATTTTTCTCTGAAAGTCCAATTGCTTTGAATGTAAGAAAAGAAAAACATATAAGCAGTATTTGGGTCATACTGAACACAATCATTTATATTTTCTTATAGAGAGATTCATTGTTTAAAAGGAACTAGGAAAGAGCCCAGGCAGTGAAATGTTTGCTGCAAAGGCACCTTTTCTATATGGATTTGATCTCCAGAATCCACATGAAAAGCAGGGCACTTATAATCTCAGCACTGGGGTAGTGAATACAGGAGGATCCCAGTTGGTTCTGGCCTCTAATCCCAGCACTCAGGAGGCAGGGACAGGTGGAACTCTGTGAGAGTGAGACCAGCTTAGTCTCCATATAAAGTTCAGGAACCTGGGGATACCGGGAGACCCTGTGTCAAAGACAAAAACAACAGACAAAAACATAATAAAATGTGCAGCCGTGTGTGTGGGGGGTGAATTTCAGTAGTAGAGTTCATGCTAACATGAGCCATCCTGGGTTAGAGCCTCAGGACTGGAAAAAGAAGTCATCATCCATGTAGAGTGAGACTTTCCAGTGGTGGAGGTGCTTTGGGGTCACCCCTGCCGGGAACCCCTCACCAATGCTCGGTAAATAGGCCCCATAACTCATTGGTTCTCCAGGTTGGAAATGGGTGGACCATAGCTTGCTTTGTCATTGGTGCCCATCTGAACCAGGGAGATTTTTGTTCATGTCTCCCAGGAAAAGGCTCATGCAACACTGTTCCTCCCAACGATGTCTGCTGCCACGACAACTTGACCAGTATGTGCCCACACAGTGGGAGAACTGGGAGAATTTAGCCACTGGGTCATAAGAGAGGTGGACAGTGGAAAGATCCCAGGGGGCTCTGCTGTCCCTGGCACTGTCAATCACCTGGGCACGTTGTCCCCTCCTGGCTCCAGTATAGACACACGTGCCCCTCTGCTGTAAGGTGCTTAGATAAATGATCCATGCACACACGTGAAGGACAAGGGACAGGTGCGGTAAGGACTCAGGTACAGGGACACCTCTCCTCAGACCTGGAAATGCTAGCCTGCTTCCTAACCTCTGGTCCTCAAGCGCACTGGCCCCACCCTCTCCACCCAGCTGGGTGGCTGCTTCCTGCTCAGCAGCAGCTTTGGTGCCGGGGCCAAGGACTGGGTCATGCCAGCACCTCAGCACAATTACAGAGTGCTCATTAATACTGTATAGCATCTCAAAACTGCCCAGCCTCGGTGCAGAGAGAGGCACAAAGGTGCCATTGTGGGACCAGCACCTGTCTCCAGAGCCCACTCAGCTGGTCTCAGAGTGGGTGGCTGGGCCCAGGCCCTTCTGGAGTGGAAAACAAATTTCCTGTTGGAGATGGAGCTGAGATCCACAGAGAGAGCAGCCAGGAAAGCGGCAGTGAACTGAACACAGGAGGACAAAAAACAGCTCATTTGTTCGTTTACTCAAAGGGAATGGGATTCACTCAACCACGGCACGGGTTGTGTGGGTGCTCAAAGCTGAAGAGTGAATGGAAAACATTGGGGAGTGAGGGATCCAGGGGAACAAAGTCAAATAGGAGCCAAAGAGTGGGTTCAGGACAGGCTGCGATGGACCCTGACTCCACATCCAGCTTACAGTAAAAGGTGGCAAGGCTCAAACACACATGCACCTCAGTTGAGCTGCGACAGCCCAGACTTTGCACATGTCCCATCACCGGGTCTTCAGATGATCACAACACAAGGTCAGGTCCCTTGTTGGAGATTAATCCCCTGAGCCCAGCGAGGTGAAATACCTTCACTGTGGTTGGAACTTTTCATGGAGCCAGGATAAAATTGTGAACCTTGAGCGTCAGGCCCTACTGTCCGTGAGAAGAGCACCGACTGGTTAGAAAACGCAACCAACAGAGGCTGGTAAGACGCGGTCTGCAGAGTGCAGCTGGCTTCAGGGTGCAGAATGAAGTGTGGTGGGAGCCATGGTATTCCCTGGTATGACCTGGGGTCTCCCCTGATGGTTTTAAACTGACCAGAGCCATGAAATTGTGTCTCTTTTTGCTTAAAGGTCCAGAGGGGGCATCCAGGAAGGGGCAGAGCAATGAGGTGGGCTCCCAGACAGGGATCCAGTCTGGGAATTGGCAAGACCGTCTGAGGTTAAGAAACTGGGTCCTTTTCTACGGAGAAGGTGGTCCAGAAAGTGACCCAGAGAAACTATGGGAGGCTGGAGGATGAAGGCAAAGAAGGAAGAAGCAGGGCCCACCCTCCCTGCGCAAAGTGCACCCCCCACACCCAGGTCATTCATCTTTACCAGGGTCCTCTGTGAACCCTTGGGTGATGCAGACATCGCAGGGTAGTGTGTGCCTTTCATCTGTAGGTGACACTGAGTTGATAGTCACCGGATCCCAACAAGAACAATATTCCACCCTCATGATGGATATGGGCTTGGCCATGATAGACGAACAGAAGGGACGTGCTCAGTGCCAAGCCAGGCCTGGTCTTGAGGGACATAAAGGGTGTCCTGTGACGATCCAGAGCAGCATCGTCCACACTCCTGTACTGACCTGCCTTGTCTGAGAGCTGAGAGTCTGGAAATGAAGACCCTGCTCCTGACTGACCTGCTGCTTGGGCTGGTGACTGTTCTACAGGCCCTGGATGCCACGTCAGAGAACCCAAAGGTAATTGAAGGATGGTGGGTGGGGGGAGGAAGGCATGACCGCTGATCAATGCCCAGGGACATGAGTCGAGGTTCAGGAGGTGTCCTTGAAGGCTGAGATATCGCCATGTACCGCAACCTGGAGTGGTCAAATTGGAATCTCCACTGTTCTCCCTGCAGGCGGGGGTCCTCCCAGGGCACAGGCTGGAGCAGGGATCTTTGCCCAAGTAACACCAGGCCCCAGAAAGCTTCATAGGGCAGGACCTTCGGTGCAGAGGATTCACCCAGTGCTGGGTTCTACACCTCAAAGAGTGTATACTTAGGGGCAGACTGTCTCTGCTAGGCCAGGATGCCCCAGTGCTGGGCTTTGTCTACTTGGAACAGTTGTGGGGATTGTGTGGGCAGGCCACCTCCCAGGCTGCTGCCTGAGCTCTGGAATGTCTTTCCAGGCTACCAACCCATGTGCTGGAGCCTAGGTGGGAACCTGAGTCAGGCAGTGGTGTGCTAAGTGTTCTATCTACTGCAGATTTCTGGCACTTGGTACACGAAGGCCATTGTGAGTGACAAGAACCGCACAGAGGGGCAAAGCCCCACGAAAGCTTCCCTCTGTCTGTGAAGGTCCTGGCAGGAGGGGACTTGGAGGTCCAGCACTCAATCTGGTGAGCGTCCCTCACTCTGAGTCTCTGCTGTTGGCTCCGTGTCCTCCTGCACAGATGTGCGTGACTAAGGCCCCGCCTTTGGGGGGACACAGTCTCAGCCAGTCTACTTAATAATAGTAGACTACAAATAAACATGGTATACCTTGAAGCACCAGCAGCACTGATGTGGGATTTCAAAGTCACCTCTCCGGGCTGATCTACCCGATAAGCTGAGCGGCACGTCCTGTTCTACAGGAAGAAGGATCAGTGTAATAACCAGAAAGTTGTGATGAAGAAAACCAGCGAGCCTGGCAAATACATTGCCTGTGAGTCTTGCTGTGGTCCAGCATCTCTGGCAGGGAACAGCTTCTGGGTGGGAGGGTCCCTGTCCTGTCCAGCTACCAGGATGGGCCATCCACTCAATTTCCACATATAAGACATTAGTGTTCATAGGCTAGTCCACAACTGGGCCCACTCCCTGTAGCTCGGCTCTTAGTCTATGAGGAACAGGTGCTGAGCAGGGACACAAGGCACATTCGGGGCTCAGGCCTGCGGCCAAGCTCAGTGCTCACAGACTCCTCAGCCAACCCTGGTAGCATCCTGGGAGATAGGTCCTGCCCAGTTATGGAGACCACAGCAAGGCCAGGGCTGGACTGCTTGGGTCTCCTGGGTAACCATTAAAGGGTTCCAGATTGTTCATTCATGTGGCCTCCAATGGCTTCTATAGGAATGTGATGCTAAGAGCTATGTCTCTGTTCACCTGCAGTTAATGGCAAGAAGTCCATCTTCATCCAGGAACTGCCCGTGAAGGACCACTTCTACTGTGAAGGCCAGCGCCGTGGAAATTTGTACCACAATGGAAAGCTCATGGGTGACGGACCATGAACACCTATGTCCTGTTCACAATCTAATGACAGTAGCTATGGGAAGGGCAGCAGCCATGTCTGACACTGGGAAGTGTGGAAACTCTAGGTGCTGGGCACAGGGTGATGCCAGAGAGTGTGTGAGGTCTGAGGTGAGAAGGGGGCAGCTGGGGGCGATGAGGTTTCTACGGCCTTTGGAGTCCTGGTACTCAGGAAGGGTTTCCACCCCTGGAGCTGGCAAGTGTCACTTCCAAAGATCTCAGACAAGGGATGGGTCAATATGAGGGAGATTCCTGACAGAGGCCTTCATGGAGGGAGATCCTCCAGGTTCAGGAGACAGCCCAGTCCCCCGAGACTCAGAGCTCTTACAGGTCTTGGGAGTGGCCCTGCAGGCCTGCTGAGGTTCCTCCATGGGGCACCAGGGTCACTCAGTGCTTTGGGGTGTCCCCACCCCAGAGCTCCTGTCCACTGCCAGGATCTTCTTCCTGTCTTGACTGCTCAAGGCACTGTGCAGTGGTCTTGTCCTTGTGCGACTGGCTCCCTGCAGAGCTGCGCATCTCCCTCACCTGACCCTGTCCCCACAGGGAGGGACACGGCGAGAAACCCAGAGGCCATGAAAGAATTTAAGAAATTCGCACAAATCAAGGGATTTGAACTGGAAAACCTTGTTGCACCTGAGCAGAGTGGTGAGGACACATCTGGCCACGTCTCTCCCTCATGTCCCCGCCATGTCTCTTTGTGAGCCTTCTGTGTGTCTGTCCCTCCTCGCCCCACTGTCCCCCACATCTCTTTAAGTCCCCGTATGTCTCTGGTTACCTTGTGTGTCTCTGTGTCACCCAACTCTCCTTGTATCTGATGCTTCTAGTACCCCCCAAAGCCGAATGTCCCCTCGGAACAGCAGGCCCTTCTTCAGGTCTTGGCTGTGGGGTTGTCTGAGCTGCAGGTGTGATGGGATTTTCGTCCATGAGGCCTGCTCATCCTGTGTTTTTCTTGGTTTCTACAGATAAGTGCCTCCCTGGACATGACTAGGGTAAGTGTCCCTTTGGTAGGGCTGTGGGAAAGGCCAGGGTCCTGTGATCTGGAGTTGGAGGGTCCAGGTGCCTGGTCCTCATTCCATCCACATGGGCAGCAAGGGTCAACTCAGGAGGTCGTCCCAAGTGCAATTCCTTGTACCCTCATCTCTGAATAGTCCTAGCCCTAAACCCCACCAAGGACGCTCAGGGACCTGACAGGTCACAGAGGGAGGAGACAGGACAGGACCATAAGGCCATGGTTGTTTATCAAGGACTACACAAAATCTTCGGGATGGACGATCTCTGACTGGCATCTGCCCCTCACCTCTGTTCTTCTCCTTGTGCAACAGCCACTCATGAATGTACCTGCTGATCCTGCCCTGACACCAACACAATGCCGTGACCTCCCTGGAACACCCGGCCCCTGGACCTCACTCCCTGCTGGATGACCCTCCTACCTTAGCCCCTCCCTGTCCCTCCTCCTGACTCCAGATAAAGCACTTTTGCATCACTCTGGACGCAGCCTGTCTGTGAAGGGGCTTGTGTTGCCTCCCTGAAAGCTCTTCCAGGGAGCAGTATGGGGTTGTTCGGGGAGACGTTGGGCCCAACAAAAGCTAGTTCCCAAGGAGCGTGGCATTCAGCTGTCCTAGGCAATTGTATTCGTTACCTTCCTGTTTCTGCTATAAAATACTACGGCCAATGAACTTATAAAGGAAGAGTTTGTTTTCTAGTTCCCGAGGAATAAGAGTCTTTCATGGAGGTCATGGGGGGAGGCAGGACAGCGGGAGGTGGCCAGAGCAGAAAGCTGAAAACTCACATATTCAAGTACTCCTGGGGGGTACTGGGGGGGGGGAGAGAGAGAGAGAGAGAGAGAGAGAGAGAGAGAGAGAGGAAACTCACATATTCAAGTACTCCTGGGGGGTACTGGGGGGGAGAGAGAGAGAGAGAGAGAGAGAGAGAGAGAGAGAGAGAGACTATGAACTCTCAAATTCCGCCCCAGTGACATACTTCCTTCAGCAAGGCAGCACCTCCCGACGGTGCCTTCTCCAAAGAGCACCACCAAAGACCAAATGTTCAAATACTTGCGGTCTATTGAGCTTAAGTCTCATTCACCAAAGCCCTGTGACGTCCTCGAGGCCCACCTGGGCTATTGAAGTCACCACTGCCTCTAGGTCTCTCTATTCCTCTATGTGAAGTAGTGTTGGTTTTATGAAGTTGGACACACCAGTATTGATGCATATGGATTTACTATCACTGTATCTTTTTGATGGATTTTTCCCTTATTAATATGTAGTGACCTTGTTTACCTCTTCTAATTTTGGCTTGAAATTTAGTTCGTTAGGGATGAATAGAGACTCTCCTGCTTGATTTGGGCCGCCATTTGTTTGATGTGTTGATTTCATCTTCAGAGTGTGTGTTTTTTAGTGAGATATGTTTCTTTTTGCCATAAATCAATCACCTTGTCCTTCATTCTGTAGTTGTAGAACTAAGACCCTTTACATTTCAGGTCCTATTGAGTGGAGTTTGCTGATTCCTGCAATTTTGCATCCCCCCACTTTAAAAACATTTTGTTTTCAGTTATGTGTACATGTGTGTGTCCTGTAGAAGCCAAAGAAGGTGTCAGATTCCCCTGGAGTTATAGGTGTTTATGAGCCATCTACGTTGGGTTTTGGGAACAGAAACTGGGTCTTCTGTAAAAGCAGTACACACTCTTAGCTGAGCCATCTCTGGAGTAAAAGTGCTTGCCACTCAAGCCTGAAGTCCTGAGTTGGAATCCTCGGAAGCCATTTTTAAAAAGCCAGATGCGTATACAAACATCTGTAGCATCAGCAATCCTGTAGAGATGACAGGTAGGAAGGACCTCCACAAGGCCGCGGACCAGCTAGCTTGGTGTGTACAGTGGGAAAACTACAAAGAAAGCCTCGGGGACATGCGCTCAAGGATGTCCCCTGACACGCACATCTGTGCCCAGGTATGCGCATGTCTGCATTTCCCCACATGAATGCACATACACACAAATAGATGATAGATAGATGATAGATGATAGATAGATGATAGATGATGATGATAGATAGATAGATAGATAAGATACAAAGATAGATAGATAGATAGATAGATAGATAGATAGATAGATAGATAGATAGATAGATAGATAGATAGATAGATAGATAGATAGATAGATAGATAGATAGATAGATAGATAGATAGATAGATAGATAGATAGATAGATAGATAGATAGATAGATAGATAGATAGATAGATAGATAGATAGATAGATAGATAGATAGATAGATAGATAGATAGATAGATAGATAGATAGATAGATAGATAGATAGATAGATAGATAGATAGATAGATAGATAGATAGATAGATAGATAGATAGATAGATAGATAGATAGATAGATAGATAGATAGATAGATGATGACAGAGGATGGATGGATAGATGATAGATGATAGATGATGACAGAGGATGGATGGATAGATGATAGATAGATAGATAGATGATAGATAAATTGATACATAGATGATAGATAGATGATAGATGATGATAGATGATAGATGATAGATAGATGATAGATAGACAGATGATAGATGATACATAGATGATAGATGATGATAGATGATAGATGATACATAGATGATAGATAGATAGATAGATAGATGATAGATAGGTGGATGGATGATGGATGATAAACATGAACTGGTGCTCCTTGTGTGTGGATCCTGAGCCCCTTTTCATTGGCATCTCATTTTGTCATGGCTTATGGACAGATTTCTTAGGATTCTCCATTATAGATCTGTGCTATGTCTGAATAGAGCATTAGTCCATTTATTGTTTCAATCATAAACTACAAGAGGCTGGGCCCTTGATAAAGAAAAGAGGTTTATTTAGCTTATGGTCTGGAGCTCAAGGTTATGGTGAGGCATTGGTGTGGCCATGATGAAGGCTTCTGGTGGGAGCATGCAAGAGATGACCTGAGGGGTCACTTGGACTTGGGCTCCTTTGGCCTTTTACCAGTTGTTCCATCTGAGTGAGCGTAAGTCGAAGGCCTTAACTGACTGTGGCTTTACTTGGAAACAATGAAGGATTTCCTCTGCGCTGACCCCTTTCTGTAGACTGGACGCTGGTTCAAGTCCATCTTGTTGCGTCTCCATGACCTCCCTGAACAAGAGGACAAGTGACTCACCATGGTTATAGGACATTTCAAAAGATGCTCCATAGTCCCCTAGGATCTAGCTGACCTTGGAGGGCAAGGGGAAACAATATTTTCCTTTTAAATTCCTCTCACCACATTAGTATAGGCCTCCAAATATGGTTATTGAACACCCAGAAGGTCAATTACATGTCTGGTACTTTTAATTACTATGTAATATGTAGAAAAACTTGAACAAAAAATGCTCTTAAATGAACCTTGGTTAGACATATAGCTTTAAGTAAGTCCTTATCATTGTTAACAAGAATGAATCAATAGCTCCATTAGAGGTCTGACTGAACTTTGACCTTAGAAATTTTAAGATCATGCTGGGTGTGGTGGTACATGCCTTTAATTCCAGCCCTCGGGAGGTAGAGGCAAGCAGATCTCTGCAAGACTGAGGTCACACTGGTACACATCATGACTTCTAGATGGGCTCTGACCAGGAAGACCTTGTCCAAAAATAAATAAAATTTAAGATCATCTATACAGCATCTCTGAGTTTCATCTTTCCTAACCCTTAAGAAACCTACTGAGAGCTTCATAACTTGCATAAATTTCTTCATTTTCATTTTTATTTTGGAAACATTCAGCCTTCTTACTTTTCATACACAAATCCTTTATTAAAATATTTCTGTTTCTGTATCTTTCTAATGTATTCTTTTCCTTATTTTCTTTTTAAAAATATTTTATTTATTATTATTTTTTTTAGTCTTTTTTTGAAACAGGGTCTCCCTATAGCCCCAACTGGCCTGGAACTCACTATGTAGACCAGGCTGGCCTCGAATTCACAGAGATCTGCCTGCCTCTGCCTCCCAAGTGTTGGGGCTACAGGCGTGCGTGCGCCACCACACCCAGAAAACAAAATATTTCAGTCTGTGTTAGCTACTTTCCTCATTGCTGTGACAAATGGAGCATCGAATTAGCTGTTTTTACTGTAGTTGTCCTTGTATCGTGAGTTGGATAACAGTAACTTCTGTTAGAACTAGGTGATCCCTCAGCTGCTCTCAAGGCTGCAAAGCCTTTACTTTAGGCTGTTTTGTAACCCTTTTGCCTTGTCACAGAGTCAAAGGGCCACCGTGACCCAGAACAATAGTCTTGAAGAACACTTTGAGTTAAACATGCTTGAATATGAAGTGGGAAGGCCAATCCGATCTCTAGAGCCAGCCTCTCGGTGAGCTCCAACAGCACAGGGCATTTTAATGTCTGCACAAAAGGGCATCTGTTTCTCTGTAAAACTGAACCCAGTGGTTTACACTGCACAGGAGAGTTGTTATAGAGTCCAAGGACAACTGACTGAACCCAAAGTGTCTCTCCTCCTTATGACCTGTAGACATTTGTCCAGGTGAGTCTCTCATCTGACGGGTCTCGCATCGGGAACAGAGATTGCAAGAAACAGTATTTCTAAACTTACAAGGCCACGGGCACATGGCGGGGGGTGCCCATGATCAAGCAGGATCAAGGTGACAGAAGTATCTGTCTTTATCAGCATCAAACCTGAGAACTTCCCTGGCTATACTTGAGGTGACCAGATACTTGACAGCTTATACGCACAGTCAGTTAGCTTGTGTCTTTTGGGGATTTTTCTAGAGACAGGATCTCTGTGTAGCCTCAGCTGACCTGGAACTTGCTATGTAGACCAGGCTGACCTTGATTTCACAGAGATCCACCTGCCTCTGCCTCCAGAGCGCTGGGATTTCAGGCGTGCACCACCATACCTGGCTTAGCTTGTATCTTTAAATGTGGGCAGACAACCTGAAAAACTTAACAAGTGCCTTCCCTGCTGTAAAGATCCATTTGTAGGACAGTATGATACTCCGACTGATATTTCCCATTAGAGGGCATTTTGTTTACCCTCCATTTTATATCCAGGCCAGGCCTGAGTCGCTTTGTCTGTCTGGTCTACATGACAAATGACTATCCACTGATAAGACAAAAGAAGATATTTTTGTAGCATCTTCCAGATCTTTTTTATCTTCTCTCCTCTTATCTGACTCTCATGAACAACCATGAGAAAGGAGGCACCTATTGGCTTGGACCTGTGTCTTCTCCTTTCTTATTAGTGACCCTAAAGAAGGGGGGTCTTCTCGGAACATTCTTTTATTGATGTGATTCTTTAGTATTCTGTGACCTTAGTGGATTTTTTTCTGCATTTTTCCTGGTTAATCTTACACAGTCGATGCAGGACCCACCATCAATAAGTCCTCCCGAGTTGGCCCTCATGTATCAGAGAAGTCAGCTAACTTCTAATGATTATATAAATTAGGGAGGGTTGCTTAATTTGGCTCCCTTGTGGGCTGAACCTTTAATGATCCCTTGAATGTTCCTTCTCACTCTCTTTTTAAAATTTGTAATTTGTCATTCTACATTTCACTTTTCAAACTAGATAAGAGGCGAGTCTGATAGCTCTCAGGGCGAATTTTCCTTTTAAAAAGAGCTATCAGTTTGACTATCTGGATTAGAACAATCACATAATTCAACGTACATCATCTTGGATTAAGCGTCTATAATCTAGAGAATAAGAAACACAGAAAACAACAGCACCTAAAAGAACTTGGAAAGAGACGCTACTGATACCTGAATGCTCTTTCTCTTTAGTTTGTCCGTAACGCTATAACCGGAAAGTGAAAATCAGAAGTGCCCAGGGTTTGCTGATGCAGGAGGAAAAGCAAGCACGGAGCAACCCAGTCCAGAAAGGTGAAGAATATTCAGAGAACAGGCTTAGCAGTGCAGTGCGGAAGGGGTGGCCATCAAGACCCAGCCTCCCACTCAAGCAGGGTATTACTTCCCCCTCTTCTGCTGCAGCTGCCTGCTGGTAGGTAGCCGCTTACCTAGCACCTGGAAATTTTTCTTTTGGTGCCCATAGTTTTGCAAGGTTTGATCCTGGGGTATTAGAAATTCACATGAGCTTCCCAGGTCGAGGTATCTCAAAATGTCAGTTCCCTTTGGGAGCTGGATAGCATTGGGGGCGTATGGCTAGAAAAACTCCAAGTTCCTTTTAGAAAACTACAAATACATTATGCAGAGCAATGCGCAAGTCAAAAATAATCACCTTTAGCACGCACAGAAATAGCCCCCATAGAAACAGGCAAAACAGCATCAAAACCCCAAATCCCATCGTCCAAGAAGGTGAAAACGAAAAAGGAAAAAATTGCAAGAGGATTTGGGACATATGACTAATGCCTGTAGTGTGGGGGATGCCCAGGTTATTATGATACCCTAGGGCTCAGTAGCACAGACAAGTTTCCGGGTGCTGCCATTTTGGTTTATGCTATGTGGCTGCATTAACCAAGATGGCAGGTGACAAAGTCACGTGGTCACTATCATTTTGAAGATGCCACTAATAAAAGATGGCAACCAAGTCAGGTGACTGTTCCCATGCACTGCCACCAAATATGTTACTGGAATTTTGGGGGTCCCTTTGTGGTCACCAGATGACACGGGAAAATGGGGTCCCTTTTCAGGGTTTTTAATTCCATTTCTAAAATAATTTAAGAAAGTACTCAAACAGAAGCTTTAGGCCAATTTTATTAGAATTTGAATGAAACTCCACAGGGCAGACAAACTGTGCCCCAGCAGCTGCCCTTAGGAGGAGAATGGGAGTGGGGGGGGGTGTACATAAAGCCATTCATTTTTAGAGCCAGCATGATGTCAGACACGTGCCAGACTAGCAGCCACATGGCAGGGAGTGGAAGGGAACTTTAGAGAAAAAGTAAAGAAATTCAAAATGTTGGGGCAGCCCAAAGCATTAGGGAAAGACATCGTTAGAAAAAAGATAGAAAAAAGAAAGGAAGAGGTTATGCTTTTCTGAAGAAAAAGCAGGCAGACTTACAAAGCTCTGTGTCTGTGGTCTGGTCCAGAAGCTCTGCTCTAAGGGATGCGGACTCCAGGAAGGAAAAGCTTACCATCTCCACACACTAAGTATTCTACCCGTGTCTCTAGCATGACTTAAGAAGGCACCTGCCTTCCTGTGGGTGAGCCTGTGACTAGGTGATTGACCTGGCAGAAATGGAAAGTTGGGTCTTCAGCAACACCAGAGAGTCTTATTCTCTTGACCAGATTTCTCTTAAGGGGCTTTTTGCTACTGTAACACAAGTGTTCAAATATTTGGGCCTGGGGGGGCATTTCTCACTCAAACCATCACAGGAGGGAAAAGGGGAAAGAAAAAAGAATCTAAATTTAAGTCCCATTGTCCTAGTTGGCTTCAGTTGTCAACTTTAAGAGCCTAGAGTTGTCTGACAGGAGAGAAAAATTTTAGGCTCTAGGGTCTAGCAGAGTTCTTTCGGCACCAGAAGTACGTTCCATAAAATTAGAAATCAATATATTAGACTTCAACAAAATCAAAATCTTGTCCTGCACAAGACTCTGTTAAGAGATGAAAAGACTAGCCACAGACTGAAAAAATGTGAGCCATGTATGTGACAGAGACTTGGTATCTAGAACACATAAAGACCCCAGGCTGAACAGTCAAAACCAGCCACGCAGTAAGCTCAGTGTAACCGCATTGCCTGCAACACCGGCTCTAAGGAGGCAGAGGCAGGAGGATTGCCAGGAGTCCCCGGCTGTTGAGGGAGACTCTGTCTCAAGAAAATAAATAAATAAATCATTGGCAGGAGACAGTTCCCAGGGAAGATATACAGATGGCCAAGAAGTGCAGGAAATTCTCAGCCTCGACGCCAGGAGGAAAATGAAAATCAAGGACACGTGGCTGTTACCACACAGCCATTGACAGGAATCGAGGACACGTGGCTGTTTGTCACTACACAGCCATCGACAGGAATCGAGGACACGTGGCTGTTTGTTACTACACAGCCGTTGACGGGAATCGAGGACACGTGGCTGTTTGTTACCATACAGCCATCGACGGGAATCGAGGACACGTGGCTGTTTGTCACTACACAGCCGTCGACGGGAATCGAGGACATGTGGCTGTTTGTCACTACACAGCCGTCGACGGGAATCGAGGACACGTGGCTGTTTGTCACTACACAGCCGTCGATGGGAATCGAGGACACATGGCTGTTTGTCACTACACAGCCGTTGACAGGAATCAAGGTGACACGCTGGCAGCCTGAGAGGATTCAGACTCACTCCCTTGCTCACTGCTGGGAATATGGAAGTTAGTCAACCACTCTGGAGATGGTGTGGCAGGCTTTCATAAAACCAAATGCCCATGACTGCCTGCGTCCTAGCAGGCAGCGGCACTCCAGGGTCTTTCTTGTGCCCCACAAACGCATGCGTACAGGTGTTTACAGCAGCTCTATGTCTTAACAGCTGAGAGTGGAAACAACCAGATGGCCTTCAGCGAGTGGCTGGTTAAACAGGTGCATCCAAACCTCAGGAGACAAGTGAACCTCAGGAGGAGAAATGATACACACACAAATCCACACAGCTCCGGAGTCACCGAGGGAAATAATGCCACTCCCTATTGGGTGCTCCCATTCACCATCCCTGAATGACATCATATAGCTGGTGGCTGGATCAGTGCTAGCAAGAGCTGAGCAGGGGCAGGGCTGGCAGGGAGTGGGCATTACTATCAAAGTGCAGGGAGGATCCTTGCACCTCAACACTCTTACCTGAACTGATGCATTTGAATATGATGCGCCTCTTGGAACTGCACAGTGTTATTCTTGAGGGTATCATAGGGGAGGGGGTCTTCAGGATGTCTATTATTTCTTACAAGTACATCTACAATTTCCTTTAAACTTAAAAAATCTAAAGATCCAGCTGGACATGGTGATGCATGCCTTTAATCCCAGCCCTTGGGAGGCAGAGCCAAGTAAGGCAGATCTCTGTGAGATCAAGGCCAGCCTGGCTTATATAGCAAGTTCTAGGCCAGCTGGGCCTATATAGAGATCCCATCTCACAAAAAAAAAAAAAGACCCGGAAAGACACAGATTGATCATGTCACAAACCAAAGATACCAACCAGCTAAATACAACAGAGAATCCTGCATCCGATCTTAGAACAGGAATGGAATGGCTTCCAGCTGGTCACAGGCAACTCTTGGTGACATACTTTCTGTGCTATACACGTGTAAGATGTGAACCGTAAGGGACTTTGGAGAAAGAACACACAAGCTCTGTGCTATTTACAATTCTCTGATTTTATTTGCTATTTATTTATTTATTTATTTATCATTGGGGGGGTATGTGTATGCAGAGGTCAGAGGAGAACTTTGTGGAGCTGGTTTTCTCCATTCACTTACATGGGTTCCAGGGATTGAACTCAGTCAAAAGACCTTTCCCAGCAAGCACCTTTACCTGCTGAGCCATCTGACTGGCCTCTCTTCTCTGATTCTTTTGTTGTTTCTGTTTATTGAGACAGGGTTTCACTATGTAGTCCTGGCTGGCCTGGAACTCACTATGTAGATCAGGCTGGCCTGAAACTCAGAGACATCTGCCTGTCTTTGCCTCCTGAATGCTGGAATCAAAGACATGCACCACCACACCTGGTACTTCTGAATCTTAATATTACCTCAGGGCCAATAAGATGGCTCAGTGGGTAAAGGAACTTGCCGTTGTCTCTGATGACCTGAGTTTGATCCTTCGGACCCACATGGTGAAAGGTTCTCTGACCTCCATACACATGTGTGTGCACGCACACATGCATGCACGCATGTGCGTACACACACACAAATAATAATAAAATGAAAAGTTTAAGTTATCACAAAACAAAGTCTGTTTCTAACATGGATCCGTAATCAAAAACAGATATTCACCGAACTAGTGAAATAAATGGTAATTAGGAAGTACCAATTAAAACCTCAAGCTTATGAAAATAGTCATAATTTTTCAATTTTGGCTTTTTCTAACTCCCTTGGCAATCCCTAGAAGAAAGGAGCATTGGGTGACTCATGGGAAGCGTCCAATATCCACAGGGAAGCAGAGGTAACAGGGCTGAACACAGGGCCTCATGGCAGGAACACTCCACTACCAACCAGCCAAAGGCAGTGCATTGGATTTTATCACTGCAAAGACAGATTTAAGTAGAACACAGAGGCTCATCCCTTGAAAGGTCTCAAATATGACAGAGGACACTGAGACAGAGATTGCTCCATAGACCACAAGATTTATTTAATGCCAGAGACAGACAGACAGACAGACAGACAGCATGGTGGTGACTCTGAAAAGAAGAATCAGGGTCCACGTGACAGAAGTGGGTCTCTTCTTATACCTTCCTGGGGGGGGGTCACAGCAGAAGCCGACATCTGGGCTCTCAGATTCCCAGGAAGGAGGCAGGGAAGGAGTGGGAACAGGGTGTGTGGCCACCAATACCCACTTTGATGGAAACTCAGTCCCACCTGAAAGTCTGATAGCTCGGGACTCAGTATCTCAGCAGGTGCCTGTGGGCATCTGCGAAGCGAGGGGAGGGCTGATGCAGGATTGTGGTCTGAGCTTCAGCTGGAGTTTAACTCTTATAGTCCCCAAGTGACTACTGGGTCTTGGCCCTGACCCCTCGTATACCTGGGATGGCCACTTGGTGGATGGAGCCTGAGCCCTCTCCTTACATGAAAAACCTGTTCTGACTTTATAAAAGTACTGATGGAGGGGCTGGAGAGAGATGGCTCAGTAGTTAAGAGCACTGACTGCTCCTGCAAAGGACCTGGGTTCAGTTCCCAGCACCCACAAGGCAGCTAACAGCTGTCCATAACTCTAGTTTCATGGGACCCAACGCCCTATTCTGACCTGCACAGGCATTGCACGACACCAGTGCAGGCAATACACTCATACACATACATACTCATACACAATACACTCATACACTCATACATGCAGGCAATACACTCATACACATAAAAATAAATAATAAAACTTTTTAAAAGTACTGGTGGGAAGACCAACAGAGGCTCCACATGCCTGGTTCTTCTCTCTGTGGTTCAGAGTCAGGAGAATTGGGGGAGACATTCAACCACAGGACTGAGCACAGACTCAGAATGCCACATACACCTTTAACAAGGGAACTTTTCCATGGCCCCAACCCTCAATCAAGGACACTCAACCAGTGAGCACGAGCACTTGTTCCCCATCCTGCAAGGGTGGGAACTAAGCTAGAGACTTCTAGTTCATCTTGGCCGTTGTGGAGCCTTCTGTCACTCGGTCCACCAAGTCACCACTGAAGCAAGCATAGTGAGCTTTGTCATGTAAGTGTCAGGGAGAAGCCAGCTCAGAGATGTCCTCAGAGCTCCTGTCCACTGTACCTGCCTTAGGACAAAAGTCCAATCCCTTCAGACACAGCAAGCCCCAAGGAGCAAGGATAAGAGCCTCCATCTGAGCCTGAGTCCCAGAACCACCCCCTGGGAGCGGCCACACTGCCCTTGAGGGGCATCTCCATGGCTCAACCCTCCCTGTGTCTGAGTCCCTGGCCTCTGCTGCCCTATGGGACCTCCTAGAGCCTGGAAGGGAGGGCAAGCTGTAGCTTGATTTTGGCAGCAAGGTGGCCATGAAGACTGACCACCCCCTGCCAAGTCCAGTCACCACATCACAGAGTGACCTAGAGGCCCAGCTCCCCCAGGGCCCAATACCCACGCACAAGCCCCAAAACAATAGAAGTCACTCAGACTGGAGGTGAAGAGCCAAGGTCCAAGACCCCACATGCGGGAGTGCCGGCCTCAGAATAGCATGCATACCACACCCAATCTTCACCTGCTGAGATTTCAGGTCTTGGTCCTCAGATCCCTCTCCAGCCCTGTGACATGCCACATCTAGAATGCCCCAGGCCTATCCACAAAGGCTACTCAGTCCAAAAGCCAAGCCCCACAGTGGCCCAGTTCCCGCCTGCACTCTGACCTTTTCAAGGGAAGCAGCACGTTGCCCTGGGGCTGACAGCAGCCTCTGAGCTCTGTGCTGTGATAAATATGTTGGCTCCTGTGGATGGGAGAGGGGAGGAGGGACAGGACATTGGGTGCTGTGTTCCTTGGGGCTTTCTGGCTCTGTGCAGTATATATGCAGGCAGTTGGGGCCTCTGTTCATACACATCCGGAGCATTACATCTCAACAAGCCACGGCAGAGGGATGAAATCGCTGCTGCTGCTCAGCATAGGACTGGGCCGGGCCTGGGCCAAACAGGACCAATGCCAGGTTCTCATGCAGCCGGGCTTCCATCCTGAACAGGTGATGCTCTGGGGTCCTGGGGTAGGGCAGGGGGGGCACCCCATATAGCCAAGCACTTTCCAGGCCTCTATCCCCTCACAGTGTCCTGACAGCATCTGATAGCCATGGGGACCAAGGGAGTGACACCCTTTCTGAGACCAGAAGCTCAGGGACACTCAGCCAGGTTCCCTTAGAGTGCAGGCCACCTCAGAGTCTCACCGCAGCTGGCCGGGCCCCAGGAGGAGGCTGAGTCTGAGGCCCAAACAGAAGGTACCAGGTGGCCCTCCACCATATGTCATATTGCTTAGAGACCCTGAGGTCCCCAAGTGGTAGAGGATGCTGCCTCTGTCCAGGGTGCTGAGGTCCAGAGAACCATTGCATCCAATCAGCATTGTCCATGGCCAATGGACAGACCACACTGACCCACCTGGTGAGGTGGGGAGAGTTGGAAGCCCCTAAGGCTCCTGCTCAGCAGGTAGTAAATGATGAGGTGGGATTCATACCCTACACCTCTGCAAGGCATTCCTGGCCCTTCCCTACTGTGACCCAATGCCCAGGGAGATGGGTCTCCAGGACACCGTGGTCAGGACAGAGCCTCACACTGCAGGTGGAGGGTCCCTGGACCACCTTCAAGCTTGGCTCTACTGATCAGTCTGTCATTGAGGAAGGAGGCGCCTACTGCTGCTTCATGACCGGCATCACCCTCCTGGAAAACGGCAACCTGAACATCACCTACTTCCATAGGTGGGGACACGGTGGCAGACTCAGGCTGCTGGTCGGGCTCTGTGGAGCTGCACCCCCACCCCCACCCCTCGGCTTTCCAGCTGCCAAGGGCTCAGCCCCTGAGAGGACCCTGAGGACCCTGATCCTCTGCACTGCTCCTTGGAAACCAGATGGCCTCTGGGGCTCCATCTGGATGAGCCAAGTGACCCCAGAGGACCCAGCTCTAACGGGGATGATTCAGAAAGGCTTTTGCTCTTAGGAAAGATGAGAAGTGCGTGAAGGATTTCTACATCGCAGAAAAGACCGACACCCCTGGCCGTTACACCTTTGAGTGTGAGCAGAAGTAGCCACTGCTTCCTCCCTGGGTGGTGTGGTGGCTCAGGTGGTGGCGTGGTGATGCCCTGAGCTGCTGCAGAGCTAATGTGACTGGGTGAGAAGTTTCCAGAAAAGGCAGTAGAGAGCGGAAAGGGGAAGATGGGCCACAGACTTGGTTGCCATGTCCTCAGAAATGGGTCCAAGAGAAGTAACCCCAAACTGTTCCCTGGGCTCCCAGGGCCCCCCCACAATCCTCCCAAACCCCCTCCCTAAAGGACCCAACACAGCTGATCCATCCTCAAACAGTGTGCAGTCGAGGGGAGGCCACAGGGAGAAGGGGCTCCAGGGTCCTTGCCCAGCTGAGGCTCTAGGTACTGTTTAGAATTTCCCTTTGGAAACAGAGGTTTCTTGCTAAGGGAACACATGTAAGACAGTTTTGGGGTGCAAGGACGGAGGAGTCCAGACAGTATGTAGAGAAGGAGGGAGCCATGAGCTGTGCCCATGGCAGAGTGGGAGACTCTTGGGTGCTTCTTCCTCATAGGACCTGCCCTCCCTCCTTCTGCCCCAGAGAGACCCAGATAGACACGGGGGGGGTACAGAAAAAGTGAGAGAGAGAGGCAGAGACAGAAGATCCTAGATGGAGAAGCAGAGCCAGGCAGAGGCAGCAGAAGAGCCCATTTAGTGGGCTTTGTCTCTGGCTTCTGTTGGCCACTGTGAGCTGAACGTGGGGGGTTGGGAGTCAGGCTGCACCAGCTGGGGATGTGTAGGGTACCTGGGGACACATGGAACCCAAGAGGCTTCATGGTCATCCTGTTTTCTGTCAATAGACCAAGGGAAAAACTATCTGACGTTTGTGGTTGTTACCAATGACATCACCATCATAGACTTGGACAACCACAGTGACAGCAGCATCCTCATGGTGGTTGAGCTCCATGGTGGGTGCCATTCCTGTCCACACTCTCAAAACTGTGGAGAGACAGGACCTCAAGCTAGAGAAGAGTGTGGGAAGGGCAGAGGCCAGGGGTTGGTGTCTCTCTCCCTGCCCCAGGCACCCTCCCCATGGAGCTCCCGTGGGTGCCAAGGGTTTTTCTGTTTTGTTTTGTTTTGTTTTTGGTGTTTTTGAGACAGGGTCTCCCTGTAGTGGGGACTGGCCTGGAACTCACTATGTAGACCAGGCTGACCTTGAACTCACAGAGATCCACCTGTGTCTGCCTCCCAAGTGCTGGGACTACAGGTGTGCGCCACCACACCTGGGGTGCCAAGGGGTCTTTACGTTGAACCCTGTGTTCAATCCTGCTTGCTACAGGCAGGACTCTGTCTTTGGGTGGACTTGGGCTGGAGCCCTACAGGAAACACACCTCCAGAAGAGGCATCTCACAAGGCAACGTTGTGGACTTGTCCTTGTATTGTAAGCTTCCCTTCCTACAACCTCAGTTGTCTCTGGGACACCAGCCACAGTGGCTCTGATGTCCATGGCCCTTCAGGAAATCTACCCTAGAGGCCAGAGGGTTGAGGGGTGGACAAGCGGGCAGGGTGAGGAGTCTTTCTGAGGTTCAGCAGAGCTGGGGGTGGTCCAGGTCGGGGAGGAGAAAAAGGGGGCTCAAGTGATGACCTTTGCTTCCTCTTTGGTCCACAGCAAGATGCACTAATTGAGGACTGTAGGTGAGTAGGCACCTTCGTGTCTCTGTCCACACTGTTCTGACAGATGAGCTTCTCTAGGGACCACCCCGCCAAGAGCAGTTCCCAGAACACTGGCTAGATTCCGACCCGGGCTTCCTCAGGATGCTGTACCCAGAGCTCAGCCTGAATAAGAACATCATGTGGACCCAAGAAGACTCAGGCTCTCCCTAGGGTGCACACACATACACGCACACACACACGCATGCACACGCACGCACACACGCACACACACGCACACGCACGCATGCACGCACACACGCATGCACACACACACGCACATGCACACACACGCACACACATGCACACACATGCGCGTGCACGCACACTCACGCGTGCACAGACACGCACACACACACACACACGCTGTACTCGCCCTGTGCTTTGCTCACAACCTCCTGCGCACGCACACACACACGCATGCACACGCATGCACACACGCACACACACGCACACGCACACATGCACGCACACACGCACGCACGCACACACGCACGCACACACACACGCACACGCACATGCACACACACACGCACACACATGCACACACATGAGCGTGCACGCACACTCACGCGTGCACACACACGCGCACACACACACACACGCTGTACTCGCCCTGTGCTTTGCTCACAACCTCCTGCTATATGAATATCCTTGAATGGCTCTGCTGTGCAAACCAGCTTTCCCCTTACCAGGAGCCTTCTGGGTCTCCCACTGGGCCTCAGGCAGGCGGTCCCCTCAATCCTGCCCCCAGGCTTCCTAGGCAGTCCTCCCCGCAGGGCAGCATGGTGAGGACTATTACCTACTTGTTGGGAGCCTGAGGCTCAGCCATTTCTCAGGGTTGCTGGCAGACCTCAGTTGGTGACCTTTTCATTTAGGCCACAACCTTGGCTTACAGCCGGAGCCCGCAACCTTGGCCCATGGCCTTGTTCTCTTTTCCAGTAAACAGCCCTGTTCTCTGTTAATCAGTAGATTCCTCCCTTAGAGTGCGTCAGGGCCCCCGTGTTCTGATTTGATTCCTCACTATTCACTTCTTTCTTCTCATTCTCTGTTTAAACTCATGCTTGTGCTTCAATAAACGAGACTTGATCAGAGCCCTGTCTTGTCTCCATTTCTCCTGTCGCTTGCCTCATCCACAGCCCCACCCCCCAATCCAGGTACTTCGTGCCAGTTTTCCGCGGGCCGGAACCGAGTCACGCTGCACCTACTATCCACCATGGAAGCTAAAGGATGTGGAGATAGCCCATTCCCAAGTCCCTTAAAACTCCCACGCTAGGAGTCAGCGCAATGTGAGGGCAAGGGCTCAGGGCCTGGTGAACTTGGGGGATGGGGGCAGCGAGATGATGGAAGGAAGGTGGCCTGGCTCTGAGACACTCCCACACTAGGAGTCAGCGCAATGTGAGGGCAAGGGGGATGGGGGCAGCGAGATGATGGAAGGAAGGTGGCCTGGCTCTGAGACGTGGAGACAGAGGGAATACCAGGACACTAGATGCCTAGAACATGGGGATTCCTGTTGGCTGGAGATCAGTGACAGAGCATCTGGTTTCCCCAGGTCCTGCCTGTGCTACTCTGGAGCCAGTATTTCCTATGGCTATCACCTCTGGACACTCCTGACCTGTAACTCCCAACCCTCTCCCCACCCCCACCCCGCTCCCTTGCAACAAATCAGCTCAGCATCTGCTCATCAGCTCCAGTGCCTGCTTGTCTGTATCCAGAGGCCACAGAGCTCCTCTGTTCAGAAGGACCTCCCGTGGGTAGGAGGTGGGGCCCACCCAGCCTTTGAGAAAGTAAAGGGTCAGGGGAGTTACCTCTAGGTGGAAATCCCACACCCAAGGCAGAATCCAGACTCCAAGGGGCCTCAGAGGGTGCCGGATTCCCGAGGTTAAGTATATCCAGGCCAGACCTAGGAGGACCCACCAGTGCATGTCTCACTTTGAGTTTGAATGACCCAAGGAGGGGAAGCAGTCAGCTCTGCCACCCTCCCAGAACCCTGGCTTGGCCCAGCCATCACAGGGGCTCCAAGCTCAGCTCAGCCATGGCAGGGCTGCTCTGGCCATGAGACATAGGCCCTGAGGTTTCCCAAGACCTGATCCACTGGGTCTGTGGCCAGGAATGGAGGGTAGGACCTACCCAAGGAAGCTACTCATGGGCAGAAAGACCTTGTAGGAGAAGCCAGGCCTTTCCTGGCTGGGCTTCTGACCCTGCCTGACAGGTGACCATTCCCCCGCTGAGAGATCATTGGCTAGAAGTCAACTAGACTATAAAATTGAGGGGCAGGCAAATACCTGGCTAGTGTCGGCCAATTCCTTCCCCAGAGACCCACGTGAGGTCTGTCATTCCAACAGCTGATTGCTTGGCCCTAGTGGAAAGCTGGACCCTTGGTCACTTTGAGATCAGTTATTCCTGTACCAAGCCCAAGACTGGAGCTGGTCCCTGCTGGGTGACTTTCTAGAGGGTCCCCAGTCGGGTCCCTGAAGAACAAAGGAAGCCAGGGCCTGCAAAAGGGACCAGAGGAGGAGACAGTATAGAGAAAGGTGTCATATTTGGCACCAGCCAGGTCAATGTGGCATTGAGGGGTGGGGGGCAAACCTGGGATTTACCTCTAAAGCAAAGGAGGACCCTAGAAAAGTACTTAAGCCATGTTGTCCTGAACACACGGGATAGGTGGCCGTGAGGCTAGGAGAGGGGCCTGGTGAGAGACATTGATAATAATCAGGAACAGTAACAACCCACGCTAGCTCAGCTCCTAGCACTCAAGCTTTGCCCAGAGTATTATCTGTGTGTGCCTGTGATTCCCCACCCCATCCTGGGCAATAGTCACCTGGGGGTGAAGTGACCCCCAGGGAAGGACATGGTTAAGACATACATTCATGCTCTGGAGGCTGGTGGAAGCACTCACTAGGAGGATGGAGGACCTGGGGAGGAGCTGCGCCCTGAGGGAGGAGCAGACACACCTGTGGCCTCCTGCAGCCTGGCCTCATCCTCCCTCTGTCCACCAGCCTCTCCCTGGGCTTCCAGAGCAGACTTGCAATGTGGTTAAGCTGCACTGACAGGGTTACCACATCTCGCCCCACTTATACTTGGATGGTGCCGAGGTTTTGTTAGTCCTGGGGAGGACTGGGAGGACAGCAAGGCTAGCCGGCAATCGCCCAGGAGAAGGAACATTGAGAGTGTTCCCAGAGATACTGGTGTTCTGGGAGCTGCTACTTTGGGTCCCAGGTGCCATGAGGCTGGCAAGGGCATGGCTCCTGCTGCTGGCTCTCGATCTGGGCCTGTCCTCTGCCCAGAAGTCTCCAGAAGAGGTGCCGGTGCAGCCAGGCTTTGATGCACACAAGGTGAGTGTCACGGTTAGACCCAGGCTCAGTGCTGGGATGAGGACAGGGCAGTACTCCAGGCAGGGCAGGGGTTTAGGCCAGCCTAACCTTGTGGTGGACACAGGGACAATTAACTAGCTCCAGAGTCCTTCAGACCCTTTCCCGGGTAATTGAAGCTAAACCAATAGCATTCTTTGATGCCACAAATCCCCTAGAAGAGCCAGAGCTGGGGTGATGGGTCCCCTCTGGGGTTACACAAAGCATGGGAGCATCCTGTTGTCCCTCCCTGTTTGCCCATGCCTGCTCATCCCTGGGGCCTCGGGGCTCACAATCAGGTGTGGGGACCTTGGATGGTACCAGGCTGGGAGGGTCAGCAGGAGCAATTCCAGCACATGGTGGCTCTGGGGAACAGAGCTCAGACTAGGTTCTGAGGGATGGAAGGATATAGGGAGGGCAGTGAGGAAGGGAATGGGGCAGAAAAGGGGGGCCAGGGTAGAAGAGAAGGGAGGTATTTCCAAGAAGAAAGGAAGTCATGGCTTGTCCCCCTACCTGGCACCCCTAGAAACTCATCAATATGGGGGGTGCTGGCTCGTATACTTTCTGGAGGCCTGTGCCTACCTCTTGACTGGGATTAGAGCTACCGCCCATACACTAAGACTGGAGGCCTAGGACAAGCCACCTCCCTGGTACCCATAATCCCTGCAGGTGGAAGGACGTTGGTTTACCATCCAGCTGGCCACTAGCCACGGGGATCTGGTCTTGCCCACCGACCCCCTGAAGCTCTCCCTCTACTCCATTCAGACCAGAGACAGTGGGGATGTGGACTTTGTGCTGTTCGAGGAGTACGTGAGTCCCTGCAATAACTCTCACCTCCTCGGGGCCTTGAAGGGCCGCACCAGTGGCCAGAGGAGCCATGATATAGTGTTGAACTGGAGGCTGTGCCTGGCGAGGTGCAGGCCCCAACTCTTAGGAGGAGGGGTGGGAAGAAAAGAGACATAGGGCCTTGCTCAACACAGTTACCAGGCCTGACTGACAGGCCCTCTGGGATAAGGTGGTGTGGTCCAGCCCCCAGTAGTGGAAGGAATCCCAAGTCTGGTCCTTTAATGTACAATTCCTGGTATTTAAAAGTGGTAAACTTACCTGAGTTTGGTGGCACACATCTTTAATCTCAGCTCTTTGTGAGGTAGAGGTAGAAGAATCATGAGTTCAAAACCAGGTTGAGCCACATGGTATGTGGGCTTTGTCTATACAGAGCAGGAACAGTCAGAGACAGCCAGGATGGGGTCCTGACCCTGAGACCCAATTCTTACAGGACAGACTGGGTCCAACTCCTTCTGGGAGGTCTGGTTTCATTCAACTGTGAGGAAGATCCCACCCCACTCCTGCCAGTGACCCCAGCACCTGTGGTCACCAACCTCTTCCCCCATCTACCTCACCCCAGTGCAGGCTGCCCCTAAACACTGGGATCTGAGATTCTGGGGAAGGATGCCAGGGCTCTCAGTCAGGGGCACCTCCAATGGTCTTCTGAGCCTGAGCCCTGAGCCAGACAGACACAGGGCAGAAATGTAAATGCCTCCTCTTCCTAGAGGAGAGGGAGTGTGCACAGGAGTAAACGTCACTGTCCATCCAACTGGGCTCCAAGGCCAGTACCAAAGCACCTGTGAGTACCCACGGGGATCCCGGGCCCTACGCCGAAGGGGGAGGTACAGCGGGGGATGTTCGGATGTCCTTCATGGAGCCCAGTGCTGGGGAGAGGCTGCCAGTTCTCAGGAGGCTACATGGCTTCTCCATGGCCTCGTGCTGTCAATGGGGAGGTGACACCCTGGAGACAGGAGATATATCATGTGTCACCTGGCCTGGGCTCTCCACAGTCGAGGAAGGCAGCGTGCACATCCACTTCGTCAGTACCGACTACAGCAACCTCATCCTTTATGTATGCTTCGAGGACAGCGAAGTCAGCAGCCTGTGGGCGCTGCTGGGTAGGTGATGGCTATTCCACTGCTGGCCGCTGTGTCCAAGGGGGCTATGTGGGTCACTCCCTGGTCTGACCAGAGACTTCTTGTGAAGGAAGAGGGTCTCTTGTGCTAGCTGTACTGACGGTGTGTGGGCAGCTCAGAGCTGCAAGCAGGCATTGCACCACACAGGTTCCATTCACTCATTCATTCATTCCTCATTCAGTCATTCACTCACTCAACTGATAAGCATCGGTGTCTGCTACAGCCTGGTGCTGTCCCGGGAGCTGGAATTAGTGGTAACTGGGTAAGAAGGGCTCATGGAAGAGTGGGAATGTCAGTGGCTGCTGCCTCCTGAAGATGGAAGGGAGGTATGGCTGGGGTGCCTGAGATGAGGGCAGGAAGGATCAGCCAGAGCCAGGGCCCTGTGGTGATAGTCACAGCAGCCAAAAGCCCTAGCTCTGAGGACAGGAGGCAGAGCAGGGTGAGGCTGAGCTCTCTGGGGTCTTCACCTGGTAGACGCAGGCCATGCTTACTTGTTCAAGAAGTGCTTGGCTGTGTGCTAGCATCAGACCTGCTTCCTCCAACCCCCACCCCCGGTCCCCCGCTTTTTCTTTCTTTTCTTAGTGCTGGGGATGGAACCCACGGATCCTGCTGGGCACATGCTCTACCACATTCAGCTGAGACACATCGGCAGCCCTAGACCTGCTTTTAGAGGAGATGGGGAGGGGCTGTTGCAATGGTGGAGGGACAGGGCAGTGCTAGATCTGAAGGGTAGCTGGGGAGGTCTGATCAACACCCCAGTCTGTGCCCCTGCAGCCCAGGAACAGGAGACAGGCAGTGTCAGGGATGGCCGGGGTCTCTGCCTGGGCTTAGCTACCCCTTTGTTCACCCCGGGGGATGGGGGTAGAGAGTTTACAGGCTCTGAGCTTTGCTCTCACCATCAGCTCTCTGATTTCAGGAAGAAGAATGCTTGAGGACCCCACATGGCTAGGGAAATACCTGGTATTTGTGGAGAAATTCCACCTGGAGAAGGCCCCGGTCTTCAATACTGCTGGTGAGTGCTGCCCGCAGCTGCTCCACCCTGCCCCTTCCTGATCTACCCCTTTAGAGTAACAATATAAGAGCCTCCTACAACCTCTACCAGGTGCTCCCTCCACCAGGCCTCACGTGGCCTCATGGGACATGTGATGCTTTCATGCCATGGAGTGACTCAGAGACAGTCCAGAGAAGCAGGGAAGCACAATGAGGAGGGAAGGCTGGGAGCAGTCCAAATGTCAGGCCTCCTGACCCCAGCAACCCAGCCCTCCAGTACCAACACCCAGGGCGTTAACCAGCCAACACACAACCACACCCGTTTTGGGAGTTTAGGAAGTTTGAGAAGCATACCAAACCAGATAGGCACATTTCCTGTTCTGGTCACACCCAAGCAGAGGGTAAAAGGCCAAGGTTGTGCCTATCAGTCAGGGACAGAAGCCATGGGGACAGGTAGCAGGGTTTGGGCAGCAAAGCCTGGTCACCTCACATGTGCAGAATTCAGAAAGGGAATCCTGAGAGGAAGCCCTGGGCTGCCTGGAAGAGGACAAGTGTTGGAAAGCTTATACCAGGGCATGGGGCCGCAGCAGGATGTGGTCACCATGTGGGCTGGACAGACGGTCCAGACTGAACAGTTTTGTATTGTGGTCAATTCCTTGGCTGACTGATTCCAAAGCTGTCAAGTGAAGGCCTTAATACCCCCCTGTCTCTGCCTCTCCACAGGCCAGTGCCCTCCACCTCTGAACCTAGGTGAGGTTGCTACCTGAGACTCCCTGCCTGGTTTCCTTCGCCTTCCACTGCCTCAGCTTCCCTCCCTCCTCCTCACCTTGGCCTGTAGTTCAGGAAGTCCCTTTGCTTCTCAGGGGCCAAAGAAGCCCCTCTATCCTCGAGCTGACTCCTGCCTGCCCCGTCCTTCCTCTGTGGTCATTAGGTCCCATCAAACAACAAAGGGACCCACAAGGCCCCCAGCCTTGGCCTCTGGCCGGAGATGCTAAGGAAGGGCACGTGGCCCCAGGCTCCTGGTTCACACACCTCAGGCTCCACGGTCCCTGGTATTCACCCAGAGCTGCCTCCCCATTATCTCCCATTGTGTGCTTCAATAAGGGCAACCCCACAAGGGAGCCTCAGACTCCTGGTACCTCTGACCAGCCCCTGCCTGACCTGTGAGAGACAACCCCCACCCCCACCCCAGTGATCATGGCTGCTGACCAGCAAGAGCTGCCAATCAGGCAGGTCTGAGGAAACTGGGTCAGGGACTTTGATACCTGCCCTCTGGGTGTGCCCAAGACGGGTCTGGCCAGATGCCTGACCTAGAAAACAAGCTCTGCAATTAAGGAGAGGCTACGATCCAACCAGGCTCTTCAGTCAACCACTCTAAGACAAACCCAACCTAACCCCAACCAGTGGGCACCGAGTGAGATTTTAACGCAGAAGCGCAAAAGCTGGCAATGAACACAGTCACAAGACAGAGTAGGATGGCTTCCCTTCAACCAGCAACCCTCAGGAAAACACGGCAGAAGAAACATGACCACAAAGGCCATGCCCAGACCTAGCAGGAAGGAGCACGAACCAGGGTGTTGCTAACAGAAAACATACTGTTCTTGGGGGTACGGCCCAGGGCAGAGTGTGCCCAATGCACTCAAGACCCAGGTCCCATTCCTTCTTGGCACCAGGAAAAATGATTTGAATAAATGAGATGTGACATTCCTGTGTCTCCCTCAGTAGGAAAAAGATTTAATAAGCTTTACGTTAATCTCTACACTGTAAGCAATTCAATGTTTCTGCTGCAAGAATTCCTCCCTGGGGGAGACATAAGCAAAGCCAACCCCTCCCCAGGCATGCTCGAAGTACCCTCATGTGGGCTCCCATGTACTAACCTCTCCTTATAAAGTCACCAGGCACATTGGATTAGCTCCAGCACTGCCCACAGCCCAACCTGAACTTTATAAACTTGGTAAGGACACTGTCTCCCAGTATGGTCAGTTCTCAGGAACTGGGGATTATGGTTCAGTACATGAGTGTGGGGAACCACTGATTCCTGGGCTTCTCTGTGTGACTACACTGCCCATTTTGGAAGCAGTGGCTGCCTGACCTCGCGGGCTGTGGGTGACTACATGTTCCTCACTGATCTTAGCAGCACTCTTGAACATGTAAGATCAGTGGTACAGACACTGTCATGGCCTGTCTGGGCACAGGCCACTAAGGACACAGTGCTTCCCTCGTCACCCTGGCAGTGTCCCCGTGAGGAGCTCAGGAAACATAAAACAAGCACATCTGTAATTCCAGCTCTTGGGAGGCTGAACAGGCAGAGAGTAAGTTTGAAGTCAGATTTAAGGTCAGAAATAGTGAGACCTGGTTTCAAATGAGTTTGTAGTTACTAGAGCTTTTGTTGTTGACGACAAGCCTAACAGCACTGTGGTCTGATAAGAGTGAATGGAATTATTTCAATTTTTTTTGTATTTGGTGAGGTTTGTTTTGCGTCCCAGTACACGGTCAATTTTAGAGAAACTTACACGGGCTGCTGAGTAGAAAGTATATTCTTTGGTGCTTGGGTGGAATATTCTGTAGACACCTGTTAGGTCCATTTGATGTATGATGCCATTTAATTCAGACGTCTCTCTGTTTATTCTTTTGCCAGTCGACCTATTGGAGATAGTGGGGTACTGAGATCACCTACTATCACTGTGTTGGAGTTGATCTCAGCAAAGCTTCCTTATACAACAGAGTGCGATGCACACAGAAATCCACAAAGGCTAAGTTTTAGAGATAAGAATGACCACGGTGGGCCGGGCATGGTGGCACAGGCCTTTAATCTCAGCACTCTAGATCTGTATGAGATGGAGGACAGCCTGGTCTACATAGCAAGTTCTAGGCCAGCTGGGCTATAGGGAGACTCTCTCTCACCAAAGCAAAGCCAAACAAAAAACAAGGCCGAACAGTCTTGAAGAATGACACCCGGGGTTTCCTCTGGCCATCACGTGCGTGCACACACATATACATGTGTGCTGATATACACAAACATGCACACACTCTCTCACACACACAAGTAAGTTTAATCCCTGTCTCTGTAATAACATGTATTGGGCATGCTTCCAGTTCCTCTAGGTCCACCACATTCTGGGCAGACCAGGACTGCAGGAGAACGCTGGTCACAAGGCGACGTCTCAACAACATACTGTGTATTTGACAACTGAGCTGACATTAACTTTTCTCCTACATAGTAATATTAAAGACCTGTTCCAACTTCGTGACTAGATTTTTCTTAACTAAAGTCTTTCTCCTTTTAAATAAAATGTGCTCTGTATCTCGAGTATTTCCCATTACCTACAACGTAGAGACAACAGCATTAAGTATATGGACAAGAAATGGCATCTTTTATTCGTCCAGGTTTGGCCAAATTGAACGGTTCAAAATTGCAAGAAAGAACAACTCCTTGGAAATAGTATACGTAGCTAATCCTCTGGGAAGGGGGAGGTTTTTATGACGTCCTGTACCTGGAAGGAACTGCTGTGATTCCTTCTTGGGTCCATAAACAATGGTATTTCACCAGCTGGCTGTAGGGTGCTCAGCAACCTTCACACGCCACACCTGCCGAGGGATTCTGAACACCGGGTTCCAGCAGTACTCTGGGGATAGCAGCTTGGTGGGTTTATTGAGGAAAAAATACTTGTTGAGGTACTTTTCATAGGTGCTATTAATTCCGTTTTCTATGTCCCAAATAACATTTCTTATGTACTCCTGGACCACACTCAAAACCTGAAGGGGCACACCACCAAATATTGTGCCGGCATAATAGAAGTCCCCCAGTTCAAAGGGGATATAGGCTGTTGACTGAGCTCTCCTCTCATAGGGGAAGTCCGTGGTATTTTGAAAATACCACCAGAAATGGAGCTGAGCCACAGATTTACCCAGGGTCTCCACCCCAAACTCGTTCTGGAAGATGAGGTTGGCAGTCATGCTGAAGAGAAAGTCCACCTCATCCTTGATGTGTTGCTGGATGTAATCGCCCAAGATCTTCATGCGAACGAGGTCAAGGTGGTTCCACCACCTCTCTGAACCCGACATAAGGATCTGGAAGGATTGCAGAGGGCTGTGCTTTATGTCAGGTAGCTGCAGGTGCCTGTCCACGATAATGTAGAAAATCACCTTGTGGCCAGGCATGAAGAACTTGCTGGCTGATTGCAAGAAGAGGTCAAGATACTCATCTATGAGCCTGGGAACACACAGAAGCAGCAGCTTATGTTTCTAAGTGCAACGGATGCAACTGAACGTATTGTCAAGAGCAAGTCCTTGACATAAATAGCCCAGATAGCTCAGAGTGGAGATGCTGGGTCTGAAAATCCACCAAAGTGGCTAGTGATGCAAGACTGCAGCCACACGGGCCTTCTGCATGACTCACGTTTCTGCCACTGTGATAAAACACCATGACCCAGGCAGCTTATAGACGGAAGAGTTCATTTAGACTCATGGTTTCAGAAAGACACAAGTCCATCGCCTGGGGGAGGAGGCATGGCGGGAGGCATCCAGAGCAGAAAGCCGAGAGCTCACATCTTCAACAGCAAACAGGAAGCACTGGGTGAAACTGGAAGTGGGGCCAGGCTATGAACGCTCAAAGTCCATCCCCCGTGACATGCTTCCTCCAGCAAGGCCGCACCTCCTAAAGGTTCCACACCCTTCCCCAAACGACACCACTGAGTGGGGACCTATACCAAGTGCTCAAATACTTGAGCTGATGGGGGACATTTCTCATTTAAACCACCATGCCTGACAATGGCCACAGTGTTTTAGAACAATGCAGAGCAAAGTGGAATGTTAGCCAAGAATTCCCAGTTGGCCTTTATAGACCGGGCTGTGGTGACGGGACTAACTACTGCAAACCATAAGTAGCCAACAGAGTGAGGAACAAGTAGTTCCTTTGGGGCTAGGATACCCACAAATGCTCAACCGTATTTCCCAGAATAAAAGGAGCAATGCTTTGCAGCATCTACCTGTCAAAGGCAAACACAGCCAGACCCACAGTGATGTTCTGCTTTCTGTAAAATTTCTCCAGGGCCTCTCTGTTGAAGGTGCCTTCCCATATGACTGGGGCCAGCCAGTTTGTGGTTGTGATGACATCCAAGCGATTCCTGTGGGACACACAAGGGACAGGATTAAGATTTGCCAGGATGCTTCAAGAGTTGAAAACAATCACAAGTCACCATATCAAAAGCTACAGAACAGCCACACACTGGGTGCCACTATGGGGCAGCAGGGATAGGCACTCAGAGCCAGAGGCTACTGCTGACGTGGCGCAGAATGAGTGTCAATCAGCCATGGTAAACCCCAGTTCCTTCACTTGACCCTGGCGATGCCCACTCCCCAGGTACGCTGGCTGATTTTTGTCCAACACTTATTAACAACAAAAGCAGTAATGAAATAACGGGCCAGGGATCTAAGTGGACCTTTGTCCACAGACAATATACCAACATTCCAAGAAAAACAAAAGACGCTCACTGGCATTAGTTAAAAAGTACGCTAGCTGGGTGTGGTGGAGCAAGCCTTTAATACCAGCACTTGGGAGGCAGAGACAGGCGGATCTCTGTGAGTTCAAGGCCAGCCTGGTCTACAGAATGAGTTCCAGGACAGCTGGGGCTACAGGGAGACCCTGTCTCAAAAAGACCAAAAAAAAAAAAAATACACTCACTGGCATTAGTTAAAAATACGTTCCACTGGGGCTGGACAGATGGCTCAGTGGTTGAGAGCACTGAATGCTCTTGAAGAGGACCCAGGTTCGATTCCCAGCACCCACATGGCGGCTATGAACCGTCCTTAACTCCAGTTCCAGGGGAATCCAAAGCCCTCTTCCGACCTCTGCAGCACTGCACAACACGGTGCACTCACATACATGCAGACAATACACTCGTACACACAAAATAAAAATAATAAAATATTTTCTAAAATTAAAAAAATACGTTCACTGGCGTTAGTTATCTGAGAACACAAATCGAAACCACGTCAACACCGACAGTCTGTTATATATTTTTGATATTTTCTGATCAGTTGTTCAGAGGATTGAGTTAACACCTCAGTTTATAGCAGTCTAGTTGGGTGAATATCACCTTGTTCCACCTATGACTCATTAATCTCTCCATTTCCTCCTTCAGCTGTTTTTTTAAAATGCAGATTATAAACTGGGCATGGTGGTGCACGCCTTTAATCCCAGCACTCGGGAGGCAGAGGCAGGCGGATCTCTGTGAGTTCAAGGCCAGCCTGATCTCCATAGCGAATCCAGGCCAGCTGGGGCTACAGGGAAATCCTGAGAGGGGGAGGTAGGGAGGGAAACAGGGAGGGAGGGAGGGAGGGAGGGAGGGAGGGAGGGAGGGAGGGCAGCTGTGAGTCTCAGTGAGGAGCCCGTAGAGATGCCGGAACCCTTCTGTTTGCTGCTTTCCAGTCTCTCTTTGCCCTGTGCTGGTTTGACTATGCGGCATCTAGTAGTGGATCTCTGCAGCCCATCTTACCTGGAGCTGACCAGTCTCCTGTGATCACTGGTTCTGTCTGCTTGCGCCTACTGGAGTTTTAATTTCCCTTGGTAATACTTTCCAGCTCTAGATTTCCAATTTGGTTCTCTTTGATGATGTCTGTGTCCTTATTGGTGATATCTGCGGCACACAGCGTCCACCTCCTCAGTTCTTGTATTTACTAAAGCAGCTTATTTAAACTTGTCAGTCCAATGTCTGGGCTTGTCCAGGGATAGTTGTTATAGATCCCTCCCCTTCCCCCTATATAGGGTAACAGGGTAGTTTCTTTGCATGCTTTTACATTTTTTAATTGAAAACTGAGTAATTTAAGTAGCAATAGGGTTACTTCGGGGATCAGATTTTCCCTCCTATCCGGGGGTATTTTTTTCTTTTGTTATTATGTTCGCTTGTGTCTTGACCCTTTTGAATTCCTTTGGTAAATTCTGTGTTTTTCGTGCCTTCTAAGCACCAAGGTCTCTGTTGATTCGCTTGGTGGTTAGCAACTGCGGGGTAAGTTCCCACAAATGATTGGGTTGAGTAGGTCACCTGCTGTGCTTTGGTGCCCTGGGCACAGCCGAGGTATGCCAGTTTCACCAAGCCAGGAGGCTGGCCGTGAACTCTGCCTCGGGTCTCACTTCCTGCTTGCAGAGAGCCTCCGTGTCAGCCGGGGGTGAGCATCCAGCGTCTTCTCAGGTCTTTTCTGACACAGTCCTCCATATGCAAGGTTTTCTATCCTGGGTGTTGAATATTTGCCAGAGCTTTCCAAAGCCCTTAGGCTATCTCGTGAACCAAACTTTCCTTAAACTCTTAGCTCCGTTTATTTGGCCCCCATAGTCACCTGGCAGTGTGACTTGATTTCAACAAGTGTTCCAGGAGAGATCCTGCATGACAGCCTTGCACATACCAGACAGGTCAGATGATGAGTTCTTTGAGCCTGAGGCTTTGAAGAGTTTCAGAGTCACTATCCTCCAGGGCCTTCCACATGAAGACCATCATCTTCCAAGGCTGTGGTAAAACTGGGGGTTGACACTGGGACCAGGGTAAGATAAGTACCCCAAACTTCTTTGTCCCCCCTGAGATTCAGCTATTGCCCAGATTGCTGCTAGCCTTTGATCAGTCTTCACAGGGCCAGGAAAACTGATTCTGTTTCTCTCATTGGTTTTATGTGGAGTACACATACTGTGGTGGTTTGAATAGGAAACATCCCCTATAGGTCAGGTATTTGAATACTTGGCCCCCTGCTGGTGGTGCCGGCTGTGGAGGTTATGGAACGTGGAGTCTTGCTGGAGGAAGCACATGACTGGGGAAGGGCTTTGAGAGTTTATAGCCTTGTCCCACTTCTAGTTTGCTTTGTCTGCCTCCCACATGTGAATGGAGGTGTGGTCTCTTGACTTCCGGTTCTGGCCACCTACTACCAAGCCTCCCCCACCATGATGGGATCACTGAGGCAAGATAACTCTTTCTTTTAGGTCATGGTGCTTCACTGCAGCAACAAAAACTAATATAGATTCCATTCTATTGCCAGTGTCAAAAAGCAGGGAGATCTTTGGGAATTTATACTAAGGTGGTGCCTTGGAAAATTATTCTCCATTATACAGATAGTTTGTATCCCCCAAATGTGTATGTTGAAACCCTAAAGCTACAAGTGATGGTATTTGGAGGTGAGGCCTTACAAGTCATGAAGTCATAAGGGTGGGTCCCTCCTGGTGGGGTTTGTTCCCTTGTAGAAGAGGCAGGAGAGAGCCGGCTTGCTGTGCTTCATGTCTCTGCCTAAGCCAGGAACAAGCACTCCCCAGATCTGGACCATTGACCTTGGATTCAGAGCCTCCAGAGCTATGGGAAGTGATTCTCTCTGTAAACCACCCGGTTTGAGAATTCTGTTAACATGGTAGGAATCCTCTGAGAAAAAAGTAATGCAGTGTGGTCTTGTAATACCCCGAGCCCTCCGGTTTTGTGTAAGTTTAAGTGGTCAGTCATCTGGTCATAGGCCCACCCCCAGGAAGGTGGGTTATACTAAATAGATGGGTGTAATACCTAGTGAGTTGATGAGATAGCGAACTTTTCCTGCCTGGAGTCCCACCTTCCAGCACAGAACTCAGTGCAGAACTTCTGAACCAGCTACAGCCATGCAGTCTGTGAGTTTGCCCACTTCCCTGAATTCTCCAGAGAAACATAATCTCTCCTTTCCTTCTCCATATCCCTTTCCTAAACACGCTTTCTTTAAGGCTTTGGGCTCCCCCAGCATCTTGTATTTCTTTACTTTCTCTAAAGCTTCCTTCTCCCAGGATGTGGCTAACAGGTAGCCGTGTGTCTGACCCCCACGCAGGCTGTAAATTGCATGGTTTTATGGCTTCTTTCCCTCTCCCCTCCATTCTCCATTCTCCTCCTCAAGGCAGCTGCCAAGATCACCAGCTTGCCTGCCCCCCACCTGAGGATTTTTCTTTAAAATTCTAATAAAATTGTAAAAGCTCAATTCCACTGGTTCAGAACTTTTTGAGTCTGGGTAGTCTTTCCTGGTGGTCCCGAACTCTGTAAGCCTGTGCTTGAGTGCAGGTGCATACCGTGTGCCATGATCTGGTAGCACAGGGCACCCAATCAGGATGTGTATGTCACCATATACAGAGGACAAAGAAACTAGACTGTAGTAAAAGCCTGGGTTTTCAAGGCTCTGCTTTTTTTGAGAATTGTGTCCCGGAGCCAGGAACTAGCACAATAAACTGCTTCCTGGAGGAAAGAAATGCCTCGGTGTCTCGTCTCTCTGCACCATGGCTTTGCTGCATCATGGCAGCCAGAGCGGCCCAGCACCAGCCTACCTCCATCCAATTTTACCCAACACTCTACCCAGGAAACCCATGAAGAAGACAGCACTGGTCCCAACAGCAAGACCAACCCAGTGCCAGGACAGGTCAATGAGTAGATAGGCCAGCTGTCTCCTTTCTGGATGGTCACAAGGTGTCAAAATGTGTTTCAGTGAGAAGACAACTTGGAAGGATTCTTAACATGGCTTTGAGGAAGAGGTGAGTCCCAAAATATTGTAAGTATGATGACCTCTTTATAAAGTTATAAACCAGGACTAGAGAAATGGCTCAGTGGTTAAGAACATGTGCTATTCTTGCAGAGGGCCTGAGTTTGATTCCCAACACCCACCAACTTTCTCCTTGGCACCAGGACCGCCTGTCTTGGGATACTCTACTGGACTTGGAAACCAATTCCTGACTCTAAGTGCCCCAGCAGAGCCGTAATCAGTGGTTAGGCAGAAACCTGTCACCTCAAAGTGGCATGTGTTATTTTTTGAAAGATTATCTTTGTTCTTACCTGGGTTTAAACCAGTCTGAGCGCTGAAGTTGTTCTTCCTGGTGGTCCCTGATACAAAGAGGAACAGGTTATTATAGATTCTGTTTGTTCAGCTTGTACCCACTGAGCACCAAACGGGCAAGCTCTGCCCTTCAGGCTTCATCTGTCCACACTGCCCAACCTTGGCCTCTGGTGATTTCAGACAGCCCTGGGCAGTGATGCAGCTCTAGGGGCACAAATTGGGGCCAGGGGAAGATGCTGGGAGAGGAAGTGTCTCTCCTGGGCTTGGAAGGAGGCACGCTGATCCCAGGAACAGGCACAGAGAAGGGGATCAGAACCCAGAGCAGAGAGAACAGCACAGTTACTGGAAGGAGGGTTATATAAAAATTACCAGCCAAATCCGAGAACGTAAACTCAGACAAAATACAGAGTTCATTTATTTACAGAGTTCATTTATTTAGAGAGGTCAGGGAGAGGAGCACAGATGCTCGCCTTTGATCTTCTTTTCAGTGCAGATGCTTCTGTCTTGAGACAGGGTGATGTCCTGGACAAGTACATTGTGAGTGTAGACACTGTCAGCTGGAAAAGCAGTTCAACATGACAACTGTGGCTTAGCCTGACCCACCTTCAGTGGGCTCGGAACAGTCAGATACCTACAGCTGAGCAAAGCCACTGTGAGAAGGCAATGAAGGGTCCACGGGACTTCCTGACTCTCTTCCCACAGTGGGAAAGAGAACGGCAGTGTGGGAGCCCCTTCCCACTGCAGGCGAAGGAGTCCACACGCACGTGGTCCTGCGAGTCCATCTTGAGAGCTCTGGGACTCTGTTCAGCTTAATCACCTGCTGGAAAGCTTCCGGTTCACCATCTGGCCGTCAGTAACAGGAATGGCTTCCAGAGCTCATCCCTTTTAGATGTAATGTGACGCAGCCTGGGTGCAATAGTCCATTCTCCCCAGGACGGACTATCAAACCTTGCAGCCCAGGACGACCCTCATCAGCAGCACGTGACAAGCAGGGAACTTGCTAAGAAGCCATCGTGTTTCAATGTGTTTGTCTTGTTAATTTTTGGATCCAGAGCAGAAAGCATGGCTGGCTGAAGGCAAGGGCCTGACCCGAAGAGCACTGTTAACCACAGAGACACTCTCAACCAGCAAATGTGACACCCTGACCCTGGGGCGGCCCACTGGTGCTGAGCCAGCGAGGCCTGGATGTCACCTGGCATCAGAGATAGCCCTGGGCTCCTGTGCCATCAGCTTCTTCATAGTAGACAGATACCAAGCCGTAGCTTTACACATCTGGGCCCAGAGCTCAAGTCCATTCTATTACATACCAACACCACCATGCCCCAAACCTGTTGACCCCGCAGCTGAGACAGATCCCACCCACCACAGCCCTCAGGACTCTCTGACCCAGAGCATCCAAGGATGGGATCCACATGAGTTAGACAAGTAGCTGACCTCCCCTACACAGAAAACCTCTCCACTGTGGCCCCCAGTCCATTCTGGGAGGTACTACCTCTGTCTGCAGAAAGCAATCTGCTAGGAGAAAGAGGCAACCCTCACATAATCCTGTCTCAAGAGCTCCAGCAATATACTGTCATCTCAGGCCCTGTGTCTTCAGTAACCAACCCTCAAGTCCTTAACCCCGCCCCCACACACGTGCACACACATTCATACATACACACTACAGATCTACTGACCTACACATAGGAAGACGCAGCCACCCGTAGGGACGCAATTTGCTTTTCTCTCTCTCTACCTGCTAGTTTTGTTCACCGGTTTACAGAATGTTGTCCTGCAGACTGCCATCTGAGAAAGTGCCTTTTCTGAGGAGGGAATTGTCACATAAAATGCAGGACATCTGTGGAATTTGAGTTGAAGAGGAGAGGGTGAGTTTGAAGTGTTTCAAATATTGTGAGACACACTTCTTCCAGTGATTTCCCTGTCTTTAAATGGGGACAAAAACCCGTCACGGTTTGAATTAGATGGGTAAGATCCTCTTAGCTAAGCAGTTACTGAGTAACTGCTATCTGCACAGCACTGGCTCTGGGTGGGTGGCAGAGGACGAGCCACTGGGGTCTCCTATCTCAACACATCATGTGTGTTTCCACAAGCCGTAAGCCAGAACTCTGCTGGTCTACATCCTCGCCGGGACTTGGCTAGTGTTTAGAAGTCAGCTGTGCTCATGTAGGGCGGTCTCCCCGATGCAGACTGCAATTCCCTAATGACAGAGGACATTGAGCATCTTTTTTATCTTCTATGTTATGTGTATGTGCATGCACATGTTTGTGATGTGCATGTGTGCGTGTTGTGTGTGTGCCAGAGGTTGGGGTCCACTGTCCTCTTCCATCCCCCCTTATTTTTTAAGATTTTATTTATTATTTTTATTTTATGTGTACGAGTGTTTTACCTGCATGTATGTAAGTGCGCCACATGACTGTAGTGTCCGTGGAAGCCAGAAGAGGGTGGCAAATCCCATGGAACTGGAGTTAAGGATGGTTGTAAGCCACCTTGTGGGTGCTGTGAACTAAGTCCAAGTCCTAAACAGGAGCAGCCAGCTTTTTTAACCACTGAGTCATTTCTCTAGGGCCTCACCTCATTTTTTTTTTCTTTTGAGACAGGGTTTCTCACTTAACCTGAAACTCACCAATTCAGTAAGACTGACTGACCAGAGAGCCCCCAGGATGTGCTTCTGTCGTCACCCCCAGCACTGGGATTACAAACCAGTGCCACCACATCTGACTTTTTACATGTGCGTTGGAGACCCAAACTTAGTCGTCACATTTCCAAAGCAAGCACTTTACCACTGAACCCTCTTCCCAGCTCTGAGTATATGTTTGCTTTCTGTCTGTATGTCTTTTCTGACAAAATCAGTGCATGATTCTTTTGCCTATTTTAAAAATCAGGTTTCTGGGGCTGGAGAGATGGCTCAGCAGTTAAGAGCACTGACTGCTCTTGCAGAGGACCCGGGTTCAATTCCCAGCACCCACATGGTGACTAACAACCATCCTTAACTCTAGTTCCAGGGGAATCCGACGCCCTCTTCTGACCTCCGTGGCATTGCACGACACAGGTGCACTCACACACATGCAGGCAATACACTCATACATATAAAATTAAAATAAATAAAATATTTAAAAAATAAAGTAAAATCTGGTTTCTATTTCCTTACTGTCCTGCATTTTAGGTACAAGTTTTTGACCACGTATGTGTTATGCAGAGGCTTAATTTTTCTAAGATATTCTCTTATAATATGACTGCTTTTCCAGCACCACTCAGAAACACTGTGTTGCTTATAAAGAGAAACAGGAAGGGGGCTGGAGAGAAGGTTCAGTGGTTAAGAGCACTAGCTGCTTTTCCAGAGGACCCGGATTCAATTCCCAGCACCTACATGGCAGCTAACAACCAACCATAACTCCAGTTCCAGGGGATCCGACACCGTCTTCTGGCCTCCATGGGCTTTACACAACATAGGTACACTTACATACATGCAGGCAAGACATTCATGCACATTAAATTTTTAAAAAAGTTTTTAACTTTTTTCAGGTTAACAGATGGTTCTCTAGTAGGCTAGTTTTAATATTATTTATATAAGACACAAATTTGGACCTTTGAGGTGGTTTATAATTGATCTAATTATAGCTTAATTGTGGCTCAGTGGTCAAGCATGCCTAGCATACAGGAGGCCCTGGGTTTTATCCCTGGCAGTGCAATAGTAATAA
>NW_008345746.1:438521-561880 GCF_000622305.1 Nannospalax galili
GCTAGCACTTCCTCATGCCTGCCTCTATTTCCATGATATCATTTAATGAAGCATAAAATCCCAATGTGTATTAAATACCCTGAGGGACGCTCTGATGCTTCCCAGAACCTGGTAGGAGCCCAGGACCCAGAAGATGCCCAACAAATAACTGTCAGGTGTCTGAAAATGAAAAAAATTAAAATATGTACACGTAGTACAGCAGAGAGGATGTAACTTCTGATTCAATAGGGTGTTGTTGACATCTCTGGATGAGATTCTGGTTTAGAGAACCTCCAACCCTTCCTGAAGGTCATGACTCATCAACATGGTGGTTGGTAGGAGAGATGTCCCAGCAGGCCCAGGCACTTGGTCCCCCCCAGCCGGTGGCAATGTTTAGGGGCGTTGTTGACTCTGTAAGAGGTGTGGCCTTGCTGGAGGAAGCAGGTCACCGCAGGCAGCTTTAAGAGTTCATAGCCTGGCCCCAGTTCCAGCTTGCTCTCTCTGCTTCCTGGGTGTGGACTGAGATGTGACTCCTCAGGTTTCCGGCTCCGGCTGCCAGGCCTGCCATCTGCTGCTGCGCCTCCCTCGCCATTATAAGCACTAGCTCTGGAACCATAAGCCCAATAAACTCCTTCTCTAAGCTCCTAATCACAGCAACAGAAAAGTGACTAAAACAGTCTTTACCTGATGTAGAACATAACCATCATCAGCAAGGGAAACAGGGAAACCAAGAACATCATTCTTCTGGTTCTCATCCTCTCCTGGGGGAAGAGGAGAAGAGGGTTTAAAGTGTGAGTGCCCAGCCCATGACATGCAAACAGACCCACTGCAACCTGCCACACCTAGCAGTAGGTTAGAGTCTGGATATTTGGACACTAACTTGATGGCTTCTTCTAGAAGATTCAATAACTGGGGTTGGCTAGCTCTGCTCTGGGGTTGGAATACTCCTCAAAAGTAGGGCACACACTGACATTCCCCATGTCCCCTCGGGGAAGCAAGGCCATCTGTATGTACGTTTGCATGTGTGCTGTATGTGCGTAAGGAGTCCAGAGGCCAGTGCTTGGTGTTGGAATGCTCTCCGTCCTATTTTCTGAGGCAGCATCTCTCTGAACTTGAAGCTTGCCATTTTGCCTATACCAGCTGTCCAGTTGGGTCCCAGTTATCCCAGCTGTCTACCTGTCTCCGCCCACCCAGTGCTAGGACTACAGACCTGAGCCACCATGCCCATCTTTTACACAGGTGGTAGGTCTTGAACTCAGGTCTTCATGCTTGGGTAGAAAGCACCTTCTCCAACTGAGCCATCTCCCCCTACCTACAAGTTCATCTTGATCCCACGAAGTAGCTACCACGAATCCTTGCCGAGTGGTTGTAGGGACAGGGTGGGGTCATGATAAAGGAAGCCTTCCTAAGCTGAGAAGATGAATTCTGCCCCAAAGTCAACTTTGTCTTTCTTTCCTAGCAAGGTCAATGAGACAGAGCATTTGATCCGAGACCATGGTGGCCTAAGCAGAGACTGAAAACAGGGTCAGTGGCCACATTCAGGGCAGGAGGAGCCAAAGCAGAACCTGGGCTCCAGCTGTTGCTGAGCCTGGGGTGAAGTTTCATATGCTCTATTAGTAGGCTATGTACATCACACCGCTGGACGGCATACCAAAAGTGGAGGACCTCCGACGACTCAATGCTGAGGCTCATTAAATAAACTCATAAGAAAGCTGCTCTGAGCTGAGCCAGGCGGTAAGTGCACAAAACACACCAGCTTTGGAAGACAAGCACTTGAGCGTGGCAGGGAGCGCAAGTATCTCCTTCATAGCTTTATATACAACAATGCTTACAGTCTGGGTGTTGTGGTCTAGGCATAGAAATAAATGCTAAAAACTAATTCCGCTCTTTCTTTGACCCTTTGTCCTGTGGCTACTAGGGAATGGGACATTATAAATATGGTTCACATCCTGTATCCACTCCGCTGGGATTTTTTAAAACTATTTTATTTATTATTTTTATGTGTATGAGTGTATTGCCTGTGTGTATGTGAGTGCACACGTGTCATGCAATGCCGCAGAGGTCACAAGAGGGCTTTGGATTCCCCTGAAACTGGAGTTAAGGACGGTTTGTAGTTGCCATGTGGGTGCTGGGAATTGAACTCGTGTCCTCTACAAGAGCAGTCAGTGCTCTTAACCACTGAGCCATCTCTCTAGCCCAGCTGGGAATTTTTTTTATAAAACATCACCCTTTACAGTGAGCAACAACTAGGCAGTTCCATACACTAGAAATGGACCACCTTTTAAATTCACTGTCTGAGAATACAGAGATGGAGTCAGCTATGGTTCAGTCAGCCAGTCCCTCGCAAAGGCAGGTCCTCTATAGGTGTCGTCTCCCAAGGCTTGTTCCTAGGGATGGCCCCAGGCACCAGCAACACCTTCAGAAGCAAGGCCAGGAGATGGTCCCTGCACACAATTTTTGTGTTTTGAAACAGGGCCTCTTTCTCTCCATAGCCTAAACTAGCCTTTGACGCACAGCAACCTTCCTCCTTCAACCTCCCAACTGCTGGGATTACAGGTGTGCACGGTCATGCCTAGCTCCCATTCACAACTGCCCAAATTCCCAAACACCTGTCTTTCACAGGCCCCTTACCTTGGATCAGGGTGAGCTCAAGAGACAGTCAAAGATATCCCATGAGGACAGGTGTTTCACAGAGATTAGACCTTCTGTGTGTGATCACGGGAAGAGCCTGGCTGCACCCATCACTTTTGTGGTGTGTGTTCTGTTGATGTCACCAGACCCCTCTGACGGCGCAAGTGTCACAATGGCACCTCTCTGGCTTCCTTTCCTCATTACCAGGTGACAGGACTTGGTCCCACTGGAAATATCGTAGGATTTCTTAGAACGTTCTGGCGCATTTTGCTTCCTTTGTTACGCCTCCTTACCCTCTAAGGACTGATTCTTACTTGTAAAGAGGTTTTGTTGTTGTTATTTTAATGCATCTTAATTTTCTTACATTTATTTATTTATTTTGTGTGTAGGTGAGAGAGTTTATATATGTGTATGGGTCAGAGGACAACTTGTGGGAGTCGGTTCTGTCCTTCCACCCTGTGAGTCCTGGGGACTGAACTCAGGTCTCCAGGCCTGGCGGTAAGCACTCTTACCTGCTGAGTCATCTTACCAGCCCTGGAGAGGCTTTGAACGAGTGTGTCCTGTATAACAGAGAAGCAGCCCCAACCTGCTGTGAAAATCATTCAGTTACCTGGAGAGCGAGTCCCTTCTGCTTTCTCAGGCTCTCGTTTATATATTCTTTATTTATTATGTTTATTTTACGTGTATGAGTGTATTGCCTGCGTGTATATAAGTGCACCCGTGTCGTGCAAGGCCCGTGGAGGTCAGAAGAGGGTGTCGGATCCCCTGGAACTGGAGTTATGGTTGTTAGTCACCATGTGAGTGCTGGGAATCGAACCTGGGTCCTCTGCAAGAGCAGCCAGCTCTCCAGCCCCTTGTTTATGTCTTCTTTTCCCGATGACAGAAACACAGAAAACAGCAATCACGTGGACCAGTCACCCTCCCCTCTGCCACCACCGTCAGGGCCACTCCCGCGACACCTTCCCTGACAGGAGGGACTGTGAGCTAAAACGAACTCTTCCTTCCCTGTGCTGCTTTTGGAACGTATTTTGTCATAGCAACGAGAAAAGTAACAGTGGGTCACTTCCTCAAAGAGATCCAGGTCAGTGAGGTCAGCACAGAGGAGCCGAAAGAGTCAACATCTGCACACAGGTCATGTGGACTGTCGCTCTGGATGCAGAGCCACTTGTACAAGGCTCCTGTCCACACACGTGCTGTTTTATAGAAACCTCCTCTGAGTTAAAACCCTGTCTTGGGGGCTGGAGAGATGGCTCAGCAGTTAAGAGTGCTTATTGCTTTTTTGAGACAGGGTCTCCCTGTAGCCCCAGCTGGCCTAGAACTCACCGTGTAGACCGGGCCTCAATCTCACAGAGATCCACCTGCCTCTGCCTCCTTGAGTGCTGGGATTAGTTAACTGCTTTTGAAGAGGACTCAGGTTCGGTTCCCAGGACCCACACAATGATTCACAAGTGTCTGTAACTCTAGCCTCTGCAGACACTGCACTCATATGATGAACCATGAGGACCCACAAGCATACACATAAATAAAAATAAATAAATTTTATTTTTATTATTTTTACGTGTATGAGTGTATTGCCTCATGTGTGTAAGTGCACCCATGTCATGCAAAGCCAGAAGCCAGAGGAGGGCTTTGGATTCCCCTAGAACTGGAGTTACAGATGGGGCTACAGGGAGACCCTGCTCACACTGGAGAGACTGAGAATCCAGTAGTTGTTCAGTCCTTGAGGCCAGCTGTCTCTGCAGTCCTGACCTGGTGCTCAAGGCCTAGAGAGTTCCTGGAGAAGTGCTCATCTTCAGTCTACCTTGGAAGCCTGAAGAAGAGTGTTTTAGTATTAGGAAGAAACACAGCGTTGGCAGCCACAAGGTGGATGACCTTGCCAGCAGAGGAAAGGCAGGAGGCAAAGGGCCGTTCCCTTCTTCCATCTCCCTTTAATCTGGGCTGCCACTGGAAGGTGCTGCTCACACTTGGGGGTGGGGGTTCCCCACTTCAAATAATTTGACCAAGAAAATCTCTCCAAGTGGCTGACATTTTAGTTGATTACAGAGCTAGTCAGGTTGACAACCAAGATTAACCATCACAGTCATAGTAACAAACACTGACTAGTCCATCCCATTTTTCACAAACATCAAAAACTTAATCTGGGTCCTCTGCAAGAACCACACGGGCTCTTAATCACTGGTCCATCTCTCTAGAACCTTGAATTCTTTTATCAATGAGACTAAGAACCCCAAGAGGGGACCCTGATTTCCCAGGTATCATATGATGGTTCTGCTGAGACTCCCCAAGATTTCCAGTGACACTTTCCTGTATTTTAATTCTTTAATTGGCAGAGAAAATGGACTCATTCTTGTACCTCTAGAGGGGATCACCAATACTGGAGAAATGGAGGCAAGAAAGATCAAGAGTTCAAGGTCATCCCCAGCTACATAGTGAGTTCAAGCCAGGCCTGGGCTACATGAGTCTCAAACATATACACAAACAACCTCAAACTATAGTCAAAAGAAGATTTTATTAGACCCAGTGTTGTAACATCAGGCAGTAAAAGGAGCATCTGCCAGCCAACTCACCGGGCGCTGAACAATGGACGGGGTGTTTGTTCCCACGGCAAACCTGTTTTGCAAATGAAGGTTTGTGTTTGCAGCAACCACAACTTTGTTCCATCCTTCACCACAGTCCCTCTGCTAGGCCACCAGCAGAAGTGCAGCTCCTCCCAGCTGGGTGGAAAGGGCTATGGAGTCACCTAGGGTCCCCAAGGTCTGTGAGAGCAAAAACAGCAGCCACTGCAGCAGTCCTGGCTCCAGTCGCCCACCAGGAGCCGGAGCGGCAGCCACTCAGCAGCCGGCCCTGGCGCACAGACGTTGGCTCTTTGACTGCCAGGTCTTTCGCTCAAAGCACCCAGGGAAACAAGGGATTGTCTAGCAGCACTAATTAAAGCGTCAACTTGCCCCACCCCCAACATCTTCGCCTATTTATAAGAAATTATAAACAAAACCGATACTTAGGTTTTTAAAGAACTTATTGACACTAATTGTAATTTTAATAGTGCTTTAATAATGCCTAATGCCATGGGCTGGAGAGATGATGGTTCAGGGGATAAGAGCACTGGCTGCTCTTGCAGAAGGCCCAGGTTCGAATCCCAGCACCCACATGACAGCTAACAACCGTCCTTAACTCGAGTTCCAGGGGAATCCAAAACCCTCTTCTGACCTCTGAGGCACTGCACAACATGGGTGCACGTACATACCTACAGGCAATACACTCATACACATAAAATGAAAATCATAAATAAAAACATTTTTAGGAATAATGCCTAGCACCTGCCTAGCCCCCCTCCTCTATCTCAGACCCACAACAGGCCAGGGCAGAAATCTCCACACAGGTTGTGACAGCCCATGGGTGGTTGCCCCTGGATTGCCTTGAGGCCTGGCTGCCAAGCTTAGCCTTGTCCCTACACAGGAACAAAGCCTTCCCCCCAACTGCTGCCAACACACCTATGCCCAGGGGCAACTGGAGGCCAGAGACTCCTGTGAGAGACCTGTAGGAACCATGCAGACCTTTCCAGGACTCAGCTCATCACCACCTCCCACAGTTGGCCTCCAGCCAGGACAGGGCATGTCTGACCCCGAGTGTGTTCTCCAGCCACTGTAGTGCCAAACTCCAGAGCATCTTTCCCTCTCCCGGCTCGACTGTCCCTCCAGGGCTGTCTCCACAGTTACTCCGACTTGGGTTCTTTTCCTATAGTTTTGGGACCTAGTCCTAAACTCGGTGACATCCTCCAGACAGGGCGGCCAGTTCTGCTGCAGGCCTGACCTGCATACCATGTAGGTGGTTTGTGGGGAGCCAACCCCTTCCAAATGAAGCATTAAGGGCAGGTACGGCGCAAAGAAAGGACTCAGACACCCTGGCTCTGAGTGCAGATGTGGCCTTGAGGACTATTCTTCTCCCCAGCTTGGGGAGACAGAGCAGGAGTTCAGGTTGTCCGGGGTCTTAGCAGGCTGGCCTGGGTCCAGGGACCTGGTGCCAAAAGCTGCTATTCCAACTTTCCCTGTCATTTTCTGACCCAGTCACATACTCGTTTAAGCAGATTCTGCGGCCAGCTCTAGAACAGGCTGTGAGCAGTTAAGTGAGGGCCTTTGGCGGCCTTCCCACGGGGCACAGGATGTGTGTGGACAGACTGGCAACCGAGCTGTCCACGGAGGCTGGCAACTGCACAGCGGAAAGGGGTATAAGAGAGCGGGCTGCACCTCTCAAGATGCCCACCAGAAAGGATGGCACTGCTGGTGCTGGGCCTGGTGCTGAGCTTTGCCGCAGCACGGTTTTACCAGCAGTACCCTGTTGTACAAAGGAACTACAACATGGCAAGGGTAGGCTGGGCCAGGCTTCGGGGCACCTGTCCTACCTTGACTTGGGGGGTAGGACTGACCTGGAAGAAGAGTGTCGGCCACAGAAGTCTGTCCCATACCCAGCTGTGATGACAGCCAAAGCAAGCAGAGGGAGCCCTGGGAGTTCAGAAGGGTCTGGGAGGGCAGGTCTGGGAGGTCAAGGGGATCTGGGAGATAGGGGATCTGGGGGATCAGAGAGGCCTCGTAGGACAGGGGGCCTGGGCGATCAGGGGGCCTGGGAAGGTAGGAGGAGGTACTACCTTGGAGCGAGTGTCCAGAGACTGGCCCAGGAACATAGCCATGAGGGCCAAGCGGCACCAGGGCACTTCGGGACTCCCACCATTCAAGCTCTTCCTCCAGATTTCAGGGGTCTGGTACCCTATATTCATGGCCTCGGACAACCTGACACGCATTGAAAAGAATGGGGACCTGCGGATCTTCATTCGGAATATCAAGCTTTTAAAGAACGGCAGCCTGCAGTTTGACTTTCGCTTCTTGTGAGTGTCACCCCACAAACCAGAACTGGGGGAGACCCACGTTCCCACAGCCCACAGGGGCACACCTGAGCTTGCTGTCATTGGTACTTGGGTGACTGGCGTGTGGACTGTCACCAGCTCATCCCCAGGGGTCAGGTTGATGGGGAGGCGGGGGTGGCCATCAGGAGGTTGGCCTGATGCTGAGCCCTGTACTCATCCCTGTGAGATGAGTTAGTTAAAAGGCCCCTTCTGATCTTGGGGGGGGGCAGTCATGGAAGTCAAAGTGTTAGGTTGGGGACTGACTGGTGATGGGCACTTCCTGCCGTGACTCCCTCGGGGGCTGGTGCTTGCTCTGAGCCTCGCCCCTCCCTGACCTCCAGGGTGCAGGGTGAGTGCGTGGCTGTTGTCGTGGTCTGTGAAAAGACAGAGAAAGACGGAGAGTTCTCCATTACCTGTAAGTGGGAGCCCTGTTCTTTCTGGTTTGACAGCCAGAAAGTCTTTCTACTGGTAAATGCTGACTTAAGGGACTTTATGGGGACCCCCAACCCCAAAGCAAGAGCACCCAGCCTGAGAGTAACTTGGGGGTCCCCAGTCTGGCCTTCTCTCTGATGTCAATAGCCTAGGACCATCAAGGAGGTGGAGTACTGTGCCGAGGTTCAGGGAGGCAGCAGGCAGAGGCCCCTCTGTAGGTAGAGGGGCCCCGAAGCACTCTCCCCACACTGCCACGGCACAGTCTCCTCCTGAGTTAGCACTGGGCATCCAAACTCCCTCTCCTTCCAATGCCCACTTAGTTGAGGCCACATGCAGCCAGGCAGCACTCATTCCAGAAGTGAGGAGAGGGAATCACAGTGCCAGGGCAGAGCGGTGTGCTGAGCTGTATCTCCGCAGATGAGGGAGAGAACAAGGTGCTGCTCTCAGAGACGGATTATGGGATGTACGTCACCTTCTACATGCAGAATGTCAAGAATGGGACCCAGACGCACGTGCTGGCACTCTATGGTAACCAGGCCCCCATCTGCTTGGGGAGTCCAGCTATGGGTAGAGGGTCTCCTATGGGCCCCAAGTCTGGGGAGGTGGTTCCTATCTCAGACACATTATGGAGTAGGGCTCTGGAGCCCCCATTCCTCCTGACACAAGCCATCTCTCCCATCAAGGTACAGCCCAGACTTAGCTCTGCCCGAGTCCCCTTAGACTTCTTCCAACACAAAATCCCCGATCTGTTCCCAGGGCGCATCCCAGAGCTCAGCCCCGCCTACCGCAAAAGATTTGTGATAACCTGCCAAAAATATGGACTGAGTCCACAAAATATCATAGACATGACGAACAAAGGTAAGGCTCACTGCTCCGACTCAGAGAGGTCCCAGGGGAGGCAGCCCAGCATGCTTGGCACAGAGACCCCCCCAGGGATTGGGAAGTCAGGAGGGAGGCCCAGCAAGCCATCTGACCGGCCCTTGTCTCCCCAGATGACTGCTATGGTGGCTGGTAGAGGAACCAGCCAGGCCTTCTGGTGCACGAGCTTCAACCCAGGTACAAAACAAGGCAGCCCAGGGGGGTAGGGGTCGGGGCTGGACAGGATGGCTTTGGGGTCAGTGTCAGAAGCTGGGGAGCCCGGCCCAGGGTAACTATGGTAGCACCTCTCCCAAGCTGTTCTCTGCCTGTCGTGGGGTTATCCTGTAGCGATAAGGGAGCACAGGTCTCAAGAAAGACCGTGTGCAATGTATTCCTGGAAATCGGGCTCTTAGTGGGAACTCACAGGGTGGCGGGGTCCGAGCAGAGCAGAAAACTGACCTTGTGGGAGTGCCCTGGACGATATGCACAGCAGGGTATAGAACTTGGGGTTTACTGTCTTGCAGCTCTGCAGCCCGGAAACCCAAGATCTAGGCATTAGAGCCCATCCTCCCACTCCATGGGCTCCAGGATCCCTTCCAGCTTCCTCCCCCGGCTGGCCTGTGGTCACATTGCCCTGTCCACCACCTCCTTCCAGAGCCTTCTTGTGCCTACAGCTTCTCCTCTGTCTTGATTTAAACTTCCCAGGTATTTAGGGTGATTTCACATGACAGCCATAGACTTTTGCCAAATAAAGTCCCTACTCAGGTCCTAGCATGAGGATGAGCATATGTTTTAGGAGGTACCATTCAGTACCCCAGGTCTCTTCTCAGGAATGGGTCTCAACCCCAGTAAAGACCACTCTCAGAGCATCCCAGTGGCTGGCCCCAGAGTCACCTCATCTGGGAAGTAGTATCTCAAAGGGCCCAGCACACAGATCCCTGAGGTTCCAAGGAGATGGAGTGCTATAGGATCTGATGAGCCCCAGATGCAGGGCTGAGCCCGTCTGACCCCTTTGAGACTAGGCTTCTTGGGGGCTACTGATAGCATCCCAATGGGACAAGAGTCTGTCCCACACGTTTGGTGAACACATGAGAGACAGCAGCCAAATAATGGGTGTTTGTGGGCTAAAAGCAATTTGCTGGGCACTTACAGAGAGATGTGAAAGCTGTGTCCACATAAAAGACCACATGGATGTTTATAGCAGTTCTGTTCATGACCAAACATAAGGCATAGCCCACAACAGGTAACAGATGCCATCCATCCATCCAGGGCCTCAGGTTAGCACAAAAAGAATCAACACGGATGGGCACAAGGGAGTTATGCAGAGTGAAAAAGCCAGTCCGAACCCATGTCATAACTCCCTTTTTAAAATACGACGGCAAAACTGTAGGGAAGGGGACAAGTTGGAGGACTCAGGAGTTAGGAAAGAAAAATGGACATGATTACAAAGAGGCAGAAAGAGGATCCCTGCTGTGCTGGGAAGCACGTCCCCAAGGACAGAGGTGGTGGAATGCAGCCCTGCACATGGGGTGAACTACTCAGCATCAAACACTCACATGCCCATACCCATGTGTTCACACCCACACCCACCCATGGAGTCACACATTCATTCACATGCACACACATATCAATGTATTCACACACACGTCCATGTATTCATGCACACATACCCACATGTTCACACATGCCTGTGTATCACACACTCATGCACATGTATTCATACATATTCATGTATTTACATACATGTTCACACACATGCCTGCCTGTGTATTCACACACGTGCTTGTGTACTCACACACACATGTTCATGTGTTTGCATACATACATGTCCATGTATTCACACACCCACATGTTCACACAGACCTCTGTATCACACTCATGCCCATGTATTCATACACACATACTCATGCATTCACCCACATGCCCATGTGTTCACATACATGTGCACACATGTCCATGTATACACATACACATGCCTATGTGTTCACACACATGCACATACATGTGTGTATTCACACACACATACCCACGTGTTCACACACATGCCTGTGTATAACAGTCATGCTCATGTATTCACACATATACACACCTACCTATGTATTCTCAAACATTCATGTATTCATGCACACACATGTTCATGTATTCACTCACACACACACATCCCCACATACACATGCTCATGTGCTCACACATATGCTTGTTCATTTACATGTGCATGCACACTCACACATAACTTCACTCACATGCACACAGTGGACACACACATGAACATATTCATGTGCTCACATACATTCTTCACTCATGTATGCAAGTACCTATGTGCAAATACATGCACACTCATGCATGCATGCATGCTCAGTCACATACAATGCACACACATGACTGAACATGAATACGTGTGTGTGTGTGTAATTATAATTATTTCACGTGCTAAGCTTCACAACTTGTGAAAGGGAAAGACTTAAGGAGTTTTCTGCTCCTAGAAAATCACAACAGGGGCTGGAGAGATGGCACAGCAGTTAAGAGCACTGACTGCTCTTGCAGAGGACCTGGGTTCGATTCCCAGCACCCACATGGCGGCTATGAACCGTCATTAACTCCAGTTCCAGGGGAATCCGAAGCCCTCTTCAGACCTCCACGGCATTGCACGACACAGGTGCACTCACATACATGCAGGCAATACGCTCATACACATAAAATAAAAATAATAAAATATAAAAAGAGAAAAGCACCACACACAAAAGCTGCTGGAGAGATGGAGGAAAGGGGCCAAGGACCATCCCAAGCTGACAGCCTAACTTGGTGTCTTTCACACAGTGCTGGCTTTAGTGGCATGAAAGATGCAAAAGTAAGACAGTTGTGGATTCCTCCTGCGTGGTTTCAGAGGGCTACTGAGGCCGGGCAGCGTGTGGCGGGGGAGTCCTTGCAGAAAGGAGGCTGGGAGACCAAGAGGCCCTGACAGCCTCTGCGTGGTTTCAGAGGGCTACTGAGGCTGGGCAGCATGTGGCGGGGGAGTCCCTGCAGAAAGGAGGCCGGGAGACCAAGAGGCCCTGACAGACCATTGCATGAGGCTGTTAAGGAGAAGTCTGATTTGTAGTGGAGACCCCAAGATGTTGGATGTCAGAGCCATGAGGCATCTGTCAAGGAGAGTGGAACCAGCCTGATAGCCTGATGAACGGCACGCAGCAAAGCTGGAAGGGCGGAGCTCTGGAACTGAACATCAGACATGGAGCTACATGTTTCCCCTGCTGGGCTCTGGTCTGGTTTGGTCTGGTATTTCCTCACTATGCTCCCATTCCTCTGTTTTGGAACAAGAATGTGTATGATGTGCTATTGCATGTGGGAGTATGTGATTTGCTTTTTGATTTTGCGAGGGGTTATGGTGAAGAGATTGCTTTGAGTCTCAGAAGAGACATTGGATGTTGGACTTTTGAATAGTGTTGAGACTGTTAAAGACTATGGGGACTTCAGAAGTTGAACTAAATGCATTTTGTATTATGATGTGGCTGTGACAGCCTATGGAGGCCAGGCAGCAGAAGGTGGTGGTTTGAATGAAAATGTCCTCCATAGGCTCCAAGTATTTGGACACTTGATCTAGCCAACTACTTCAAGACATGGGCATGGGAGGCCATCTGTCCCTAGAGCACTCCAGTTTTCGGGCATGGGGACCTAGCAGAGCCTACTACCCTTCCAAGGGGCTGCCCAGCAGGCACCCACTGTGCGCCTGGCCGCGTGCTGCCACTGCGGTTGCAATGGAACTAGACAACATGGACCCCACAGCCTTTTGGAGTTCTAACAGTTGCAGGCAGGGCAACTGTTGGGTGGATGAGGACGTCTGGAACCTCCAGGCAGCCCAGCTTCTGGGTCCCTGTCCTGACCCTTGGTGCAGCCTGCTGAACCACAGCAGGGGCAGACATGCAGGAAGTGACTGTGAGCAGGGCCTGCTGGTAAGGATTGGTGGCTTTGTATCAACTTCTCTTGTGCCTGCATCAAAATCAACCTAAGGAAGGAAGGGCTTCTTCTGGCTCACCATCAAGGGTACAGTCCATCCTGGCGAAGGCACGACAGAGGCATGAGGTAGCTGGTCACTCTGGGGCCACACCCAGGAAGCAGAGAGAGATGGATGCTGGTGCTCAGCTCCCTTTCCCCTTTGTGTTCAGCCAGTGCACATCTGATGGGTGGGTCACGTTTTTGCTCAGTCTGGTCCCAAACCTGCTGTATTTGGAGTTGCATTTCCCCTCACTGCCCACCCTGCTTTCCTGAGGCGGTGTGATGATGTAGAGGCATAGCTCCAAACCGACCTTGACTCTCTCACAGGGGCAGAGACACAGGGCACTGAGAACCTGGACTGCCCAATGGCCAGCTGCTGGCACGGGCTGCTCTAGCTCCGTCTGTGTGCCGCTCTGCGGCACCCACCGTCAGTCTATTCCTCCAATGGTGAGCGTTTGGGACGCCTCAACTCTGCTATCCGCAGACATGAAAATGCTGAACCTGAGGGTGTCGCCCTCAGAAACTTCCAGATGATTCCCACTACAGTCATGCCACACGTGCCCCGCAGGGTGGATTCTCAAGGGTCTGCCACCTCTGTAACCCAGAGTCCCTCAGAACTAAAGTCACAATCACTCAGTTCCCATTTGCCAGGCTCCAAACCCCAGTCTGCTCCTCCGCGGACAGGTGACGCCCCGGCTTCCTCCTCTGCAACTGCTCACTCTGATCTCTTGCCCTTCCCAGATCGTTTGTCTAGGCTGATTTTAATTCTCTGTATTGGATACCAACCCATTTCCGCTCAGCTGAAGGACAGAGAGCCCACCCTTAACCCGCACTTGCCCCTTACCCATGCACTTTGGCCTGTTGTTCTAGGGAACTGTCTAATTTGCATGTCGCCCATCCTGTGCTGCTTGTGGTCACTTGGGGCGTCCCTGAGGTCAGGGAACCTGCACTTCTCCTTCCCTGCCCAGACCCTGCCAGGGCTTGGCTTCTGCCACCTGCCGGCCCTCAGGTCAGCTATAACTTTGCCGTCTCTGCGCCTCAGTTTCCACACATAGTAATAAAGAAACCTGTATCACAAGGTCATTACCATGACCAAGTCAGTGTGTATGTGCAGTTCTAAGCACTGGGGCCAGGCAGGCTAGGACAAAGGCCATACCGCTTGGCAAACATGGACTCACAGGGTGGGGTCAGTATCCCCCTGACCAGCCTTGAAATCTTATCATGCCACACACACACTCTCAATTAAATCACCCATAGCAAGTGTCTGAGCTGTCACTCACTCTGAGCAGGGACTGAGCAAGGACAAGGGTAGGGTCACTGTTCAGAACTTGTGAGAGGGAGCTGAGCTATGTCCCAGAGACACTTCATGTTGTTCTTAAAGACTGACATTTCAAAGCCAGTGTCTGTTGGTGCCAGAAAGCATCTGGCAGGGCTGTTTGGGCGGTAGACAAAAGGTGATCCCGGCACTGCCCTAGGAGTAAGACCACAGCTATAGAGGCGAGAAGGGCCAGGCGGCCAGCCACACAGGGAGGGTCCCTGGTGAGCCCCAGCACCACCCCCGCCATTGAGCGGAAGAGACCAAGGTAGGGAGGGGAGCCCGAACCCAGGCAACCGAAGCCCCAAGCTGGGGCCGTGAAGACCCACACAGGGCAGTGAGGACACAGAGATGGAAACAGCCCCATTTTCTCCTGGAAGATCTGCCCCTCGCAGAACAAGACCCTAGGACCCCACTTTGCACAGCTCTGAGGCAGCTGAATAAGACCAAATGTGGTTCCTCCTGTGTCCCTGGAAGCCTGGGGAGCAGGTGGCCTCAGAGGGGCCTACAGTGTTCAGTGCAGACAGCAGTACAGCGGAGCCCCAGCCTCCCTGCCTCTCTGTCCTTTGTCCCCCAAACTGGCATGGGGTCAGGGAGGAGTAAAGCCAAGGGGAAGAGCCCCAAGGAAGTGATCCCTGTGGTGAGTGCAGGGTAGTCACTAGGGTGACAGATGCATTAACTCGGGCCTTCCACCTCTATCTCCCTTAGTTCCATCCCCAATACCGAGTCACGGTGGTGTCCCCCCAAAGTGACTGAAAATTGGGTGGTCTGCTCTGGCGTGAGACCCCAACACTGGAGCACTGGCCCCTGGAGGGTAAATGCAGTGTGACAGAGTCAGGACCTGAGGTCAGAGGTTAAGAACAGATGAGAGGCACAGCCAGAGGCCAGCCAGCTGGGGCAGGGAAAGAAAGGCTGATAGGCGTCACACAGCACGGTCTCTCAGGGTTAGGCGACCCCAAGCTGTATGGAGAGAAGGAAAGAGTAGAGTTTTGAGGTCAGGCCTCTAGGACAGGTTGGTGATTCAGAATACAGCTGCCCCACTCACACCTCAGCCTCTACCTTACCATCCCTTTCCACAGAGATACTTCATAGGGGTACAGAGGGCCTCTCCATCTAGTGACCCTGTCCTATTTGTATCTGTCTGCAACTACCCTGTTTCCAAATAGGTCACCGTTCTCGTGCTTTCTGTTGCTATGAAAAACCACTGACCAAAAGAAACTTGGGGGAGGAAAGGCTTAATTTGGCCGACACTTTCAGGTCATGGTCCACCTAAGTCAAGGCAGGAACTCAGGCAGGACCTGAACCAGACACCATGGAGGAATGTGGTTTGCTGGCTCATTTGCTGGCTTAGTTAGCTTTCTTAAACAGCCCAGAACCACCTGCCTATAGAAGGTGCCACCTACAACGCGCCGGGCCCTCCTACATCAATTATTGTTCAAGACGGTATCCCACGGGTCAAGCTGATCGAGACAATTTTCAACCGTGTTCCACTCTACCTAGGTGACTCTAGGTTGTGTCAAATTGACAATAAAAACTAACCAGATAGTCACAGTCAGCCTCTGGGGGTTGGGGGTATAGAACCACCCCTAACAATCTCCAGGTCTGTGTCCCAGCTGGGAGCATGGCTTCTAGGGTCCAGGGCTTGTGAACCAGAGCTTGTGGTCCCGGGGCCCACGGGTTCAGGGCTCATGCAACCTGGGCAGCACCTGTGTCTCACACCTCACTGTCAGGAACCTAATCGGCCATCTGTTATGTTCAACCCCAGGATCTCTGTCTGCAGCCTGTGGCCTCCCAAAGATATTCTGGTCATACAGGTGTCAAGAATGCATCCAAGGGGACTCTGATACCACACTGGTTCAGGAAGTTGCCCAGCTCATGATTGGTTGTTGATTTTGGAAACTGGCTATGTGGTAACATCATTTTGGGCATCTAGAGGAACAGAGGAACAGACAAGGGCTGGCGCGTACCTTGGAAGAGTAAGTGCCCACCTCACCAGGGACATAACAGGAACCCTTTGTGACTTTATCAGGTACCTGACCAGAGTCATATAGACGGCATCCCTGGACTAGTAAGTCCCCCAACTGTCCTCAGAACTAGGAACAGTGAGGACACTGCCCCTTCTGTTGATGGTGGACGTGGTGTTGCTTTGTGGCCTTTGAACACAGGAAGAGCCTTCCAAGGAGCTGGAGGGCAGAGGACTCTACAGACTCCCAGAGTCTTCAGGGGCACTGGAAGGGCAGGCCCAACACCCAGGCAGCATGGTGGGACTCACCTGTATGAGCATCATAAGAAGTGGGACACCACTGAGGCCCCAGGACACCTCCCTACAGGACACCTCCATGTTCTCAGGCAGCAGGACCCGAGATGGGAGCGGGGGCAGCTTGTATACACACTTGTCTGGTCTGTGTCCAGGAAGCAGGGCTGAGACCCCGGGCAGCATGACTTCTAATGATCTCTGTGCTGGATAGCTTTAGGTGTTAACTTGACACACCTGGGTTGAGGGAGCCTCAGTTAGGGAATTGCCTCTATTGGCCTGGCCTGTGGCCATGTCTGAGGGGCACCTTCTTGATGAGTGATGTGGGAGGGCCCAGCCCACTGTGGATGGTGCCATCCCTGGGCAGGTGGGCCTGTGTTGTATAAGGACGCAGGCTGAGCAGGGGCCAGGGGAGCAAGCCAGTAAGCAGCGTTCTTCCATGGCCTGTTCTCCAGCTCCTGCCTCCAGGTTCCTGCCCTGAGTTCCTACCTTGGGCTCCCTGATGAACTGCGACCTGGGAGATGTAAGCTGAATAAACCCTTTCCTCCCCAAGTTGGTAGTGGTCAGAGTGTTTTGTCACAGCAATGGAGAAACAGACTAGGACAGCCTCTGACTATGCTGGATAGTGATGGACAACCGTGTCCTGGCAGACCAGAGCCAGAATGAAGATACCCCAGGCTAGGACATAAGGCTTGAGCCCAGAGCATGGCCTTTGCACAGGCCACAGGGGAAGTTGAAGGGCAGCCTGTGGAGGTGGGTGCAGCCCTTGCTGTGGTCATAGAAGAAACTGCACACTCCATATGCTCAGTCCCGAAATTTAGTGACTTGAGTCATGGGGTCAGTAGGATTAGAACCCACACCCTCCCTCCACTTTCCACTCACACTGGCCCCCCAAGGAGCCAGAGTTGGCCGGCCAGTCCTTTGGCTAGAGAGTAGCCCAGCCTGAAGACTGGGAACTACCAGCCTGGCCAGCACCTTGGGTCCTCCTGGACATGGTCTGGGTAACAGCAGGAGCCCACCTCGGTGTGGGAGGGGCTTGGTACAGACAGCAAGGTCCCTTTGTTAGCTGCAGCTGTCTGGTGGCCTTGGCCTCAGACAGCTCAGCTTCCATGCAGCCTGGTGGACACTTCGGAATTTCCCAAAGCTCCTTAGCATGAAGCTGGCAACTTGCACAGGTACGTCCTTGTCAAAGGGTGCAGGGCGCGAGGAGGGTGCTCAAGCTGGGTGGCGAAGCCAGGCAGCCCAATCTCAGCCACACCTGTCCTCTGTGCACACGTCAGCCACTGTAGCTGGTCCCACGGGGCTGAAGAGTTTCACCCAGTAGTGTGTGGGAGTGTGAGGAGCTGTGGACACAGTGTTGGTGGGATCCATCCTGACTGTGGGGTCTAAGTACTTTTTTTTTAGTCCCCAACAGGCCAAGGCCAAGGCCAGGGCCAAAGGAGCCAGTGATCAGATATACTCGAGTCTTAAACTCTGAGTGTCATGCTGGCTGCAAGAAGCCCATAGGATTCCAGAACAGAGGCATGGCGTGCTTACCCTGCAGAGAGACGGCTGGCTCTGGCATCCTTGATAAGCCCTGCTCAGAAAGCCAGTGCAGGGACATGGCTGTGGCTTCACAGAGGAAACTGGTGGGAAACCACCTGCTCATGGTGCTGAGGAGCCTGAAGCTTGGCTGGGCCCGACCTGGGATGGTGGATGCCCCAGTAAACTGTGGGGGCAGGAGGTAATGCTAGGCAGGGTTTCCTGCCAGGCCTCCTGACTACAGGCCTGAATGCTTTGCAGGGCTCAGGGTGCTGCTAAGCAGGGGCCGTCATTCGCAGTGGAGCACACTTTAAAATGAGGAAGCCATCAGCTTCCTCCACAAAAAAAGGGCCTGGAGGAGAGACAGAGAGAGAGTCACCTTCCTTGTGTCAAGATCGGCACCCAGTCATTTTCAAACTCCTCTGCCAGGGCCCAAGATGTGGATATCTTTGGGGGCCGTTACCCAGGTGACAAGAGCCTTTAGGGTAAGAAGTGTGGTGACCACAAGAAAAGGGCTTTCAGATGGGAATCACCAAGGCAGAAGGGCAGGGAGAGGTTAGACTTGTTAAGAAAAAGCTGTGGCTGTGTATGCCTTTAAAGGAATGTCAAGTGGGATAAGAGAAAGGCAAAGACCCCAAGAAAGGACCAGAGCGGTTCATGGTTGCTCAGAGACCAACATGTCTCTCTTGCATCGGCCTCCTGGGCCGGGTGGCAAACAGCCACACGCTAACATCTGAAAACAGCAGAAACATTCTTGCACAGCTCTGGAGAGACATCCCGGTCAGCCCCCCTGAGGAGGCTTGGGTGCAAGCAGGGCTGGGCTACTCCACCGGCTCCTCTGGTCAAGGTGTTCCTGGGACGGTGGGTGTACTGCCCCCTGAGCCTTTGAGGCAAAAGGCCTAACTCTCTCTGCCTGTATCCACAGCAGCTGCTTCTCTGGGCATCAAATCTCATCTGCCTCTTTCAGGGGAGACAGGAAAAAGATGCGGCTGCCACAGGCCGGAGAGGAGGACAGACAAGCAAAGGCACAGAGGGCCTTTAGGGAGGTGACTCAACCCTCTGTGATGACAGGCAGACACCGTTATAGTCTGCAGGAATCCACAGATGGCGGGTGACTGACAGCAGGTCCTGGTGACAATGCATGCCAGAGTTGGCTCACAGACCTTAACAAATGCCCCCGGGAGGGGGGTTCAGAACAGAGAGGCTGTGTGCAGGGGGCTTTCCACACACTCAGTCTTGCTATGAGCCTCAGGCACTCTCTGTGATGACAGGCAGACACCGTTATAGTCTGCAGGAATCCACAGACGGCGGGTGACTGACAGCAGGTCCTGGTGACAATGCATGCCAGAGTTGGCTCACAGACCTTAACAAATGCCCCCGGGAGGGGGGTTCAGAACAGAGAGGCTGTGTGCAGGGGGCTTTCCACACACTCAGTCTTGCTATGAGCCTCAGGTTGCTCTGGAAATTCACACACACGTACGCACCCACACACACCTCCCTCTGCCTTTTCTAAGCATACCTCTGATCACATGTAGGATCTAGCCAGGCCATCCAGATCTCAATGCCCTGATTTAATCAGCTTTGAGCTTTGAAAGCTTTTAGCACATTCACGGGGTCCATGTGTTGGGACTTGGTACCTTTGGCTTCATTATTTAGCCTGCTAACAACAGTAGAGTGACTTGACAAGTCTGTATCAGTGAAGATGGAGGGATGAATACGCCAGCCACTCAGACCTGCAGGTGCTCCATAGATCCCCACCCAGCCAGCTGAGGGCGGGCATGAACCCAGGGGAACTCCCAGCATGCCACCCTGATCTGTGGGTGCTACACAGATCCCTACCCACCCACCTGAGATTTCCAGGAAAACTCCCAGCATCCCAGCATGCCTCGGTGCATCTCAGCTGAGCACATTTTCAGATGAGAAAGCCCACTGCTTCCTCCAGTCCTCAAAGGGTCCCCGATCCTGACAAGGAGCCTCAGCACATTTCAAAACACTGAAATCATACAGAGGGAACTTGTTTTTCTTTCTCGTTACAAATTTTTCCACTGAGTGAATATGCCACAGGTCAAGATCAAATGTTCCAACCACATACATCTGACCTTAGGTGTGAAAAGCATGCTGGGCACCCTCGGAGACAGAGAAACACACATCAAAGCCCAGGTGTCTGTCATTTTTTCACCCAGGGACTTGCAAGGATGAGGGTCCCAGGGTGCCGACATGGTGCCACAAAGCAGTGAGGCCACTTAGATAGAGAAGGAGAAGCCCGTCTATTCAGGATTCTGAACTTCTTCTATTTAAAGAATAGAAACGGGAGTGTAAGTCACCAAAGGACTCATGGCAGTACAGGATGACTGAGAGGAACCAAACGTTGTCCCAACAACAGAAAGAGTGAATGAACTGCAAGATATTCACAGGGAGGAATACTACGCATCAAGGAAAAGGAATCAGCTGCAACTCCATGTAACCAATGCCCCAACAAGTGAATCCACACTAGGCATCAAACTGAAAAAGAACTAAAAAAAAAAAAATCACATGAAGGCACAAAATCTCACCTGTAGAACATCCTCAAGTTCATGTTCAAGTTCAGCAACTGTTCCGGTTTACTTTCCTGTTACTGTGACAAACATCATAACCAAAACCCGAAGCAGCTTGGGGAAGGAAAGGGTTTATTCCATCTCACAGGTTAGAGTCCATCACTGAGGGCGGCAAGGGCAGAGCTTGAGGCAGAAGCCATGAAGGAGTACTGTGTACCTGCTCAGCCTGCTTTCTTATACTATCCAGGCACACCTGCCTCCAGAAGGCATTGCCCACAGTGGGCTGGGCCCTCCTACATCAATTAGCAATTGAGACAATGCCTCACAGACATGGATGGCCACAAGCCAATCTGATGGAGGCAATTCTCCGACTGAGCTTCGTAAGTCTGAGCTGCTGAAGAAATGTTTCAGATACACAGTCAGCAGTAAAGCTCACTCGTTAACAAATGAGCACTCGAATGGAAATGAGGGTACAGTGTAAGACACAGCAGCATCCAGCCCACGAGGAGTGGGCTTAACCAAGAAGGCAAAAATCCTGGATGGTACATGCTAACAGAGGGCATCGTTAGATGGAAGGACCTCCCCTCCACAGACTGCATTTAGTGCTGTTGATGGCCGCTCACCACCAGAGCAACCCGCAGGTTCACGCAATCGCCCTCATCTCAATCAAAATCCCAGCGACCCCAATGGTGATGGGGGGAGGGGGCGTGAGGAAAGCAGGGAAGTCCTACGGAATCCCAAAGGGCCTAATGAGCAAAATCTTAAAATAAGCAAGGCTGGAGAGATGGTTCAGCAGTGAAGAGCACGCACCCGGGTTCAATCCCCAGCACCTACATGGCGTCCATAACTGAAGTTCCAGGGGAACCTTTGCCAGCATTACACAACATGGGTGCACTTACATATATGCAGGCAATACACTTGAACACTGAAAATAATTTTTTTTTAAATTAGCAAGATTCAGACATCCTGACTTCAAAGCATGTTACAAAGCTACAGTGATCCAAGCAGTATGCTGCTGGTGAGACAGACACTGGGACCTATGGGGCAGAGCAGGGAGCCCGGGATAAACTGCTCATGAGGGCGATTTCAACAGAGGCTCTGAGAGCAATTGGCAAGCCCACAAACAATGCTGGGTACCATGAAACCCACATGCAAAGGGTGGGGGGGCTGGTTTTACATCACAGCCCCAGACTCAAAATGGGTTAGGCCTAAACAAAAAAGTTGAAACTATCAAACCTGCCCTTGAGTATCCAACCAGTCATCCCAGCCCATTACATGCAGTTCTGCTTTGACTGCACGTGGCCTCGGGGAAGGGCTAGAGTATTGGGCTGCAGAAGCCAAGGGGAGAGGCTCCATCCTATGCAGCTATGGGGAAGCCATCTTCCACGCTGGATGAAAGCTTTCCAGTGCACTCTTGAGGAGGAGCACCCACACTCCTGTGAGTGACCCCTCATCCATATTCTGTAAGCCCAATAAACTCACTGGCTCCCCCAGGTAAACTTTTATGGAATCGTACCTTGGTTTACCTTCAGGGAGAAGCTGCTGTTTACATCTTCCCCAGGCGTATTAGGGTTCTCTAAAGAAACAGAACCGGTAGAATGAATATATATGTAGACAGATTTATCAGCTTGGCTCACAGGATAGAGTCCGAGTAGTCCAATAATGGCTGCACCACACTGGAGAGGCTGAGAATCCGTAGTCGCTCAGTCCACGAGGCTCAGCAGTCCTGATCTGGCGCTGAAGGTCTGACGAATTCCAAAAGATCAGCTAGTCTTCAGTCTACAGCAGCAAGACGAACTCACCAGCGAGAGAGAAGGCAAGCAGCAAGAAGCCAGGTGGTCGCCTCTGCCTTGGTCTTTTATACCGGCTGCCATCAGAAGGTAACACCCACATTTAGGGTGTGTCTCCCAGCAGATGATCCAATCAAGATCTAATTTCAGTTAATCCAAGATCCAGTCAAGTTGACACCCAGGATTAGACATCACACCAGGGCAGGAATTTTAGCAAAAGGAGCTTGCCACCAAGCCTGATGACCCGAGTTCAATCTCTGAGACCCACACAGTGGAAGGAGAGAAACGACTCCCAAAAGTTGTTCTCTGACCACCTCCACATGTGCACTGTGATATGTGTACGTACACATGTGCATACACACACACATGCATGCACACACACGTGTGCATACATAGGAACAAAATTCAGACACACGCTCCCACACAGATAAACCCTGAAGACGTTACGCTAAGGGAACTTTCCTAGTCACAAACACACAAATTAAAAATAAAAAAATCTTTTAAAACCATGAGAGTGGGTGGGTACAGTGCTTGCTCAGCATACACAAGGCCCTGGGTTTGATCCCTAGTATTGCATAATCTGGGGGTGGTGATGCATGCCTGTAATCCTAACACTCAGGAGATGTTGGTGGGATAATCAGGAGTTCAAGGTCATCCTCAGCTACATGGGCGGTTCAAGGCTACCCTGGGATACACAAGACCCAGTGTCAGAAAGAAAAAAGAAAAAATGCCAACCAGCAGGGGCAAATCTCACAAACATATTCCACTGAAAACCCAGTCTCAGAAGAATTCCCACTGTATGACGGTGTTCACATTTCTAAACCAGAAAGCAAGTAAAGTGTTTAGGAATGTAAATTAAGACAAACTGTTGGGAAGAGCAAGGTGGTGAGCTTTCCGTGGCTCCTACAGGAGCTCCGCTGGGGAGGCTGAGTGCGAGAGGCGGCATGTGACCAGAGGCTGGCCAAGGCTGCTGGGTGGCACCTAAACCAGCCGGAAGCTTAGTAATTGCAGAGTGAGCGGGCCCAGCTACCAATGCTCCTCAGCTGGGCATATCAGAGGCTCCCTTCTGCAAGCCGCCATCAGCTAATGACTGCCACCTGCAGGCCCGAGGTGCGTGGACGCACTCAGCTACTGGCCAGACCCTGAGCTCTTCCTAAATGCTGGCCAGGGAGCAATGTCAAAAGCAACCAGAGGGGCTGGGGTTGTAGTTCAGTAAGAGCAGTGCCTAGCATTCCCAAAGTCCTTGGTTCTATTCCCAGTAACATGCACACAGAGGCAACTAGAACTATAACCCAACTTTACTCAAGATAAGCGGTGCCACCTGCAGGACCAGGTCAACCTAGAAAACCTCACAGGCAGTGGGAAGCCCAGGCTCCTGCGTCTGATCTCAGTGCTGCAGGGTGGCAGGGGCTGGGGGAGCTCTGAGAACCCAGGATGGAGCCCAGGGACCTGGACTTTGAGGGGACACTGCAAGATCACAGGACCAACTGCCTTGAGTACAGGCTGACCATCTACTGCAGGTGTGAACTGGCCCCTAGCTGACCTCTTCAGGTGCAGGTGGCCCTGGCTATTTGCTACAGGTGTGGGTGATTGATGCAAAAAAATCCTTCCCTGGGGGAGATGTCAACACCATCTACCCCCTCCTCCTAAGGTTCCAATGACAAACCACAGTACAGTTTCAAAGTTCCTGCTGGAGAACCAATGAGTTTATTAGGTTTGCTTAGAGGAGTGGTGAGGGTTACAGCAGGAGGAGGTGGCCAGCAGCCACAGTATTAGGTCTGTACCCAACATGGATGATGACTTCCCCATCACTGCATAGATCCTTCCAAGCCTATATACTTCACCCCCGCCCCAAGTCCCTGAGGTCATCTGCAATGAAAGCAGACTTGCACAGGTGGGTCTCTTGCCAGCCTGCCTCTCTTGACCACAAGCACAAAGGGTCTCCCGATGGAAAGAGTTCCATTCCCTCCCCAGGCCTCAGTCAGAGTCTCTGGGCATTAATAAACCCTGATAGTGGGTTGGGAATACCCACAAGCCTCTGTCCTCAAGCCTCAGCACTGGGGATGCGCACAGGAATCCGGTAGCCAGAAGGTTCAAGATGGTTCTGTAGAAGACATGGAGCCTCATGCAAGTCCTGAAAGGTGATCAGTAACAGCACCCAGCGGTGACACCCAGCTCCCCTATGAGGTGAGAGTCTCATGCTGCCTTTGCCCACCCCACTGGCCTGCCCACCCTGAGGCACCACTCTGGGCAAAACCCCCAAAGCAGGGCAGCTCTGCTGTGTGCCCAAGAAACTACCTTCAAGCCCCTGGTGTGCCACACGGGATGGCAGTGGCAGGAACGGCGCAGGGCTACGCCCCAGAATCCAGCTTCTGGGGCAAGGAGGGCGTCCCCAACCCCCAGCTGTCACTTTGGAGTGAGCACTGAACAGGGGTGAATTCTCAGGGAGGGGGGCAGGTCCACACACTGAGGCCTGGGAGTAGCTGAGTGGGGAGAGGGTAGGGAAGTGGATGGGGGAGCAGCATTGGAGCGGCTGACATAGGCTTGGGCCCATAACCAACCAGCAAGGACCAACGGCAGGGTCACTGCTCACTGCCTTCTAAACCTAGCAATATTGGCCAACAAGACCACTAATGTGGAGCAAAAAAGAGAGGTGATGGCCAGGTACAGTGGCACATACCTTTAATCTCACAACTTTGGAGGCAGAGGCAGGTTGATCAGAGATCAAGGGCAGCCTAGGCTACAGTGAGTTCCAGATCAGCTGGGGCTACAGGGAGACCCTGTCTAAAAAGGGGGGCACGGTTGCACAAAGAACTACACCTGTGCCCACAGAACCTTACAGGAGTAGCCACCCCCCACCAAGGCCCCAAGTCAGGCAGCCCCTTCTCCTAAGCTCCTAGAGGACGACACACAGGAAGGCCTCATAAAGGCCTTGTTTCCCCCACCTTCCAGATCCCCTGGGCTGCTGCTGTTATTCCCCCCTACAGGGGCCAGACCCCACCAGAGCCTGGGGATGCAGTCTCTCACCCTTCTGGTTTGCAGAGCTACTGAGAACAGACTGTCCTCTGTCCCAGGACCCTGTACGCTGTGTCTCCTGCCCCTCCAAGCCCTCTGGCCTCCCACCATCTGAGAAGTCTGTGACCAATGACTGCTCCTACCTATAAGCCAGGCTGGGCCTCAGGCTTTCTTAGCACAAGCTCATAGAAAGACCACCTGCCTCCTGGAATGGTGTCCACACTCATGTCCATGGGAGGCAGGACCCCAGCCATGGCTCTGAACAAACTAAGACTCACTGACCCTCTCCACAGATGTAGCAGGATTTTCACGAGCTATGCACCTGACCACATCAGCATCCAGGGCTTAAAACGTCTGGACGACTGCAGAGGTGGACAACCGATCCAGCCTAAGTGCTTAAGAGGGGGGAGTGGGACCAGGAAGGCCAGGGTGACAGAACCAGAAAGCAGGCCAGGACCCTGACGCAGCCCAACATCACATGCCTTTAAATGGTGGTCCATACCCAGAGACAGGGACAGGGAGGCCAGAGACAAGCTCATCATCCCAGCCCCAGAGGCAGTGGCAGAGAGTAGGGAGCGTATGCATGCTGTACCTCTGAGGACTTATGTCTACTTTCCCAAGGCCGCAGCGGCCATGGGATGTCAGCATGCATGCCCAACACACACACACACACCCCAACATACATGGATGTACAAATACACATACATGGCAACACATGGGTGCACATACACACCAATACATAAGGATGCCCAAACACACAAGCCTGCCTGGTATACACACACATGAAGACATGGTGTCTTCTGGAAGACATGCAAATTCAGGAACCTTGAGTCGACTGATGAGCCAAAATAAAGATGATCAATGGGACCTGGCGTGCTTCAGGCACATTTGTGGCCAGGACTCTGGGGTCCATTCCCTCCCTCTGCCCATGAAACATGGGTGCTAGGAGGTGGTGACTTCCTGAAGGTGGACAGCTCTGCCTAGCACCTGCCTGCACCACAGTGGTACAGTGCACTCATGTCTTCCTGGACTGCCACATGCTGCTGAGCTTGGAGTGCATGACAATCTCACCGCATGCAGCCCCCAAGTGAGCCTACGCCACCTGCTCCTGGGCTTTTCTATGCCATGACTCATTGCAATGAATGAACATTCCGCTGCCTGTGGGGGTGGCAGCCTGGTGGGGGCTCTGAGCTCACATTCCTCTTGGGAGAATGGGGCTGCTCTGAACCCCCCAAATAGGTTATGGAGGGGTCACAGAGACCTGGGGCTGTCTCCAGATTTAGACAAGCCCCTAGCCTGTCTGGGGAGACTGATACCCACCTTCACTGTGACTGAGATCTCACAGATGGGGGACACCAGACCTCAGTTTACCTACCACAGTGCAGTCTTTTCCAATATGAAGGAGTGTGGTCCAGACACTGAGGGGAGGTGGCCAACCAGGGCCCCCAATAGCCTCCAAGCACAGCAAGTATGAAGGTGACCAGCGGCAAAGGGGGAGCTGGCCTTTTCCCTTGGGGCATGCTACTCTGGGAAAGGAGCCACCAGAGTTCCCCTAAAGGACCCCACCCAGTCCAAACACCTGACCCCAGGGATAAGAAGCAAAGCAGAGTTCACAGGCCGACGACCCTCAAGGAATTATGTGCCTGGTTGCCAGCACCTCCCTGGGAGTGAGACACAGAACTAGGTTATTTAGGGATCCCACAAAGCCAAGAACCTCCCAGAAAAGATCCAGACAGCTGCTTGCACTCTGAATGGAGGGGGTGCAATGTGCCCAATGAATCAGATTAATTACACAAAAACCAGAGAAACACTGCTTCCTCCAGAAAACAGTTTCCCTCTTTAATACACCACTCAAGTGGCCCTGCCAGCCTCCCCAAAATTAGAACACAGGTGCAAACCAAACTCAAAATGGGCACAGGACACGGATACCAGTTGTCCACGTGCTCAGTGCCCCCCACCCCCAAAAAAACACCCAACACAGCTAGCAGGGGAAGAAATCAGGAAAGAGGCTGTCCATGTCATCCTTCAAGGCCAGGCTGCAGCTGCTGCCCAGGTCCAAGCCCCACAGCTCCGGAGGGCTGGCCTTGAGCTCCTGGGAGCTAGACTCCGAGTCCACCGTGAACTCCAGCTCTGTCCAGTCAATCGGACTGCTTCTGGCTAGGGTTGTGCCTCCTCTGCCTGCCACCAACCCTGCAAGTAAAGTGACTATCAGTGTAAACAGATAGGTGCAGGACTCTGTAGCAGGCTGTTACAGCCCAGATACTGCCACACCCTGCCCACTCTGAAAGCCCTCTACTGCTCTGGGGGAGGGAAAGGTGAGCCCATTCCTCTCCTCCCACTGAGGCCAGTGAGGGGTTGAGCCCAACCCTGGTGGCCCTGCTCCTCATGGGATCCCTCTCAGATCAGAAACTGACAGTGTTCTCTCGACACTGAATTCTAAAGGCAGTGGAGACACGATGTGACCTGCCGACCAGATGCATCGGTAGCCCAGGGACACCACTAAAAGGGTCCAGGACTCCATAGTCACTTCCATGTCATGCATTCAATGCAGTCACACCTGGTCACACCGCCACTCTGTCCCTACAAGTTATCCTGATCGTCACCAGGCAAGGCAAGGGGGATAGCCTAGGGACGTCAGGTCAAGAGGCAAGCTGGGCCTGGGCAGTCTCCCTGAGCCTGTCAGGTTCGGCAGAGACCTCAGAGCCTGTGAGTGACGGCAGCCTGGACCCACAGCCCCACTCACCCGACCACCAATCAGAGCTGGCAGTCAGCAGAAAGGATGCTCTGTCTTCCAAGTCGGACCCTGCGGTGTACCTGGAGGTGAGAAGATCCCCTGGTGGCCATGGGTACACTGAGTGCTACAACCTCCGCAGAAACCAGCCCGCATCCTGCAAAAGCCTTTCAGAGTCCAGCAGGCCCAGTGCCACAGGAACACATGCAGAAGTCACAGGGCGCAGACCACGGGCACAGGGCCCAAGCCCTGCTCTGCTGGCCAGAGCTCCGATGGCTTCTCCAGCCACAGCCTCATCCCTCCCTCTCCCTCCCACACCCCAGCTGGTGTGTGTTCGCAAAACACAAACTCATTTCACCATCAGCCCAAACAAAAGACAATTACGAGACAAAAATGTTTTAGAAACATCAGAAAGCCACATGGCCGGTCTGGCCTGGGCCTGTTGCCTCAGCCGCCTCAGTGTGGCAGAGCCCAAGGTAGACAAGCAATGGCGTACACCCATGCACTGAGGCGCCCACCTGGCATCTGGCACATGTGTCAGGTCCAAGCTAGACTCCTCTTCGAGTAGCATATCTGGAGATTCAGTGTCCCTGGCCAGGGACCCAGCCTGGTACAACTCATCAGGAAAATCTTCACTCTTATGTGGGGAGGTCGACTGCTGTGAGTGAGGAATCCAGGCTGGGAGCCCAGGACTCATGTTGGAAGGCTCTGATGGGGAGAAGAGGTCAATCCTCAAGGTTTAGGCCAGGGTTCTGTCCCGCAGTGTGGACAGGTGGAAGCCAGAAATAGGTAGCACCAGCTAACCCAGCACAGGTGGGTCCACAGCCAGGAGTCCAATCTAAAGTCAGAGCAGTTTCCTGGAGGAGGTACCCCTAGGCCTTGGGTCACTCACATGGGCTCAAATCTGGGGTCCCCCTCAGCACTTATCCCTGACCCTGGGCTCCTCCCTCAGACCAGCTACTTGTCCAAGACCCTCAACACATGTGGATCCGATGCTTAGAAATCCTGAGGCAGAAAAGACTTCTACACAAAGCAAACCTATGACATACCAAGCAGCCATGAGGACAAGTGCAGGTGAGAAGGGTCACCAGAGATGCCCCACCAGGGACCTTGAAGCCATCGACTGACCAGTGCTTGACAAAGCATCAAGCACTGGAGGTGTGGCTGGAAGTGTGCGGGCCAGTCACCCCCATTTCAGCACAGGCAGAGGGGAGACAGGCCCCAGGCACTCCGGGTTCTGCACAACGTAGTGTAAAACCCCAAGAAGGTAGAACATGCAAAATGACGGCCAGCAGTCCATTAGACTCCAAGCACCCAAGAGGGGCCAGGGGACCAGGATACCAGAGAGGCCTAGGATGAAGACATGTAAGGTTCTATCCTTGAGGGGCAGAGGCAGCCAGGACATAGGCCAGGAGCACATGGCCTACGTAACAAAAAACAAAGGCAGGAGTTGGACGGCTCAGCTGTAAAAGCACAGACCACTCTTACAGAGGATCGGGTTCAATTCCCAGCACCCACATGGAGTCCCTAACTCCAGTTCCAAGGGATCCGACGCCTTCTTCTGACCTCCACAGGCATTTCATGACATGATGCATTTAACACATACACAAGTAATACACTCACATTAAGAAACAAGAGCAGTAACCCGTTACCTCTCCCATGGCTGGTTTTCCCCCCAAACATACACCCATTTAGGAACAGAACCAGTATTCCAGGGTCAGAGGTCACCTGGTCCACCCTTGGCAAGACAACATGATCTTAGGGTTACCTGGGCAGGAGGGTGGTCTCTCCAGCAACTCTGACACTCTCACCAAGGTCTGGCTCTTGTCTACACCCTGCGGCCCACAGCATAGGGGTTCCTGCACCCTGGAATGAGAGACACGAGTTCAGAACCCTACAGGACAGGAGAACTCAGTAACCCCCATTCTTTACAGTACCTCCAAGTGTGCTGACAAGACCACCCTGTTCAACATCATGCCCTTAAAGGACCAGGTCAAAGATCTTCTGATCAAGCACTGTCACAGATGCACAACAGGCCCTCAGCTAAGTACTAGCCAAGCAGATGCAGACAGGCCTCCAGGGCCTCTTCCCAGGGTCATGTCCAGAGCCTCTGTATGTACTGCCCCAGGGATCCTATGCCCCCCGCCCAAAGATGGGACACTAACTGAGTCACGACAGATGACACTGCTGCTGTCTCAGGGTCGGGCTTGCTGTCTGTGATCTGACTCGACAGGGTCACCTGCCCAGCATCGCTCTCCCACGTGTGCCACGTATCCTGGGAAGGTGGAGGGATCTGAAATTTAAACACACAAATCAGGCAGATGATTAAAGGGAGAGAGACCTGATAAACTGCTGTACTCAGCCCAGTAGCCTCAGCAGGTTCCCAGGGACCCCCTTAAGCTTGGCCTGGGCTCAGGAAAGGAGATGCCCTCCAACGCCTCACTGCTGACTCTGGCTGGGCCTATCCATGGGCCGGGTTCACAGGGGCTCAGCCACCAGTTCCACTCCCCAAGCACAGGCAAGATAAACGTACAGGTGACTTTTGGGGCCAAAGGTGTAAAGTGTTAAGTGGTTCTGGCCCAGGGTGTGGCCTCACATATGGGCAACTGATTAATCAATGGGATTGGGAAGGAATGGAAACTAGTCCCCTCCCAGGAGAACACCACCAACTTGTACAGCCTCAACACACCAAAAGGGGCCAGGCAGAACATGGGGCCACCTTGGGCTGAGACCAGGAGCCCAAGGGGGGTGGGGGTGGGGCCTGGCAGGGGTAAAGAGAAAAGTGTGTTGCACAGTAGGTACAGGTTGCAGAGAGCTGAGTAGGCTATCACCTGATCCCAACTCACAAAAAGCGGCTTCCAGCTGGGGGCCAGACTGTGGGCAAGTTGGAGGAACCGCACAGACATCTCCAGGACAGAGGCCATGTCCTCCCGTCGGCCCTCGAACTGCGGCAAGAGGGCCCGCAGGTGCTCACAGCTCTGGGAGATCCGCCTCCTGTTTCCAGACAAGCCACTAAGGTCTGGAACTCTGTCCAGCCATTATCAGAGGGGAGAATGGCCTCTGGAACCCACCAATGGGCAGCCCCAGGGTCTCCTGGGCAGCAGGCCAAAGCCACTGGTTAGCTCTTCCAGCCTCCTGAACCCTTGGCCCTAAGGCACACACACTAACTGAGCCACACACAGGCCATCTACACGCTGGGCCTAACCCACAGCTCTGAACCATTACTCCTTTGGGGTTCAGAGGTGAAAGATGAGCCCAAGTCAGGTGTCTAGAGGATCCTTACATACACTGGCCTCTGGATGTCCAAGGCGGCTATCAAAGGGCTACAGTGCTACCCCTGGCCAGCCCCCACCCAACACGTCTGGGTCTACCAGGGGACCTGCCTTTAGTCCTGGCCCAGTTAGGTGAACCATGGTTAGACCTGAACTCCCACACCTCTTAGCCCCACCTCCCACCCAGGGCTACCGCACCTGCGTTCTCGCTCACTGACCACGTTCCTCCGAAGGCAGGGGCCCCGCTTCGCAGCTGCTACAAGAATCCTGGGGCGACAACCCGGGGGGGCATTCAGGAGCCCATTAGTCTCTAGGAGACAAGTCTTCCTGAAGGTAATAAAGCCAAGAGCACCACGGTGAAGCCCAGAAAAGCCACCAGGCACACCACTGGTAGAAACCAGGGCATTTTGGGTGCACAACTGCAGGAAAACGGAGGGCAAGCCTGGATAACCTAGAAAATCCAAGGGGCCAGCTCCCCTCCCCCACCTCCTGCACACCAAGGTAGACTACGCTCTGCATTATCGATGGCGGGGGGGGGGGGGCCCACCCCCCCCCCCACCAAAGGTGGACTCCGCTTTGAATATCGGAGGGGGGGGGGGGGGGGACCAGGAGAAGGGGAGGGAATCAGGAGAGGATGAGGACCGGGAGGATGGAGGAGGGGAGGAGAGGACGCCCAGGAGAGGACAGGGAGGACCGGCAGGACGAGGAGAGGCCCGGGAGGACAGAGGAGGCCTGGGAGGTCGAGGAGAGAAGCCGGAGAACTAGGGGAGGATGGGGGAGGTCAGTATCTAGACCCCAACCAAAGGCCTTCGGACCTGACGCCCTCTGAGCCCTCCAACCCACGCTTCACCTGCAACCCTCGACTCCGGGGTCTGCAGCCGCAGGCTTCGAGCTGCTGGACGCCATGGGCACGAAGCGGACGCGAAGGAAGCAACAAGCCGGAACCCAGCCGGAGGGTCCCCAGCCCTCGCAGTCCGCCCCGCCCTCCCAGTCCGCCCACCCCCACGAGCTCCGCATCCAACCAGCACCCGCGCTGCACACACCCACGCAGGCGCCCGCCACCGCTGCGTGCTGCCCACCTAGTGCTGGGCTGGCCCCGCCCCCTCTCGTGTTTGACTCGCTGCCCCACGTGCCTGACTCCTGACCACGTGACTGCCTACCTCGGCGCTTCTACCCCGAAAAAGTTGCCAGAAAGTAGCCAGATCAGTCCACGCACTGTGTCCCCTAGGGCGCCACAGTGCTTCTGCTGAAGGCTGGTTCTTTAAGCTGCAGGCCTCGGGGTCTGCAGCTCTTCCGTGGTCCAACCCTGTCCTTAAATTTTTTTATTACTTTGTGAGTGTATTCCCTGCATGTATGTAAATGCGCCCATGTTGTGCAATGCCCGCAGAGGTCAGAAGAGCTCATTGGATCCCCTGGAACTGGAGTTAGGGACGTCATTAGCTCCTATGTGGGTGCTGGGAATCGAATTCCGGACCTCTGCAGGCCGCTGAGCCATGTCTCCAACCCAGAGCTCACAGGCCGCGAGGCTGCTTCATTCTGTGTCTGATAGACCCGGCCAGACATGCCCTTTTAGATGGTTCCTTCCAGTGGGTGCTCCGCCCAACTTTGTAGGGTCAGCACAGCCGTGCACCTGCCCTCCCCTGACTCCATCCCCATGCCTCAAGTGTCTGGCTTCCCTCGCCAGTAAACAAGAGCCCAAGTGGGCCTGCTGCGCGCCAGGCCCGGTCCCAGCCAGACGCCTAGGACTGCCAACATGCGTAGCCTAGGCCAGACGCCTAAGACTGCCAGCCAGCATGCTTAGTCTAGGCCTGCATCACCACTTGGAGCCCCCACCCCCAATCTTTAGCCGGTCATCACAGATTCCCTCTCGCCTGCAGGAGTTGCGCAGTAAATAATCACTGGGAGGCAGGAAAGGGAAAACAGAGCCCTCTTCCTCATGCACGGACCAGCCCCACGGGAAGTGCGGTGAAGAATGGGGATGCTGCTGTTCAGCGGGGCATATGCTGGCGACAGTGGGTGCAAGTCATGGGTGGAAAACACAGCTCCTCTTCTGAGGGGTTGCAGAGGTGGGCCTAGCACCACTGCAGAAGGGGTCTGCCTTAGGGGGCAAGGGCATACCAGATAGCCAGAGTCCCTGCCCCTGCTCCCAGAGGCTCTCCAGTGGGCCTGGGTGGCACCAGGTGATGGGGCTGGGATCAGCTGGAAGTGGAGAAGGCCCAAGCACCAGGAAGATGCCAGGAAGAGGCAAGTGGTTGGCCCAGCCAGGGCTGCAGGACAGTGAGGAGAGTCTGGGCTAGTGCACGTGTGATCCCAGGCCATCTTGGCAGGGTTGGGAAGAGTACAGATTCTAGGTAGGGAGCAAAGCCTGGGCCCTGGTGATGGGTGTAAGAGCCACTTTGCACCCAAGACCCAGCCAGCCCCTCTCCCCAGCCAGATTAGGGCAGCTACAGTGCTTCTGCCCCCACTTATGGCAAATATGTGGCTTCTGGTTTGAGTGAGGGCTGTGAATTGGAGCCAGAAAATCTTACGGACATTCGATTCTGAAAGCACTTGGAGGGAAAGGGCAGCAGCACCTGCAGAGCTAGCAACGCTGGGGACTGCTCCAGCAGAAGCTGGTACAGGGGTCACGGTGGCCTTCTCCCCTCCTTGCTCACACTAGAGAGTGAAGGCAGCTGACGTTCGGGGTCTTGGGCATTCCAAGACAATGTAGCCAAATGTCCTTACTCCTCCAGAATGTCACCCAGCTTTTCAGGTTCTCCCAGGACAGACAACTCACCACTAGCTCTGATAAGCCCATGGCACCACTACCCTGCAGGGTGCCTGTCAGAAGGTGACATCAGATGAAGGCAGGATGCCCCTGAATAGTGATCTGAGGTCCAAATGGTATAACCTGCAGGAGGGTCTGTTGGCTATTGGGCAGGTGAAGGGCCTGGAAGAAAGGCCTAGCCCTGCATTGGTTCCTAACCAGGGGAGGTGGGATCCAGCAGATCCATGGGATGAACTGGGCTGTGTCCTTCTGGGGACTGTGGAACACCCCAGCCCCAAACACCTGTGTTCAGCCTGCACTCCTGCAGGCAAATGGCTTCTCTCTGGAGAGACTTGGGGCCCAGGAGACCAACTCGAGGTGTCAGGGTATACACCACACCGCCAGGATGTCTTGAGACACTAGACTGTAGCACCCATACCCCACTAGCTGTTAAAAGGTGCCTTTGTGGCTGAGAGCTGGGCAGGACTCTGTGCTACCTGGAGTCTTGGCAGCCCCCGACCCCACACACCCAGCCTGTCATGTTCCTGGCAGTGCGTTTGCACTAGACCAGTTACCCAAGGAGTCTAAGTGCAGACCTCAGTTGAGATGGGAGAAGGGGGTAGCTACAAGGACACTTCAACAGCGGTGCCATGGGTGCCTGCCAGAGGCCCTCCTCCTTTCCCAGTGCCCCACATAGGCCTAGGTCACCCTGGGGTACGTGGACCAAGGGCGCGTTGAGGTTTCTAACCATCGGTAGCCTCTCTCTTGGTTTTCGGGGTCGGGAGGTCTTCCAGCGCTGGTGATGGAGTGGTCCCCTGCAGGACACACCCTTGACCTCCTCCCTCCAGGATCTCCCTCGCTGCGGCCGCAGTCCCGGTGCCGCCGGCAGGGGGCGCGCGCGAACAGGCGCCGGAACCGCGACCCTGATTTTTTTTTTTTTTTTCCCCAACAATCTTAGAGGAAAAAAAAGATTTTAAGTGTTTGGGGCAAAGCGAGGAAAGAGGTGACAGCGGTTTCTGCCCAGCCTCGCGTCCTCATGCGGCTCGCCGACGGGGCGCGCAGCCCGGGAAGCATCTGCCCAGAGGCGCTCGCCAGGGGCTTCTCCAACCGGACCTTCGAGTTCGACGACGGCGGCTGCACCCCCAGGTACCGGCTGCTGGGCCCCGCCAAGCGTGGGGACCCCCAGCCTCCCCCACGATCCCCTCCTGAGCACCTCCTCCTGATCCGTGTGTGCCAGGCTCATCACCCTGGGAACCCTCTGTTGGGAAGAGCGGGCACCCCTCGGGGCGGGGCTGCAGGTGCCCTAAGAGGGGACCTGTGCACAGAGGGGGCTGGAGCTCACAGCCATTTCTAGAGCCAGAGCTCAGCCTGTCCAGGCATGCAGGGATCGGGGGAGGGGTCATGTAAGGCGATCCAGGTCATGTGCAGGAACCACCCCCAGCAGAGGAGACTCAGGGCGTAGGTGGGGGAGAGCCCGTAGCATGGGGCAGCGGTACAGGAGGGGCTTCCGCAGGGCAGCCCTTTCCAGCCAGAGGAAAGTCCTGGGTTCAATCACTGGTGATCTTCAGCTGCTGGTCATTTCTTTGGGGTTCCTGACTGTCCATCCCTATGAGGGACAGGGTCAAGGTCAACTGAGAAGGGCATCCAGGTGACCTGGGAGCCACCTCATCCTAGGCAGTGGCCTTCAATACCACATAGCTCCTACCCATCCTGACCATGTGAATGCAGCAGTGGTGGAGGAGCCAGAAGGACAAGGCAGCATATGCTGACATTGCCCCCTGGGTCAGGTCCTGATCCTTCCTGCTCCCTCCCCCACCCCACCAGGACCAGCACAACTGTCCCTCACCCTGTGCCAGGAGCACCCAAGGACCCTGGACAGAGCCTGCTGCTGCCCAGTCCCTTTCCTCTGGTTGTAGCCAAGCACACAAAGTGACCCCACCGTTGACGAGGGACTCAGTTGCCCCTGTATAAAAATGAGGGGTGGGGCAGCTGGTCTTTGAGGCCCATTCCAGATGACAGACGAGGCTGAAAGGGCTGGTTTCCAGCTGGAGCCTCAAGGGCCAGGGACACACCTGAGAGTGCCAGGGGGTAGTGTGGGTAAGGAACACATTCTCTGAAAACAAGCAGACTGTCCTCAGAAAGTACCCAACACCTGGTCCTCCTCTGGCTTCTCTAGAGTCAATCAGGTGGTGTCTGGCAGGCAGCGTGATCCCAGGATGACTCTCGTTTCTGGCACCTTGCACTTCTGAGACCCTCTGCCACCTCCCTCTGTGGTCTGGTGTCACCCTCCCTGGAGAGTCAACTCTGAGTTCATTACCTGTCCTACTTCACTGCCTGGGCCAGACCAGGCAGGAGACTGTATCCTCAAGGGCCTGGGCTTCAGTTCTAGCACTAATGTTGTCATCCACCTGGCACTGTCCAAAAATCTATCCTACCCCCATCTGAGCTGTCCTCTGTCCCTGCAGAGATTCACATACCTGCAGGTGGAGCTGCTGCCCAGGCTGGTGTGTGTGTGTGTGTGTGTGTGTGTGTGTGTGTGTGTGTGTGTTTCTGTATATGTGTGTGAGGGTGTCAAGACAGGCAGTGTGAGGAGGGCAGGATAGGGTTGGGGAGAGGGGGCGCTGAGCCCTGGGTGGCACCTAAGCTGACAGCCCCCAGTGGCCTCAGCCTGGGAGAGGGGACTCTTCTCACGCAGACCTGAGGGGTGGGAGACAGGAGTTCTGTAAGCACATTCCTGCACTAGGCCTCACGGGGACAGGTGGAGTCAAGCAGTCCTGCCTTGGATATACCTCTGTGCTTTGTAGGTGCTGGGAACTGTGAGCCGCAGTACTGTGCAGGGGAGTTGGAGTTGAGAGTCAGTCTATCCCCAGTACCTGCCAGCCCATGTCCCCAGTCCTACAGCAAGGGTACCAAAGTCCCAGACTAGGGCTGAGCAGTGGGACTCACGAGAGGAGTTCCTGGCCCTCCCAGGTGCAGGAATCTGTACCGGAATCCCAGACTCCATGACCTCCTTTGCTGCCCCCACTCCTCACCCTCAAGCCCCCTGCTGTGCATCCCCAGGCCCCAGCCACCTCAAAACTACTGGACACTGCCTTTCTCTGTCCTGCCCCTTCTTGCTTCAGTGTGACAGAGGGAGGCCATGTTCGCTGTCCCGGAACCAGGGTGTTTCTCTTCACCACCCCAGTGCACGTCCCACCAGAGTCCCAGACCTTTCCTGGAACTGTGTGTTCTGAACAGCCCAGCTCTCAGGCATCATGAGACCCTCTGGGCTCTGAAGACTAAAGCCTCCTGCCAGGGTACATGCCTGGCCAGCCGTCGAGGTCTGTTATTAGAGAGTCATACCTCCAGGAAAAGAGGAAATGACCCAGGTCCTGTGGGAAAGATTTGAGGGCCCACAATGCAGCTCTGGCTGGCAGGAGGGACAGCTAGGCAGCTCCCCAGCTGAGACACAGAGCTTCGAATCCTTTAGGTGTTAGGTTTCAAGGGCAACTCAGGAGGCAGCAGTAAGAACAGGGGGCAGAAAGTCCCCCAGGATTCCTTCCCAGTGCCAACTGCAGGTGTAGCACGGGTCGTTACTCGACAGCATCTGAGGGTCCTGGCCTTAGCCACCCCCATGCGGGTAGTCTCAACTGCCAGGTCCCTTGGTGACGTTGCTTATGCAGTTCTGCTATGGCAGCACCATGCTCTGTTGTCATGACTCTAACTTCTGAAAGGTCTCTTGATGATCTCCCCTGAGGTTTCTTGACCTGCTCCCCAGGGACACAGAGGGGTTTTCAGGCCCTGCTGTACGGACTTCCAGTCATTGGCGGTAGCTATTCAGTGTCTCTGTGAACAGTCCTAGTTACTCTAAAATGTAAAAGTCCCCCTATCCAGGCATGGCGGCACACACCTTAGTTTGAGGCCAGCCTGGTCTCCATAGCGAATCCAGGCCAGCTAGGGCTACAGGGAGACCCTGTCTCAAAAAAAAAAAAAAAAAAAAAAAAAAACAAAACCCGAGGAGAACAGAAGTTGGACGTGGCTGTGCACACCTCTTATCCCAGCACTCAGGAGGCTGTGGCAAGGCAAGGCGATTGCTTGAGCCCATGGTTTGGAGACCAGCCTTAGTGACATAGTGAGACTTTGTCTTAAAAAGAAGAGGATATATGTGGTCAAGGGCGAGATCCCAAGATAGAGTGAAGCCTTAGGAGGGGGCCTACAGCTGCCCATAGACCCAGAATGAGGATGAGGTGGATGAGGAGGCTGGCCTCACAGAAGCAGAGGTGGCATCAGAGGAGGGCTGGCATTAGGATGGGACCTGTCATGTGTCAGGAACAGGAGAACAGGAGCCTGGAGGGTTAAGGAATCGTATCCAGCTCATCCTGCACCAGGCTCAATAGTTGTGTAAACCTTGAAAATCACAACAGCATTCAGGGTCTCTGTTTCCCCATCTGTAAAATTACAGACAAGTGACAGCATCCACCTTGGGATGTGGTGGTAACAACACAGGTCAGCAGGGTAGGTACCTCCTTGCATCTGGGCAGTGTTATTTTTAAGAAGCTCTGTGGGGACACATCTGGAGTGCAACATCTGCCTGCTTCCTGACATGGATTCTTAAGAGTGGAAATAAATACCAAGCCAAAGGATTCAGGCATCATTAAGGCCTAGAGGCAGGACCAGGTCCATCCTACCAGTGTCCAGGGCATAGTGACCTTGACACCATACCCAGAAGAAGTTACTAGCTCCTGGGCAGGAAGACTTGGCCCACACACCCTTGCCCAGAGCCTCTCACTTTGTAAACCTTATCAGTTGCAGCAAAGACAGAATCTCTTTACTACTTTAGATTTTTCTTTGAGTAAGTGAGATTGTATCAGACATGTTTGTTGGTGCTTTGATCCCTTTTGTAACTGCTCGTTCAGGTCCCCTTGATTATTCTAGATGGGTACGGCCACATGTCCTAAGGACAGCCAGCTTCTCAAGTACAGCCAAGACCGGTGTGGACAAGGAAGGGCCTGTGTGTCTTTAAGCAGATCCCAGTGTTGGACCTTGCTCTGGGGGTCTCTTGCCTTTGAACCTCCCTGCGGGCCTGGCAAGATGGCTCAGTGTACTTGCTAGTTTCTGTCAGCTTAACACAAACTAGAGGCACCTGGGAAAAGGGACCTTGAGGAATTTTCTCCATCAGATTGGCCCATGAGCATGTCAGTGGGGCATTTACTTGACTGTTGATTGGTGTAGGAGTGAATGTGAGTGGTGCTGTGCCTGGTACCTCTCAGAGATGTGTAAGATGAAATGAACCCTTCCTCCCCAAGTTGGTTTTGGTCAGTGTTTTAATCACAGTGATAGAAACCAGCCTAGAACACTCAGCTTGTAAAGGCATTTGCCACCAAGCTCAACAACCTGAGTTTGAGCCCTTAAAGACATCCCCTGACCTCCACATATGTGCCATGGCATGTTCACGCCCTCCAAGTATGTACATATATATATGTGATGAACCTCCCTGTGACTTCTGCCTTAGATTGGCCCATGAGCGTGTCAGTGGGGCATTTACTTGACTGTTGATTGGTGTAGGAGTGAGTGTGAGTGGTGCTGTACCTGGTACCTCTCAGAGATGTGTAAGATGAAATGAACCCTTCCTCCCCAAGTTGGTTTTGGTCAGTGTTTTAATCACAGCGATAGAAACACTCAGCTTGTAAAGGCATTTGCCACCAAGCTCAACAACCTGAGTTTGAGCCCTTAAAGACATCCCCTGACCTCCACATATGTGCCATGGCATGTTCACGCCCTCCAAGTATGTACATATATATATGTGATGAACCTCCCTGTGACTTCTGCCTTGGCAGAGGGAGAGGCCAGGGATGACGATGGTCCCCAGGCCCACACAAGGCCTGTGAGCCCCTGCAGCCGCCAGGCCTTCTCCCTTCCGCCACGTTGACTGTCGCAGAAAGCTGCCCGAGGTGTCACTTTGGATCAATCTCCAGCCGCAGCGTAGCTCATCCGAGAGCCCCGAGCTTTCACTCTGGGGTGGGATGTGTGTGCCTCAGGAGACAGGCGTGAGCAGCCACCTCTGACGTGGACACCGAGCCCCTCCCCCAGGCTGCCCAGGAGCTCAAACAACTCTGACTTTTTAATGGTGGTGCACTGGAAGAGGTTAGTCTTTCTGCCATGGTCAGCAGACAGCTCTGCTTCCCACTCACTGGGCACCAAGCCCAGCTCAGCTGTCACCGCCACAGTGACTCTGCAGTGTCGCCTGCAGGCCCCCCCAGATGGAGATGCCTAGCAGTAGGTGTGCACATGTACACACACAAGCATATGTGGTCCCATGTATACACATGTAGGTATATATCCAGGCACACACAAGCACATATGTAGCCGTGTGCCTGTGTGGCTTTGCAGGTGTGTGTATGCATCCATACACCTGTCCACGTGCAGTACACATGCAGGAAGGCATACACAAATGTACGTGTGTCCATGTACACATACCCATGCAGCTGCACAGACACTTAAGCATATATTTTCCACACGTACACACGTAGGTGTGCATACACAGAAGCACACGTGAAGGTGTGCATGCATCTCTGCACACTGCACATATACACAAGAACGTGTGTGCACGTTTCACACACACCTCTGTGCGTACGTATGCACGCACATACCCTGCACACCTCTCCGTATGTACACAGCACAGACCCATGCTTGACCTCTCTTGTCAGGCGTGGCTCTTCAAGCTCCTTGACATTAGTGTGAACAGTGGAAGTTGATCCCCACAGAGGAATTGTACCCGATAGCTGAGGGTGGCCCTAATCCAGCTCTTCAGGGTAGTATAAGCACTGATCTTTTTTTTTTTTTTTTTTTTTTTTTTTTTTTTTTTTGACGGACACCGAGTGACCAAGAAGAACGCGAGAAGCAACATAGTCTGCTGAACTGACAGGATAACCAGCGGCTGTCACTAATGAAAATGCAATAAAGGCGTGCGCCTCCACGCCCAGCAGCACTAACCTTAAAAGCAGCCTTGCAGGAAGAATATTTTTTCCTCTGCTTCAGGTGCTAGTCCTGAGGAGAAGATCCTGCCTCCCTCTGAGACCCACCCGGGGCTAGAGAGGCACGAGGGCTGCTGCTCTGGCTGGTCAAGGGGAGGAGAGTGTTTAGCCATGGGATCAAACGCTTCTCCTGAACTCTACTCTGCCCTGGAACTGTGGTTGCCAGCACATAGGGATGATCTCTGATGCTTGAGAAACTCCCCTCTCACTTAGGGTTCTTTGAAAAGCAGATGTGTCTAGTTTTTTTTAATGGAATCTCACTAAGAGCCCTTGTGTGCTTACAGCAGTGTGTCCCTGTGAGCACATGTTGGCCCTTGGGGACCTGTGAGCTCAGAGTAGTCTGGGGCAGAGCTGCTCACCCTTCCTGACTTATGCCACCCTGGTCTCTGCAGCATTGGCCCTGATAAATAAGACTGTGGTGAAAAACCATGCCCAGACCTTCTCTAGCACTGGGTGAGGATATCCCCAAAGAGAGGCTTCAGGTAGAAGGGACCCTCTGCCACCCTTCTGGTTGGCTCCATGATGCCAGCACATCTCCAAACCCATGCATCACTCCATGCTCCAGTGGTTCACCTGAAGAAACATCTGGCTGTGTTTCTCCCATCATCAGGAAGGCTCACCGTCTCTTTCCTTATTAGCTTAGTCTTTTCTTGGTTTTGGACACACACACACACACACACACACACACCGTCCCATCTGCATTCCACTTTCTGCTGGTTTGCTTCATGTTCTCTGTGACTCTACAATTCTTGCTCATTTTCAGTCTTTGTCGCTGTTACCCGCCCCCTCTGTCGTGGACAGTCTGGGTTAGCAGCTGTGTGTTGTCCGGCTAGAGAAAAGCTTACAGATAGGTTCCTCTATGCCTTCGAAGGTTTGTGTAGTGGATAAAAGGCCTTCTCAACTCCACCATGCCCCTACACACTCTTCCAATCCTGTCCTTGGTTTAAGGCCATGAAGGAGGACTGATTTGATTTGATTTTTATCCAATGGCAGGCATGTGGCCTTAGCACAGGCTCCAGAGCCAAGAGCCTGGGCTCAGGCACTGATCCTGCCAAGGTCAAGGAGACAGCTTGCCAGGCTAAAGATGTAACGAGGCTCGGTAAATATCAAGGCTCAGTAAGTTACCTGAGCCTTCAACACCTGTGTCCCTGTCCTTGAGGAGACTGTCCTCTACTTTCCGGGGACTGCACCCATTGTCTACCTCCTCAGCCCTCAGAATAGGACCAGCAATGTCCCCCTACCTTAGGCTGACAGGTCCTGCCCCCATCCCTTCTCAGACCCAATCTTAACATAGGTGTAGGTCAGTCAAGGGCTCTCAGTTGTGTTTGTCTTTTTATTTTAAAAGATTTTATTTTTATTTTATGAGTGTTTTGCCTGCTTGTATGTAAGTGTACCATGTATATGCCTGGTACTCACAGAGGTCAGAAGGCAACATCAGATCCCCTGGACCTGGAGTTAACAGGCAGTTGTAAGCTGCCATGTCGGTTCTGGGAAATGAACCCAGGTCCTCTGCAAGAGTAGCAAGTGCTCTTAACCACTGAGCCATCTTCTGACCCCCTGTGTTTGACTTTTTAAAAAAAACATTTATTTTTGTTTGTTTCGATTGCATGTATGTATGTGCACCATGTGTGGACAGTTTCCACAGAAACCAGAAGAGGGTGTTGGATCCCCTGGAACTGAAGTTTGGGTTGTTTGCTGCCATACAGGCACCTGGGTCCTCTTCAAGAGCAGCAGTGCCCTTAGCCACTGAACCATCTCTCCAGCCCAGTGTTAGCCCCTTTTTTTTTTGTACCAGCCTCTGAGGGTCACCATCACAGTTCTAAGTCTGTGCCGGCAGCTGCAAGATGAGACCCTTCTCTGTCCTGTCTCACAGCCTTTGTGGCCGTTACCGCCCATGTGTTCTTCAGTATGAATCTTTGAAACTGTTAACGTCTGGGGAAATAACGATGGGCTCTCGGTTGGGTTTGCTGAATTCACCCACTTGTTGGAGAATGTGCTTAGCCCTGGAGAGTATGGAGCCTTCCATTAGGGACAGCTTCCAGGCCACCTTCGGAAAAGAGCGTGGTCCACGAGTGTGGGAGGGTTAGACGGAGCCCCGGTTCTCCTGTTCTGTGACTACCATTGGGAAGATCTGCTTTCCCAGCCTTGGCCTCTGGCTCCTTGCTGATTTTGCCCTGGGTTTGTGGAGTAAATCTTGTTTCCTGTTAGACAATGGCCCCAATTTGTTCTAATAAATTCCCCCTCCATTCCATTGGGTTTCCACATAAATGATTATTCCGGCTTCGAGCACAGCTGCCAATCCTCCCTTTGCAGTTTTGTTCTTCCCTTCATCATGCATCCAACAGTGGGCAGGTGCCTCGTGTTCCTTTTCAGAGATTAAGTTCTCGGTCCCTGTGAGGCATGGCTCCACCTGTCTACTTCTCTAGTTCTGTGTATGACTTCCTGGCCACCAAGGAGTGGGGAGGGTATGGAGGGGAAGAGTCCATCCGGCCAGGAGAGGAGTTCCACTTGGCTGCCAGGGACAGTGCATCAGTGAATTAGGGGATGTGTGATTGCCAACTAACAGGATCTAGAATCACCTAGGAGACAAACCGCTAAGCATATCTTTGAAGAATTATGTAGATTAGGTCAATTGAGGTGGGAAGAGCCACCCTGAATATGAGCAGCACCATTCCATAGACTGAGGTCCTGGAGAAAAAGGAGCCAGCGAGCTGAGCACCAGCATTGTCTCTGTTTCCTGACTGCGGCTACTATGTGACCAGCCACCTCCTGCTCCTGCTGCCCTGCCTTTCCAACTGTGTTAGACTGTACCCCCAACCACAAGCCAAAGTAAACCCTTCCTTAAGTTTTGTTTTTTTTTTTCAGATATTGGCACAACAACAACAAAAAAAAAAAAATAGAGAAACTTGGTACTGAGAAGTCGGGCTATTGCTGTGATAACCCTGACCACGGAGTTTCTAGGCCTATAGAATTGGTTTGCATGAGGATTGTGACGTTTGGAACATCAGGCTAGGAAAGCTCTAGAATGCTGTAAGCAGAGGTGAGTGGGCCATTCTGGTGGAAGCCAGAATACCCAGAGAAGTACAGAAAGTTGAGACATGGCTCCTGATGTTTTAGAGGGGAACGGTCAGGAACTAGGCAAGAGGCCATTTGTGTTATATTCTGGCAAAGAATCTGGCTTCATTATACCCATGTCCTGAGGACTTGAATGAGATTGAATTCAGACGTTTTGGACTAGTTTTTTTGTGGAGGAAAATTTTTTTTTTTTTTGGTCTTTTTGAGATAGGGTCTCCCTGTAGACCCAGCTGTCCTGGAACTCACTATGTAGACCAGGCTGGCCTTGCACTCACAGGGGTCTGCCTGCCTCTGCCTCCCGAGTGCTGGGATTAAAGTCTCACCACCACGCCCAGCCTTGTGGAGGAAATTTTAAGACAGGACTCATTCAGGCTGTGGCATGACTACTGCTTACCATTCTTGTCCAGGTCTACAGTGGGAAACAGCAAGTGGGACAGGAAAACATGAAAAATTTACTCTTTGGAGGGAAAGGATAGGGTTTAAAGTTGCAGACAAGGCAGGTGTTGAGAAAGCAGCCATAACTGTTAAAGAGGTTAGGACCTTTAAAGAGAAACCTCCATGGGGCTGGAGAGATGGCTCAGTGGTTAAGAGCACTGGCTGCTCTTGCAGAGGACCTGGGTTCAGTTCCCAGCACCCACATGGCAGCTAACAACTGTCTATAGCTCCAGTTCCAGAGGATCTTTGATTCTGTGGGCATTGCACATACATGGTATACTTACATGTATGCATGCAAAACACTCATACACATAAATTTTTTTTAAATAATTTTTAAAAAGAGACCCCCCCCCATTCTGTGTTAGAACAACAGGAAAGGCTTCCTGAAGGCAAGACCCTGCCCGTCGAGGCTTGTCTTGTGAAATACAAGGAGGGAGTCAGTTACTGAGAATGTTTGGGCAGGGAACACAATCAGTAACATTCTCAGTTTAACTCCTTGGTTTTATGGTCAGGAAAGATGCAAGATCTAGGGTGTCATGGAGGTTTGCACCAAGGTCCCAGAAGGCCGCTGGGGTCAGGCGGTGTGTGGCAGGGTGGGGGTCCCTGGATGGAAGCCTTGAGATGCCATGGTGTGAAAGTGAAGCCTAAGCTGCAGGGGGAGCCTGGATGCTGGAGATGCCAGGACCTTGGGATGTTGGCTGAGAAAAGCTACGGCATGGAGGGAAGCCCAGGCATGGAGTGGAGATAGCCCCAAGAGAGAGGCTCTGTGCTGCAGGCAGCTGGATGGGCATGGCGGCCTTTGGACTCCAGCAGAGTCCATCATGAGTCCCAGATGCCCAACATGGAGATACAAAGTTTGTTGTTCTCCCTGCTGGCTTTAGTGTGATCGTTCCTTGACATGGTCCCATTCCTCCCTTTTGGAACGGGAATGTTTACTGTGTGCCATTGAATATTGGAACTGTGCAACTTTTTTATTTTATAAGAGCTCATAGTAAACAGATAGCCCTGAGTCACAGGTGAGACTTGGACTTTGAACTTTTTTAAAATTATTTTTATTTTATGTGTATGAGTGTATTGTCTGCATGTATGTGAGTGCACCCATGTCATGCAATGCCGTGGAAGTCAGAAGAGGGCTTCTGATTCCCCTGGAACTGGAGTTAAGGATGGTTCATAGCTGCCACGTGGGTGCTGGGAATCGAATCCAGGTCCTCTGCAAGAACAGTCAGTGCTCTTAACCACTGAGCCATCTCTCCAGCCCCTTGGCTTTGAACTTTTAAACAGTGTTGGTACTGTTAAAGACTATGGAGACGTTTATAGATGGACTAAATGCATTTTGCATTATGGGATGGCTGTGAGTCTATGGGGACAAGGAGGGAATGTTATGATTTCAAAGTGCTGTGTTTAGTTGTCAAGTTCATAAGGGTGGACTTGTGACAGTTAACACTGTCATCTAAACAGGATTTAGAATCACCCAGGAGACAAACCTCTGGCCGTGTCTTTGAGGGAGTTAGACTAGACTGGGTTAACTGAGGTGGGAAAACCCACCCTAAATATGGACAGTGCCATTCTATGGGCAAAGGGTTCAGATTGAATGAAAAAAAGGAGAAGGGGCTGGATAGACAGCTCAGCAGTTAACACTTACTGTTCCAGAGGATCCAGGTTCAATTCACAGCACTCACATGGTGGCTAACAACCTTCCATAACTAGTTCCAGGGGATCAGACACCCTCTTCTGGCCTCTGTAGGCATTGCACACATGGGTGCACTTACATGTAGGCAAAACACTCATATACATAAAATAAAATTTAAAAATTTAAGAGGAAGGCCCAGCGTGGTGGCACATGCCTTTAATCCCAGCACTCAGGAGGCAGAGGCAGGTGGATCTCTGTGAGTTTGAGGCCAGCCTGGTCTCCATGGTGAATCCAGGACAGCTGGGGCTACAAGGAGACCCTGTCTCAAAAAGACCAAAAAAATATTTTTTTTTAAGAGGAAAATGTTGTCCTGGAAAGAAGGCTCAGTGTTGGGCACACTTGTCTCTCTTCCAGAGGACCCTCGTTTGGTTGTCAGCACCCACATGGGGCAGATCGCAACTGCCTGTAACTCCAGCCATGGGGTTCCAGTACCCTTTTATGGCCTCTATGGGCACTCAGACATTTGTCAGCACACACACACACACACACACACACACACACACACACACACACGTGAACTGAGCACCAGCATTCATCTCTTTCTACTTCCTGACTGGTTACAATGTCATCATCTGCCTCACCCTTATCCACCATGATGGGATGCACCGTAGAAGTGTTAGCCATAATAAACCCTTAAGTTGCTTCTGTCAGGTATTTTGTTATAGTCATGAGAACAGTAACTAACAGGGTAGTTATAGCATCAGTACCACATGGTCCCCACCCTGGGGCATCCTTAAAGCTCCTTACATTCCCTGAATCCAGGTCTCTTAACCCTGTACTGGGGCTGGTAGCAATTCTTCTTGCAGGGAGGGGCTCAGCCTTCTGTGTTACCATGTGACTCCTGAAGATGCCTAGCACTGGGCCCAGCTCCTGAGAAGGCTTTCAGGGTCAGGGCCCATGAATTAACACGCACTAAATAGTGGGATGACCTTCCTGTTCTGCATGCTGGGCTGTGCCATCTTTACCCTTGGCCTCTCTGGATGGATTATATAGACTGGTGACCCGAAACTGAGCTCTCCAAAGGCCTTCAAGATAACTTGAATTGGGTGACCCTGAGGGTTAGGGTTAGGGTTAGTTCCAAAACTAGGAACTTGTTGGGGTTCTGGCACTGCACAAAGCACTTCATACCATCTCGTGACTGCTCTACAGTAACCACGTGCAGACAGACAGATGAGGAAACAGAAGCTCAAAGAGGGTGAAGGGACTTGCCAAGGGCTACCTATCCTGGACTAATGGACCAGGACTGAGTCATGCCCATGCGCTTGGAACCCTTGCCTGTCACCAGGTCCCAGAGAGTCCCTGAGAGGAGCGGGTGGCTCTCAAGCTGGGCTGAGCTTTCCTGGGAGGGTGATGCTCTCCTTTGTCCTGGACTAATGGACCAGGACTGAGTCATGCCCATGCACTTGGAACCCTTGCCTGTCACCAGGTCCCGGAGAGTCCCTGAGAGGAGCAGGTGGCTCTCAAGCTGGGCTGAGCTTTCCTGGGAGGGTGATGCTCTCCTTTGCTGTCTCCACCCGGACTTCAGGGGTGGGGTGGGGCTATGAGTTTCGTAAGTTGAACTTCACACCTTGCTCCAAGGGTGGAGTGAGAGCTTGTGTGGTGATCAACTTCTTTAGACCACATGACACTGAATCCTTACAGAAATGCAATTGGTTGACACAGCCATCTCAGAAGACAGGTAAGAGCAGTCATCTCTGGGTCCCAGGCTGCCTCCTGGGCTCCCAAGAATGGAAAACAGAACAGAAAGTGAGCCCCAGAATGCTGGCAGCTGGGCCAGAGCCATTCTCTGGCCCCAGGTGCCCTACCCCTACAGGGTCTCCTAGTTACCCCATTCTGCACGCCTGAAAGCTCTCCCCCACATTTCTGCTCCCACACCCTCCCCTAAGCCCAGACCACATAGGGAGCAGGATTTCAGCCACATCTCTCCTTCTTTGGACACCTTTCCAAGAGGCCCTGGGGTCCCTGGCCCATGGCCCACATGATAAACAGCCAAGTTCATGGGGGCAGAGGGGTTGGCTCTGCTGAAGGAACAAGGAAGGATGCCAGGTCTGTGGGATGCCTGCTGGTGGAACCTGCTCACTCAAGTGTCACAGCAGCTCTCCAAGGTTGCAAAGGCAGCCTGCCCTTGTCACTCATCCCAAACCACAGATGGGCAGAGGCCGAGACAGGTCTTGGACTCCAGGTGTGCATCCTTCCCCTGGAGCTTCCTGAAGTAAACTGAGGTCCCATCCTCCTCCTGAATCTTGAGGCCAGGAAAGAACTTAAAAGTTCATGAAGGGTGGGAGCTCCTGGAAACCTGGTGGTCTCTCCAGGGTTTGCAAAAAGAAGGGATTTAGCCAGAAAATATAGTCCTGATCCCTGGCCATGTGGTTCCCCACCTACTGGCACCTCCCCAGGCCCAGCCAACTTGTGACTAAGGAAAAACAAGCAACTCCACTGATGTAATTAGGAAAATGTTATTTTTCAAATGCTGCCAAATCCTGGAGGTTAGAGCTGTGACCTGAGAAACAAGAGTGTTGCCACTGGCAGCCATAGCCTGAGACAGCCTCTGAACATCCCCCAGCCACCAGAGGAGTGGGGTACCCATGCTCGCCTGCCTGCCGCTTGTCTGGGGTGGGGTGCTCAGGATTGGCACCAGGTGGGGGCTCAGTGAATGTGCCTCAACTCGAGAGGGGTGTCCAAATTCTGCCCTGGACCTGGTATCCAGGTGAGTGGCCTTTGAGTCCAGATTCCCAGCACCCTGTGTGTGTGGGGGCGGGGGGGCGTGGATCCAAGAAGCACATTTCTGAACCTCCCTGAAGTGAATGTTTTCCTCTTCTGACTTCCTCTCAGTCACACAGCCTGTGACCTACTTTGGACACAGGATGGAGAACCCCCTGTCCTCAGCCCTCACTTGGAGAAGCTTAGAAAGGCCCAGGAGACCAGTACAATCAACCTTACATAAAGCCAGGGCACTCGGCAGGCAGGCAGTTGGGGTCTGGGGCCTCCACCTCCTGCGTCCTAACTATGAGCTGCGGGAGAGGCTAGACTGAGAATGGCTGAGGACTGAGGTGCCTCTGGAAAGTTGGTCATGCCAAGGGGCAATAAGTGCAGGATGCCGGCTGGGTCAGGAAACCAGGGATTGGATGACAATCCCCAACTTGTGCCAATGCCCCTGGTTCCATCGGTGCATGGGCCCAGCAAGACTGAGCCTGTGCTCCCTTGGTGAATGTGAGCTGCTTGCTGGGTCCAATGCTTTGGGGTTGGGGCTCCACAGGTAGCTGGGGATCCTCTAGTTTGTGGGCTAGATGTGCTAGGCCTGCTGCCCCAAGAGACTGGGAATTGGAGCCCAAGGGACTCTGCCTGCCACTCTCCAGGGGGATGGCCTGGGAATTGGAGCCTGAGGGACTCTGCCTGCCACTCTCCAGGGGGGTGGCCTGGGAATTGGAGCCTGAGGGACTCTGCCTGCCACTCTCCAGGGGGGTGGCCTGGGAATTGGAGCCTGAGGGACTCTGCCTGCCACTCTCCAGGGGGGTGGCCTGGGAATTGGAGCCTGAGGGACTCTGCCTGCCACTCTCCAGGGGCGATGGATGTGGGGGAAGAAGGAAGCAAGAACGGTCAGAGGTTTGGAGGACTATGGGCCACTAGGGACCCTCCAGTGTGCCTGGGACCCCCATGATTGGGGTGGAGTGGGCGTGTCCAGGAGCCCGGAGTCCTGACTCTTACCCGATCTGATCTGTTGGCCCCAGAGGACTGTGAAAAAAGACCTGTTTTTAAACTCTTGGTCAGTCACAGCGTCTCCCCTCCCAACAGTGAGAGAGACTGCGAGAAGGCCTTGGCGAGTTGGAGAAGCATGTAGGAAAGCTGCGCAGCTGGCCTTGGAGCAACTGTGGGGGTGGGAAGGCTTGCCTGGCCCAGGTCCAGAGAAGGGGAGGGCTCCCACGCCAGCCCCAGGGGGACCAGGGACCATTGTGAGCGCTGTTCCAGAGTTGCCCATGACCACTCCCACCTCCAAACCTCCGCATACCCTGCTGCGGCCTGGGCCACGGAGCCTGGCAGGGCTGGAGCTGCCTGGCTGCAGGCGTCCCCCCCCATGCCCGGGCTGCTGCGGGCACCACCCCTGTAGACCCCCGCAGGTGCCCGTCCTGCCCCCCCGGGGGTCTCGGAGGCCGGGCCAGGGGGGCTGCGCGCGTCGGGCAGGGGTGCGGGTGGCGAGGGGCGCTGCCGTGTGCCCGCAGGCGGTCCTGCGCGCCGGACGGAGGCCGCGGGGACGTGCTCCTGGACGCAGCCAGCCTCAACATGAACGACCTGGACACCGAGGTGCTGCCCTTGCCGCCGCGGTACCGCTTCCGAGACCTGCTTCTGGGTGACCAGCCTTTCCAGAACGATGACAGGTAGGTTGGCCGAGGCTGCGCGGAGCTGTCCGCGGTGCTGAGCCCCGGGTGACCCCGCCGCCGCCGTGCCCTTCAGCTTGCCCCGCGTCTCCGGCGGGAAGTTTCGGGTGGGCTCCCCGGGAGGGACTTGGAGAAGGGTCGCCCCCGCCCCGATGCTGGCAGGCTGACCCGGGGCTCTGTCTCCCCGTGCGCTCCTGCTCTGGGTCCCAACCCACCGCTCCGCTGATTGCGGGGGACAAGCCAGGGCCGGAGGCGCCCGGCCGCTGCTCCCGGAGTCCGCCAGGCGGACCAGGCAGGCGCGCTGTGGTCGTTCAGTTATTCACTGGGGGTCAACGTCCTTCAGGCTCATTTTCAGCGTGAAGGTGTTATGGCGTCTCCTCACCTCAGATCCTCCATGCTTTAAGCAAAATGAACTCCCGAGTCTTTCTGTAAAAGATTACCAGATGTGCCCATGGGGATAACTCAATAGGCTGAGGGGCTTGGCAGGAAGCTGGAGAGAAATGTTGCATTTCTTTCTGCATTTTCTTCAAATAGCTGTCTGGGTAAACACAAGTGCTCTGCTGTCAGCCTCGGGGGAGGCACTTTCACGCCTGTAAGCCAAGGACTCTGGTAGGCTGGCGATGGCTGGCTGGAGCTTGGGATCAGGAGCACACACACACGCACACTTCTGTGTGTGGTGGAACGACCTCCGTCACCTCCCGAGGGCTCGGTCGCTCCCAGCACTGGACTGGGCTTCATTTTCCCCCAAACAGTGCAATTATTCAAGTTAGCACAGAAAGTACATGAGCCTGCAGGTTGTCAGGACTCACACTGAGCTCGGAAAACAACTGAGGGCCGCAGCTGCGGCTGGAAACGAAAACCATGTTTGCGAGTAAGGTCAGCATGTGGGGACTGTGTGCAGAGCCACCCGTGCACAAGGTGTGGTCCTGGCAGTCTCTTCAGACCCACTGGAAACTTCCTGCCAGATTCCCCCTGGTGATCGTATTCATCAGTCACGTTAGAACCAAGGAGTCTGGGTCCTGAATTCAGAGGTTGGTTGGCTGGTTGGTTGGTTGGTTGGTTGGTTGGTTTGTTCGGACAGGGTCTTGCTCTGTAGCCCAGGCTGAGCTTGAATTTGTTGTCTTACTGCCTTGGCTCCCCGAGTGCTGGGATTACAGGTATGTGCCACCAGAAGTACTTGGTCCTGTCTTGTCTTTTAAACCAACTGCTTCAGTAACAGACAAGCCTGTCTAAGAAGGTGGAGGGCTGGTTAGCAATGCCTGCTCAGGCAGTGGGAGAGATAGCCAGTCTCTCTCTGGCATCTGTAGTTTGGAGCTCTTTTGCCTTCCTGGGACCCTCACATGGCAGGCCTGGGGCTTCTGTGAGCCCAACCCCTGTGCCCGACATCTCATTAAGTCATTGCTCCCATCCTTCCTGGGTGCCTGCTTGGCTGGGACTTTATGAATTCTGGAAAATAGCAATTGTGAAAGACTCAGTGCCAGGCAAGAAGTGGCATCTGTCTCCCTACGTGGTGTCCAAGGCCTGGGACTGGACAGATGCCAATGACCAGTTGATATAACTGAAAGCATCCCTCCCTTTCCAGGCATGGATGGCAAAGGGTTTTGTTCAGCCATAGGATGGCATCCCCCAGGGATGAGAAGATGCTCTCAAATCCATGGAGACTTGTGTGTGGCTTTTAAGTGTGGTGCAATATACGAAGCATAAATTTCACCATGGTGACATTTAAGCACACCCACAGCTGGTACAGCCTTCACCTGTCCAACACCAGAGTGTGGCTGTCATCCTGAAAGATCTCTCTCCCCTTCCAACTCACTTCCCACTTCTTTCAAACCATCTCTGTCTCATGGGTGAATCTGATATCTTGGCCCTCTTATGACCCCCAGACCCTCCCTCTTTGAGCCCCCAGGTCTTGTCATGGACAAGTGGTATAGGAGACTATGACGCTGGAGAGGGGAGGTCTTCCCTGAGGGGTCTACCAGAACACCTGAGTCCTGCGTGTACACAGACCCAGCTCTAAGCACAGACCTCAAACTGAGAGTGGAGAAAACAGGTGCTAGAAGGTGGTGAGAACATGCTCAGAACATGGCCCGGTGGCCCTCCTGCCACTGCCATTTGAGGGACCCACTCCGTTCTCTCCTCATCCCCTTTCTCAGCCTCCCTCCACGCACCATCACTGATTCCCAAAGTGAAGGATGAGGCTGGGAGCACTTCCACCTGACCTGCCGGCACTTTTCTACAAGTGTGATGATGACTTGGGCAGCTGTGTTAGGAGTCTGGGAGTGCTTGGCCTGGGATAGGGATGAAGGGCAGGCTCCGGATCAGAGGGCGCAGGACAGCCAGTGAGCCAGAAAGAGCCAGTTACCTCCTCTCAGGAACTCTCTGGGCTTCAATGGGGGCAGGGGCTGGAGCCTTGAAATGGGGTATTGAGTTGTGCCAGGGTGGTACAGCACAGCACCTGGAGGGTCCATGGCAGTGGTCTCAGCTAGGGGCATCTGGGGTAGATGTGAGCTATGATTGCCTCCCCTACCTCCAGCACAGAACAGGAACAGATTAGAGGCTCCAAGCCCCCCACTCCTCCCCAGCCCTGCTTTTGCCCCACAGTGGGACAAGAGTGGGGAAACCACTTCCATTCCTGGCAGGCTGAGAGTGGGTGGGAAGGGCTGTGAATTTCCTGTTCTCCAGGGGAATAAAGCCACTGGTCGTGAGTCATCACAGCCTCAGCGGCCTTGAGGAGGTTCTCTGCCACCCACATGGGCAAATGAGGCCACTGTGCCAGCCTGGCCTCTCCTGAGGGACTGAGCACTGCATATAGCCTGTGAGGGGCAGAGTCGAGATCTCACTGGCATCAGGAGGTCCATGTCACCCCCTGGTGAACTCTGAACTGCTGGGCTGGGTCCAAGCCCTGGAGCTTTCTGGGGAGCAACAGTCAGGAGCTGAGTGGGCCCTGCTCTTCCAGGGCTCAGGGCCCCTTGCCCCACCTTGACACCAGGAAGCCAGGACAGCATGAGGAGTCTAGGTACAGTCCTTATCTGGAAGTATTTCTCCAGCATGTTCTGGATAACTCCAAGTTTCCTGGTCCTGGAGGGATTGCAGACTCCGATCCTCCCTCTGAAAGGGGTGAAGACCCTTAAGAGGGTGGCATGAGAGGCCTCAGGCTGTGGTTTTCAGAGTCCTGTGCTGGGTCTGTAATAGGAGGCTCAGAGGATTGTCAGAAAGATGGACAGGGCAACATGGGACTGCTCATCTCCCAGTGGCCAAACAGGGCTAAGAGCAGCCAATTGTGGGGAGATGTAACCTGGCAGGTGGCCACCTGCTGGCCCATCATGCCAGGCCTTGCCCACTGGCAAGCCTCCTGGTAGGTGAGAAGGAGGCTTGTCCCTGGATTTTCCTGGGGGCTTCCCAGTCCAAGGTTGAGGGGAGGTCTTCAGGGGTCTGAGGTGCTGCTGGTGGAAGGTTGCCCAGAATAGGTCATATCTGTGCTGTCCTCAGCCCTTCTGGCAACAACGCCTCAACTCACATCTCCGAGGCAGGAGCATTGACTATTTTCTCACAAAAGAAAAGTGAGGAGACATGCAGGGCCCACGTTGCCAGCGCAGTGAGGTACCCCCATCTAAGGTCAGAGTCCTATGGGTACAGGAGGCGTATTTGGGCCCCAGTACCCTTCCCTTACCCTGCGGGTGTCCCTTTTCCTACAGCACTGCCAGGAACTGAAGTGGGTCAAGTTGCCCCTCTGGGACCAGAGTAGGCCCTGCCCATGGCGTGAAGGCTCCAACATGCCTCCAAGCAGAGAGAGCTAAGAGGGGCGCCTGGAGGGACTGAGATTGTTAATAACAGTAGAGCTGAGCTGGAAAATGCTGCCGATGGAGCTGGGTGTGGAGAAGAACTTCACGGGGATCATCCGAGCCCTGCCTGCCAAGTGCCTTAGATGGTTGGAAGCCCATTAAGTGCCCTCCCCACCCATTCTTCTCTGTACCCACCCTCAGGACCAGTGGCTGCCTCCATCATCCCAGCAACCTCGTACCTTCCCACATCCTGTCCTCACCCCACCCTCACCATCCTGCCTATCACCCTTCCGCACTGGAATCTTGGGCCTTCCTTAGGAAAGCCTCACCTAGGCTCTGCCTCTGCTGGGCAGCCCCGCCTGTACCCAGCTCTCTGGATTTCTCCTCCAGGACAATTAACTGGCTCTCTGTGCCCTGGACCAGCCTTGGGACCTCAAGGACACTAGAGCCAGAGCTCATAAATGAAGGCCTCAAGGGCAGGATGGGGTGAATTAGTGACCACTGACTCTCCTTTGAGGGCACCTTAGATCCTAGCTACGAACCCATCTGGCCCCTAATTTCCCCACTGGCTGGCCAGGGCTTTGAAATGGGAAGGGTGCTGGTGAGGCAGAGGATATGGCCATGCTTGAGCCAGGGTAATCATAGGTGGGAGGTAGAAGATATGCCCAGCCAAGAGTTCAGGAGGACAGCAACGATTTGAGAAGGAGGCAGGAAACCTCTGGGGAGGAGAACCCAGGCAGGGGAGGGAGGACTGGTTTGATACCTGGAGTAGCCAGCCAGAACCTCACAGGTGTCGTGAGGTGCTTCATGTGAACTGATAGGACATGAGATGGGAGTTGCTACAGCAGAGGGCACAGGGGATGTCAATGTCCTTGCAAGTGCCAACCAGGCTCTGGGACGGGATCACATAGCACAGGCAGGTTGCCCTGGAGCAAAGTGGATTTCTTGCTCCACTGGCTGACACTGGGTCCCTGGCCTTTGTTCCTGACCAGGGCTGCTGAGCCCAGGGAAACCCCAAGGGGTACCACCTGGGGCCTTGCCTGGCTCTGCACTGATCTGGCTGATGGACAAGGCAGGGCTAGAGCTGCTATCCTGGCTTTCACTGTACCCTTTCCAGGCTAGAGGACTCAGGTGGGGTGAGGGGGTCATCTGGGTCAGGAGGATTAGCTGCCTGGTCTCCAGGAGCTACTCCTGGATATCAGCATGACTCCATCCTGCCACCCCTTTTAGAAACCCTTTTTGCACTGCCTGTATGGTTGAATCAAAGCTTGGTTTAAGCAGGAAGAATGGGGGTGGGGTCTGAAATGTTCTGGAATATTCCAGATGTCCTCAGGTGTCCTGCGTGAGATGCAGATTGAGACTGTTCCAGTCACTGGCTAGTTTGCCTGTGCCTCCATACTTGTCTGTGCACAGTGCTGAGGCCAGGTCCATCCTCCACTGTAACCCAGGGTCCATAACAAGGAGGTGGGCTCTGGGTCAGAGTAAGAGACAGAGAAGCCAGGTGACCCCTTGATGAAGAGTTGTGGCACCACAGCAGACCACACCTTTCTCTTCCTGGTATCCCTGCCTGGCCATTGGCTCTGGGATTTGGGTTCTGGGAGGCCCCAAACTAGCAGGACTGACAGCTGGAGGTGTCCGTACATAGTGCCTATGTGAGCCAGGGCTTGTAGACGACTGTCACCTCATGGGGCTGTGGCTGCTGAGTGGCACCCTGGGATCTATGACCTCGCTCATACAAAACAGCTCTCTACCCCCCTCCACCTAGGTTATGCACCATCAGTGGATTTGTCTGGCTGTGATGCCTATGCTGTCCAGAGACACCATGAGAGGACCAGTCTGTCATCCCCAGGGGCCGAGTGCCTCATCTCCTCCCCTGGGCTGACACAGCTAGACACACTGCGTGGCCCCCTGAGCCCACGTCTCAGTGACTTGCTTACGTGACTCAAAATCAGATTCTTCCTGAATTAGCATGAAACAGAATCCAGAGGGCTGGGAGTGAGGGTGGGGTGATTCTCTGCAAGTCACAGAGCGACCATGATTGGTTGGGGGTGTGCCTTGTACTCCCCGTGATCCCCTTATTTCCCATACCTCCCACCATCTGCCATTCTGCCATTCTGTGCCCCTCCATTTAAATGCGAACAGGAGGGCATCTCATGGTTGCTCCTTGTGTCTGGTAGCCCTGGGCAGTGTGCAGTCATTAAAAAATCCACAGAGGTCGCTTCCACCACAGACATTTATTCTCAAAATCCTGGAGGCCAAAAGTGCCCAGCAGGTTCCTAGAGCCTGGAAGTGTCCAGAAGCTGGGATTCCTGGCTCTTGCTGGCTATGCTCCCAAGAGTATGCTGTGGCCTCTCTCCCCAGGAAGACATTAATCCCATGATGAAGCCCATCTCAGGACCCCATCTAACCCTAACCACTTCCTACATCATCCCACAGGGAGTGAGGACTTCAGCACATAAAGTGGGGAAGGGGGTCCTAACAGGCCTGGATGCTGCTACAGGGTTGCTGGAAACGCCTCAGGGAACTACACAGTGTTTTGGTTTCAAATTCAGTGAACTTCACTGCTTCTACCACGTTCCTTGATCCCCTGGGAGAGCCTCTGTTTGTAGCTCCTCCCCCACAGAAACAGTCATCAGGTACCCTGATGTGCCAGCCCCACGCTGGATGTTAATCAGCCACACACATAAAAGTAGGGCTGCAGGGCTTAATTGGTAAAGTGCTCACCTTCTAAGCATGAGGCTTGAAGCCCTACCTCTGTGTGTGTGTGTGTGTGTGTGTGTGTGTGTGTGTGTATAGGTGTGTGCCTAATACCTGGAACCCACATTAAAAAAAAAATGGTGTGATGCAGGGTGTTTGTAATCCCAGCCCCTAAGAGGCAGAAATGGGGCTCCACTGACCAACCAGCCTAATTAGTGAGCTCCAGGCCAAGGCCCACCCTGTCACAAATGTGGACAACATACCTGAGGATGGATGACATCAAGGTTGTTCTCTGGCCACCACACACATGCACATATACACACACACATGCACATATACACACCACACACATGCACATATACACACCACACACATGCACATATACACAACACACACATGCACATATGCACCATACAATGCACATATACACCACACACATGCATATATACACACCACACACGCACATATACACCACACACACGCACACATACACACCACACACGCACACATACACACCACACACACACACATACACCACACAATGCACATACACACCACACACACGCACATATACACCACACACGCACATATAAACCACCGCACACACGCACATATACACCACACACATGCATATATACACACCACAGACGCACATATACACCACACAAACACACATACATACCACACACACGCACATATACACCACACACATGCACATATACACCACACACATGCACATATACACACCACACACACGCACATATGCACCACACACACGCACATATACACCACACACGCACATATACACCACACATATGCACATATACACCACCACACATGCACATACACACCACACACACACACACACACACACACACACACACAGAGGTAGGGCTTCAAGCCTTCATGTGGACAGAAGCTTCTTAAGCTTCTGTGGTTTTTTTGGTCTTTTCGAGACAGGGTCCCCCTGTAGCCCCAGCTGTCCTGGAACTCACTATGTAGACCAGGCCTTGAACTCACAGAGATCTGCCTGCCTCTGCCTCCCGAGTGCTGGGATTAAAGGCGTGCACCACCACGCCCAGCAAGCTTCTTTTTAAAGTGTTAAATATTCTTTATTTGATATTAATACATAAACCACACCAAAATGCCTTTAGGTAGTAAAAGACAGCATCTTTTGATATAGGGAATTCTAATTAAATTGGAGAGATGGCTCCGGGGTTAAGGAGCACTGCAAGGACCTGGGTTCAGTTCCCAGTACCCACATGGCAGCTAACAACCGTTTGTAATTCCAGTTCCAGGGATCCGACGCTGCCTTCTGACCTCTGTGGGCACTGCACGACATGAGTACACTTACACAGATGCAGGCAATACACTCATACACATAAAAGTAATAAAATATTTAAACTGGCAGGGTCAAGAACAGCATACTATGGACAGTTGCTTCCTTATTAAGCACTGCCTACAACAGGCAAGTGAGCACAAATTCAAATACAGGTGAGGCTTTTGCTTGGTTCAGAAATAGTGAAGCGTATGTCCTCCAGGATTAACACATAGGCACATAACCAGTTATATAAATAGAAGTATAAAACCAATCTTCAATAGGTTTTGAGGAAGCAGTCGCCATTTTTTGTGAAAAGTTGTACATTGTTAAATCCAGTTATCTCTTTAGAAAGGAAAAGCAGTAGCAGGGCGTGGTGGTGCACGCCTTTAATCCCAGCACTCGGGAGGCAGAGGCAGGCGGATCTCTGTGAATTCAAGGCCAGCCTGGTCTACGTAGTGAGTTCCAGGCCAGCTGGGGCTAAAGGGAAAGCTGTCTCAAAAAGACCGAAAAAACAAACAAACAAAAAAAAAAGACCAAAAAAAAGAAAAAAAGATACTCAATTTACAAGCCAATTTTACTCAAGCCAGGGCTGTCCAACAACAATATCCTGTTAGCCTTCATGCCCTGAATTCCGGTGTGTGAATTAAATCATGGAGCACATTAAAAGCCACGAGACGTTAGTTTTGTAATAAATAAGGCAGTGGCTATTACTCATTAGTAGCCTTTTAAGATGAGCCATTAGCTGTACCCTTTCTCCCTTCTTAATCCTGGCGAGGATCGTTTTTGTTCTGGGATGTACTTTTGGGACTCTCCAAATCCTCCATCAGTGGGTCCTCCCCGCAGGTGATGCCTTTGTTCTTGTTGGCATGTGTCAGAGAATACAGCAAGCCTGACCTGTCCTCCGTCCAAACCGACTGTGGAGGTTTGGTCCAGCCTTGTGCGTACCTCCCTGCCACGGTGTGGCACCGGGCACGCTTCTGAACAAAAGTCTTCATACCCTTCTCAACATCACCTATTTTTAATACGGTCCCCGCTCGCCGGCACCACCACTGCTACTCTCCGCGGCTGGATGTCCCCCTCTCCCGTCTTAAGCTTCTAAGGGGACAGATACACAGTCACCAGCGAGGGAGCAGCTCTCAGAAGTAGACCTTACTGTGGCCACATAACTGTTGGCTGCAGGGCTAGCCCACATGGACCAGGCAGCCTGATTCTGGACTTCTCGCCTCCGGAACCAGCGTGTACAGAACAGAGTGCTGTGGTTTTTAAGGAGCTCACTTATGGTGACCCCAGAACACCAACGCCACCTTCAGAAAGTGCAGGTGTCATGAGGGAATAGCACAAGTTGAAGACCCAGGGTTACTGACGGGGAGCGTACTGTGCCCCACGAAGCTGCACCCAGCCCCATGCACTCAGCCAGCTCTGGGACGGCATCTGACATAATCCAGCTTCATCCTAGGGCCAGGCTGTTTTCTTAGGAATTCTTAAGTATGCTGGCAAAGTCCTGGGAAGTGGAAATGCCAAAAGAAAGGCCCACCCCATGCCACACGTGGTGGGATGGAGCTAGAGCCCCCTGGCAGGCCAGCTACCTCACAGAAACAATGAGAACCACTCTGCTAGCAGAGCCAGAATATGGGGCTATAGGGAGAGGATTGCATCTTCCCAACCTTGACCTACAGGACAGCCCAAGAAAGAGGCCCGTCTGCAGCTAACGAGGCTCTCCATCCTTTAAGCTTCAGGCCTGCAAGGGACTGGGGCAAGGCCTGTAGTAGGAGAGGAGATAGGAAAAGTCAAGAAAGTAGCCTGACCAGGCTGAGCTGGGGTGAGTGGAGGTGCTGCCAGCCAGGCTGGGAACCTACATGGGACTGTCCTCTCCATAGCTCTGTGCTGGGCAGGACAGCCACCACCCAGCAGGTCTAGGCAAACCCCAGCTTGACAAGGCCCAGAGGGTTGTCCCTGAGTCTTGAACCCCAGGAAGAGCTGGACACTCAGCAACAGGAGCCAACTAGGGGCAGAGCCAGCCTGGGAGGCTGTGGAGTGAGGGTCTAAGGCCAGGAGCTGCTCTAGATGTAAGCAGGGCCACACCCTGGGGCCCAAGCCCATGAGGGTTCCCATCCCACTCCACCTCTCTACCCACATCACCTTTCCAACCCCAAGAAGCTCTTCAGCAGGTACTGAGTGGGTACCCCAGAAGGATGGGGCTCTCTTATCCCTCAAGGCCTCTGCAGATTAGAAAGCCTCACCTTGGCCCACTGCCAGCCTGATTAATTTGCTAAGTAACTCCCCAGCCTCATGAGATGCTGCTTTGGACCAAGCTTCTTTCAGACCCAGAGTGACTGACAGGTACCCTGCCAGAAGTTCAGCATGGGGAGGGGAGCCTGATCCTGTGTCCCCTTTTGGAAGGGACCCTCCTGAGCCTGGCAGTAGCTGTAATGCCCTTGAAGGGAATGTGGCATGGGGCCAGGCAGTGCCTCACCCCACTACCCACTAGTGCCAAAGGTGTCTCGGGCCCTAGCCCAGCAACTGTGGAGTACCTAGCCTCTTCTCCACACCCTGACACCCAGCCCCTCACATCCACCTGCATCCTCTAGGCAGGAGATCCGACTTCTGGAGAGTCAAGGACCACCCAGAGAGCCCTAAGGTCTGCCTGGGATCTGAAACTGATCTTGTGTGAGCCTGAAGGTGGTTCAGTGAAGGACTTTGAGAGGGAAAGGTTATCTTGAAACATGGCCCTGAAATGCAATCACAAATGTTCTTAAAAGAGAATCAAAGAGCTAACAGTGAAACAGCATCAGGGCAAACCTGCCAGTCTCCTAAGTTCCATCGGCAACAACAGCAAAAAGTTACAAAGCTAAATCCTGTATTCTTCGCATTTTACTTGGAAATTTTTTTTTTTAGAGCTTCAAAACAAAAATCAGAGAGTCAGATAATGGCGAGCCTGAGGCCTTTGGACGTGGGCTGAGTCTCTGTGGTACCTGGGGTCTCCCATATGCGACCTGTTGGGAGACAGGGACCAAGCCTCACTGTGGCACCCAGGATCGCCTGCACTCAGCCTGTTAGGTGACATGGACTGAGTCTCACTGTGGTATCTAGGGCCTCTTCCTGTTTGGAACCTGTTGGGAACATGGACTGAGCCTCTCCATGACACCAGCTCAGCCTGTTGGAGGACACAGTCTTCATCATCCATCATGATGTGACCCAGTTCCCCGGCAAAGTTCTCATGTAGCTCCTGTTGGCTCTGCCGTCCAGTCCTGTGAGCCCTGGATGACACGGAAGCAAATTCCCCTCCAGAGCTCCCTGTAAGAGCCCAGCTTGCTGACACTTAGACGTCAGACTCATGAGACCCCAAATTCTCCATGCCCAGCTTTGATCCATAGAACCAAGATACCAGAGTGTGCTGCTTCAGATTCAGGCTGGAGGTGGTGTGCTGTGAGCACACTGGTTAAGCAGCCACCTCCAGCCCTGCAGGACGTTTGCTGGCTGCAGGTGTCTGGTGGCCTCTTCATGGGAATCAGCTTTCCTCTGGCTTCATGTCCCTCATAAGCTGGACTCTATCTGAGGCCTGATGAACCAAACTTGCCTGATGGAAGCACAATTGTGACTTGTGTGTTTCCTCAGGGCCTGGATGTTCCTGTTAGAATTGGCCAGATGAACCCACAGGACACTTACACCTCAAGGTGACACCTATAAGAACACCCAGGTCGTTCCTTCTTTGTGTGCACCTGAGAACATCTGTCCCCAACCTGACACTCCCCTAGTGTCCGGGCTGCACACCTCAGCCTCAGTCTGGAAGTGGTGCTTGAACGTCATCAGGGAGGTCTAGTTGTGTACCCTGAAATAAAATTCCTTTGGAAGACACCCTCCACTCTTCAATTACCAGCTCTCAAAGTAATGTTTAATGGTGATCTTGCACAGCAGAGATGTTTTCTGCTCTCCATGTGCGACACTGCAGATTCCTGGAGGCCTGAGTCTATGACTGTACAGGGTAGAAGGCAATTTTTAGATGAGATTAAGAACCTTGTGATGGGGAAGGAGTCTAAATTTAATTAAGAACTATTATATGAAATGCACAAAAACTCAAAGTATTTTTAAAAGAACCTTGTGGGGCTGGAGAGATGCTCAGTAGTTGGGGCACTACCCGTTCTTGCAGAAGACCTGGGTTTGAATCCCAGAACCTACATGGCTCACAACTGTCCATAGCTCCAGTTCCTGGGGATCGACGCCCTCTTCTGTCCTCTGTGAGCATTGTGCGACATGGGTGCACGTGCATACATGCACACAATGCACACATATACATAAAATAAAATAAAGAAAAAAATCTTTTTTTTTTTTGGTCTTTTTGAGACAGGGTCTCCCTGTAGCCCCAGCTGACCTGGAACTGGCTGTGTAGACCAGGCTGGCCGCGAACTCACAGAGATCTGCCTGCCTCTGCCTCCCAAGTGCTGGGATTAAAGGCGTGTGCCACCACACCCGGCAAGAAAAAAATCTTTTTAAAGAACCTTGTGATGAGGTAGTACCGAGGATTCTCTGGGTGGTCCAGTGCCATCTGGGGGTCTCATAAGGGGCTGAAAGGCCCCAGCAGTCAGGGGGAAATGTACTGAGGGAGGTGAAGGGAAGGTGGGACCCCACGCTGAGGAACACACAGGGCTTCAGAAGCTGGAACAAGCACGTTCTCCCCTGGAGCGCCAGCAAGGGCCAGCCCTGCCAACAAATGCTGAGGCTACAGGACTCCTGACCCCAGAGCCATGAGGTTCGCCTGAGTTGTTTCCAGCCACCAAGTTCATGGTAATAGCTTACAGCAGCCAGAGGGGGCCACATAACTTGTGTGAGTCCTTGTCCCCTCTGATGCGCAGCTGTTCTGACCTTGGCCAGTGTGACCCCTTCGACTGACCTCTGGACCCCTCCATATGACGCCGCTCCCTCTGTACCTTCCTCGCTCTGCGGCAGTCCGTGGCAACACCCCTGCCTGAGGGTCAGTCCTCCAGGGACTGTCCTCCGGGTACAAACGGTGTTTGTTCCACAGTCCCAGCTCACAGCATCTTTACTTTGGATCACAGTACCCCACACACCCCCAATGTTTGCTAATTATATTGTTCTCTTTACTCACCAAGGTTTAAAATTGTTGCAATCTGTTCTGTAACCAGACTTTGCATAATTATCTAACGCTTGCTGTAAATCCACTTACGTGAGCTCCTGCTGACCACAGTGTTCACTGAGCCTCCTTCACTCTGGAGAATCTCACTTTGGTATTTCTTGAAACTTACTGCAAATAATGATTGAGGTTATGTTATTTTTCCCTCCAGAAAGGCATTTGTACTCTGTGTGTGTGTGTGTGTGTGTGTGTGTGTGTGTGTGTGTCTGCTGCCCAGGCCCTTGACCAAACAGCTTTGCATCTGGGACTTGGGTAATGTTTTAGCAGGGTATAAAAGCCCTCTGCCTCTCCTTGGGTAATGTTTTAGCAGTGTGTAAGAGTCCCCTCTGCCTCTCCTTTCCCTCTACTTGATCTGCCTGGGACTGTCTTTCCCCATCTTGTGTCCACAAAGAGCTCTTTCTCTGTTAGTCAAGCTCAGTAATTGAGGAGGGCGGGTGTCTAGGGTACTATGTCCTACGGCTTATTTTTGTGGCATTCAGCACCGGCTTCCCTTGCCTGGTTGTGTTTCTAAACGCTTTCTAAGTATATTTTAAATACTTGCAGCCTGGTGCTGGAGCGATGGCTTCCCAGTTAAGGACACCGGTTGCTCTTGCAGCGGCCAGGGTTTGGTTCCCAGCACCTACATGGCAGCTCTGTAACTCCAGTTCTATGGAAAGCCCATACTCTCTATTGGCCTTCATGGGCACCAGGCATGCACATGGCACACATACATACATGTAGGCAAAACACTCATACACATGAAATAAAAAAATTTTTTTTGGTCTTTTTGAGACAGGTCTCCCTGTAGCCCCAGCTGTCCTGGAACTCACTATGTAGACCAGGCTTGCCTTGAACTCACAGAGATCCTCCTGCCTCTGCCTCCTGAGTGCTGGGATTAAAGGCTTGTGCCACCACGCCAGGCTGAAATAAAAATAATTTTAAAGGAATTTTTAAATACTTGAGGCCAAGTATTTAAAAAGTTGAGGCCTGAGGTCCAAAGACCCTTTGGAACAGCATTTCTCTACTCTGGTATCCAGATCAGTGTATGCCTCTGCTGTGATCAGAGCCATCTGCCTGGTCAGTAACTCAATTCCTAGCCACTCTTTGGGTTGGATTGGTTTGGATTTATAGCAATAGCAGGATAATGCCTGGGCTCTCAGGGAGCTGGGATTGTAAAATCTCTCTCTACCTCGGTCAGCGGAGATAAGCACACTTATCTGGTCTCTGAGAGCCCCTTTTATTGAGCCTTGTGTTCATTAAGCTGGGCTGGTGCTTCTAGCCCTGGCAGCCAATTTCCTTCTGCCCTGGGGTTGGGTTTAGCTGACAGCCAGGCTGTCTTTGAAGTCCATTTTCTCTTGCTCAGTGCACTATGCAAAGTCACACCGCTGTGCGGCCATCAGCATTGTCCATTCACAGAACTGACACTGTCCCATCAAAACCGGCTCCCCCTCCCTCCGCCCCAGCTCCACATACCCACTGTCTACTGCCTGTCTTTATGGATCTGAGGACTCTGAAGACCTCACAAGTAGAATCCCACACATCCTGCCCCTCTCTGGATGGCTCATTTCTCAGCATCAATCACCTTCAGCCTGTGGTGACAGATGACAGACTTCCTCCTTGCTGGGGCTGGAGAGGTGGTGTGGCATGTGGACTGACCCATGACTTTTTCTTCACCATGCATGGGCACTGGGGGTCTCCCACCTCTTAGCTGTTGTGCACCTGACCCATTTCTGTTTCTTTACCCCAACCTGTGTGTGACCACACTGCTTTTTCCAGAGCCCTAGAGCCTGGGAAGGACCCTGTGCTCCAGGGTCTGGGTCTGCCCTGTGTTGTGTGACGACACTATTCCTAGGGAGACACTAACAAATGTCTACTCACCCGTTGACTGTCTACTCACCCCAGTAGACTCTCTTAACAGTCCTTAAAGCTAATATATGCTGGGGGAAGGGGGAAGGGGGAGGGCATGTTGAACCTAGTCAATTTCAGAGACTTCCTGAGCTTAACAGCTCCCTGTAGGATGGTTCACTTCCTTTCAAAACATCCTGTGGTTTACCCAGCTTTCCTCCTAGATGGAAGACTTTTGTCTTTTGAGATCTTGTGAAATGTCCCTGCCTGGGGTTCAGGCCACCCTGCTGGGGATGGTGTTTCCATGGGGACAGTCTGAGTGGCAAGACCTTGTTCTGAGGATCAGCCCAGGTGTCTCTATAGCCAGACTACAGAGCAAGTCATAGCAGCCTCTGGTTGTCACCCCATCCCCAGGCAACTCCAGCTGGCTTGGAGCATCCTGTCCGGTTCCCCGCCCCCCCCCCCAGCTGCCTGCAATGTCATCTGCAGCCTGGTGTTCATAAAAAGAAATCATAGCTGGGCGCGGTGGCCCACACCTGTAGTCCCAGCACTTGGAGGCAGAGGCAGGCAGGTCTCTGTGAGTTCAAGGCCAGCCTGGTCTACATAGTGAGTTCCAGGACAGCTGGGGCTACAGGGAGACCCTGCTTCACACAGACAAAAAAAAAAAAAAAGCATTTATTCCTGTGCTTCATTGACATCTAGCCTCCTGAAGCACAGGGCTCCAGACTGTCCAAGTACCTGCGGCCCAGTACTCATCTCTTTCTTGCCTCACTTGAGGCCAGATGCTCTGCCCATAGGAAACTCCCCAGCTCTGTCCAGATGCCAAGGAGCTTGGGGCCACTGCTCGAGGTGCAAGGTGTCATCTGCTCTTCCCACATAGAAAATGGTTGTGTTTAAAATAAATCTGACTTGACCCATGTAGTTCAACAAGTGGAACAACCCTCGTCACCCACCCCTGACATCCCCTCTACTACCAAGAGGTCCCCTGCGTGCATCAGCTCTAAATTGTGCCACGTGAACTGTTGGTCTCTGTTAGGAGGGCAGAAAAAGGAAGGAGTTTAAAGTTTAGAAATGAGTCAAAGCCAAACCTACAACAGGAAAGGAATGTTTTCTCTTTTTCATGGAATCCTGTGAAGGCTGATAAATCCTTCTGCAGAATGAGTGTCTGCCTTGAAATGGGGAGCAGTCTGGTCTTCTATAGGAACTCTGCTGCAGGCAGCTGCAAGAGGTAACTCCGTGCCAGGGTCTGGTGTCCTTGAGGGTCTCTCTCCCAAGATTATTTTCTCAGGCAGGGAAGTTGTTTATAGCACTAGAGGAGACAGGTGGGCTCCACAAACAGTCTCTCTCAGTCCAAGGAATGACCAGTGGATAAGGCTTGAGCAAGGCCAGGCTGCCAATTTAGGGCCAGTTAGTCGCGTTAAGGGATTTATGACTTTCCCTAATAAGGCTTGTGGCTCTTCTGCAATTCACACATTCTATCAGTCTCCCCTCATGTCTGTCATCTGGCTCTAACTGGGGAGTTCATATGGACACGTGAAGACCCATTGCACTCTGAAGACAGAGCAAGACACAACAGTGCACAGCAGAGGGGCCAGACCCACTGGGAATGGCACTCAGACCTCTGCCCTCCCATACTCTACAGTGTGACATCTGTGAGCAGCCCACCGGTGGCTTTACTGCCATCCTTCACGGGGTGCAAACGTGCTCTCTGAACAGGGAGCCCCAGTGGCTCTGACATTCCTTCAGCTCCCTCCCCTTGCTCCAGGACAACTACCCTGAGGTCTTTCCAGCACTTTCTCTGCAGAAGCCCACGTATACAGTTCCCTGGGTCATGCTGTGCTGTGCTGCCTCTTAGTCTGATTTCTATCATCAATGTGAGTTCCCCCAACACCCCCATGGGGGGATTGTGATCTCTTTGCTTCCCAAGAAGAGCAAAGAGGCCTCCACCTCCAGGGGTGGGTACAGATGCTTCCTTTACCTGGGGCTGATATGAGCTGAGATAATGTATATGTGAGGACATGCTCACAGGAGTATTTGCTGACACTGAGGGGTGGTTTTCTGAAAACCTAGGGCCAGGGCAAGTGTTGGGAAAACCAGTGAAGCAGTCTTTTATTGTTTTTTTGGTCTTTTTGAGACAGGGTCTCCCTGTAGCCCCAGCTGTCCTGGAACTCACTGTGTAGACCAGGCTGGCCTTGAACTCACAGAGATCTGCCTGCCTCTGCCTCCCCAGTGCTGGGATTAAAGGCATGCGTCACCGGCAAGGCAGTCGCTTTCTAAGTGCAGCAGTGTCATAGAATCTGGATGCTCTGACGGGGCAGTCTATGGACTGTGCCTTGGTCTCCCTAGGGAGCCCGGTCCACTGGCCCCAACGGGTACTTTCTGTACCCCACACCCTCTTCTAGGACTCAGTCCCAAGAGGCCAGCCTTGGGTTGTTGTCTTGTCTTGTCCAAGGTTCATGGAGGCCCAATGAGGTGAGGGATGGATGGTCCATGCAAGAGTGGAAGGGTTCAAGGGAACGGGAACAGTGAAGCCCTATTTCACGAGGACTCCAGTGTAACTTCAGGGTGGTCCAGGACACTGCGTAGGTAGAGCTGGTACTGCCTGGGTGTACTGAGGCCCACTGTCCTCCCATAAACCTCCTGGTAGTGCCCTGATTATGGGTGGGTCACAGTAGGGGAAGATGGGGTAGGTGTAGTGAACCTGGGGTCCTAGTCTGGGTGGGTCAGGAGGACCCTGGAACTGAACCAGTTTTCAGGAGACATATACACCTGAGAAGCCCCTATACCCAGTTTGATGTCAGAGCGACCGTACCTGCCAGCACAGATACTTGTTGGCCGTTAACCTACCTGTTACTGGGTGAGTCACTGGCAGCCTTGGCTGTAAAATGGACAGGCTGGTTAAAAAAGCCTCACAAAGTGTCTGCTGTGCTGTGTGGGTCAGTCACAGGTTCAAATCCTTGTTCTGTTCCCTATTGTTTCTTGGCCGGAGGGCACTTCCTCCCTCAGAATCTCAGTCTGGGAAACAGGCAAATATTTGTGGGGTTTGGTTTAGTTTGATGTAGGTGTGGTATGGTGTGTGTGTGTGTGTGTGTGTGTGTGTGTGTGCGTGTGTGTGTGTGGTGTGTGTGGTGTATGTTGTGTGTGTTATACGCAAGTATGTACCTGTTCATGTTAGTGTAGGTGCACGTGTGTATGTAGGTATATAGGTGCATGTGTATGTAGGCACAGGTTTGTGGAGGTCAGAGGTCAACCTCAGGTGTCTCAGTCACTTTCTACTTCGGCTTTTTTTTTGAGTCAGGGTCTCTCACTACAATCTGGGGCTCTCCAATTTCGTGACACTGGCTAGCCAGCAAGTTCCAGAGATTTATCTGTTTCTGCTTCCCCAGATCTGGGACCATAAGCACATGCCAATACCATGCCTGCTTTTCCTTTTATTTTTATGTGGGTGCTGGGGATTGGTCATGAGTCCTCATGTCTGTATGGTGAGAGCCTGAACCCGATCAAGCTACCTCTCCAGCTCCTGCTCAGACTGTGAGGTGGCACTGTGCGGGTCTCCAGCACACCTGGTACAGACCAGTGCTGGCTATCCAGAGCTGACACACACAAGATGGGGAGCCAGTGCCCAGTGCATGGCCAACAGTAACTGGCCAACAGTACCTACCCCTCCGAGGCTGAAGCCCCAGCAGCTCTGGGGTGGAAAGTGGAGGGTGAAGACTCCGTGTGGCCATAGGAGGGAGGTTGTACCTACACCATTTCCCACCATCTCAGTTGGGCAGGCCCTAGGTGGGGGCTGGAAGATGGGCCTCCTGCCATCCTGAGCACCAGACCAAGGGCCCAGGACCCATGGAGGGGGGGGTGCGATGTGGGTACGTACCAGGCAGGGATGGCTCTCTCCCCCATCTCCAACTCTTGCTCTGGAGGTGAGCTGTCACCTGCGCTGTCCCTAACCCTTCCCAGGCACAGAGTCCTTCATCACCATTATTACTCCCGGTATGAGGCGGGCAGGACAGCTGGGCACTGGGACTACATCCTCTTTGGAGGGTCCTGGGGGCCAGAGTCTGGGACCGACCTTGGGGTCCGGGGAGCCAAGCCAAGCCCGCGCCCTCCCCTGCCCGCCCCCCCGGGCCGTTCCACTGTGACGCGCGCGGAGGGAGAGATTTGGAGAGCGAGGTGGTTGCGCCCGGCGCCGCCCCCGCCGCCGCCTCCCGCGCCTAGAGATCCCGCAGGATGGCGCGGGCCAAGCTGCCGCGCTCGCCGTCCGAGGGCAAGGCGGGCCCGGGGGGCACCCCAGCCGGCGCCGCGGCCCCTGAGGAACCGCACGGGCTCAGCCCGCTGCTGCCGGCCCGAGGAGGGGGCTCCGTGGGCAGCGACGTGGGCCAGAGGTAGGGGCGCTTGCGGGGCCGGGACCCCGCGGCGGCGCGGGAGGGGCTTCGCATCGCTCGCTTCCCTTCTGCACGGGCTCTGCGTTCCCAAGGCCTGTGACTTGGGAATGGGGCAACCGGCGCCTCGCCACCCCGCGGCTGCAGCCTGTCCGGGGGAGCCCGTGAGACCCCGGCCCTGAGGGACTGAGCCTAGGGGCCCTGCAGGTAAGACCTGGACTGTGAGCCAGGTGTCCTGGGCCCACACCGCTCAGTAAGCCCCACTCCGGTGGGTTCAGCCAGGGGCACGAGGGGGAGATTGGCACTTAAGAGGTGAGCATCTGGGGGCCCACGTGAGTTGGGAGCCCAGGAAGGCTGCACAGCAAAGAGGCTGGGATGCAGGGGGGGGGGTTGGGCATGTCCAGGGCCAGCTTGGTGGGCAGCCAGGGTACAGGGCGTCATCCTGGGCCGCTCTCCACCCTTTTCACCCTCCTGCAAGCATCAGGCAGAAGGTAGCACCCCATTTCATGGATGAGGACACCAAGGACTCAGCGAATCCTGCCAGCACCTGCCTGTGCCAGGAGCCCTGCTGGCTGCTGCGGGGGAATGAGATGAATCAGACCTGGCCCGGTGTGGGCACATCGTGGGCACGAAGCCTGTGCGGGTAGTGGTGCAGGCGGGACTGGACTAGGCCAGGCCAGGTGACTTCCTGGGCACTGGCCCCTAAGGATGAACAAGAGTTGGCAGGGCCCAGGTGGGGTACCAGTGTCCTGTCAAGACTGACAGGTTGGCACAGGCTGGGCCTGGCAGATGGCTGGACCAGAGGACCAGGGCACCTCCCCTACCTCTTTCCCTGCCCCCTCCAGTTGCACACCATTTTCTGCTCCTCACAGGGGTGGGCTGTGCCACCTTGTTCCCATTTGCCAGCAGTGACTGTTGAGGGCCCTCCCACAGCTGATGGAAGCTCAGGTCAGGAGCTGCCCAAGGCCCCTGGGGACCATTTCGGGTCTCCCTCCTCTTCCTGGACGCTGTGGGCCAGTGATCCCGGAAGCTCACCGCTAGCCAATCTGTCCCTGTGGGAGGTGGACTACTGATGTGGCAGTTCTGCCCAGGCTGAGTTTGACCCCAAAGTGCAGCGTAGGAGCTGCGGCCACCCCCTCTGAAAAGCCGGCCCCGGATGCCCACCTCTGCTTGTGGCTGTGCCTGGCTCTATAGATCACAGGCTGTGCTGCTGGCCCTTCTGCGAGGATTCTTTCCCACTGCAGGGTCTTTGCTGGCCTCCCCTGCAAGACAGAAGGAAGGGATCTGTCTGCATAGCTGGATCCAGGCAGCACCTGCACCCGTAGTCTCCAGCTGAGAACTTGCTCTGATGGGTAGTCGGCAGCCAAGGCAGATCCCAGTAGAGGCGAATGGGGTGGACTGGCACATTAGGTTTGATAGCACTCCACACAAAATTGAGAGACCGCACCTAAGCTGTGCCCATGGGGCCTGGGAAAGGAGGGCAGCTGGAGGGGACAGAAGGCCGAGGGTGAGGAACTGTCCCTAGTGTCAAATGACGGGGAGCTCTGGACCCCCCAGATGACAGGTCACTGGCATATTTTATGGCAGGTAGAGGGGACCAAGAGAGCGGGTGTCTAAGAGTGTTGTAGTGACTGCTGTAGGGAGGGGGAAGCTGTGGAAAGACCTGGGAAGTGCAGTCTGGGGTCAGAGTTTGGGGAAGATGGGCCTCTGGGGTCTTAGCACCCAAGAACAGGGAGGGGTTTGAGGTTCCCACAGGCATAGCCGTAGGAGAGTTTCGGGGGCAATAATTATGTGACCCAGGACCCTTGACATCCCTGGGATCTTAGTGCAAGGGTGTAGAGGTTAGCAGAGCCTAGGATGCTGGGGTAGCGTTGGGGCGGGACCTGGTTAGTGCTATAGAGGCTTGGCTGGGTCTTGCTTGCCATTCCCTGATGAGGGCTCCAGAGAGTGACCACCTCCAGTGCCCTGTCCCCATAGGGCCTTCACTGGGGCCACCCCTAAGAGACTGGTGTAGAACAGCTCTCAGTCCACTGAGGATGGAAACCAGGAGACATGACCTCTTCTCAGAGCTGGGCCCAGGAGAGGAATCCAGGGGCAAGGGTGCCTGGAAGCCCTTCTAGTCCTGATCATGCTGTCCACTTTGCTTCTGAGCTGAGCCTGCCCCACACTTGCAAACCCACCACAGCTGTCCCAGGAGGACGAACGCCCCCACTCCATGGATTTGCGATCTGCCCCTAGAACTTCTCAGGCCCTGCATTGGCTACCTTCCCACCAGCCAATACATACCTGCCCCAAACCCACACCCTAAGAGGCCTCTTGAACCCTACCCTGACACCTCCTGATATCCACTGTTACCATCCAGTACCTTTGTAGGGACCTGGCCTCAGGCTCTGTGGCACCAAGTTTCTCAGAGTCAGCCAGACTCCCTATCCACACCCCATCTTCATCCTCCATCTCTGGCTTCATCCTCCATCCCTGGTTCCAGTGTCCCCCAAAGACAGGCCTCTGCAAGGAGGCTCCTCCGTCTCTAACATGGCCCTGCTGTTCTCCCCAGGAGTCCCTAGCCTGTCAGTCTAGCCACAGGACAGAGCCCCTCCCCAGGGCCACGACCATTCACACTGCTATTGGGCTTGGGAGACGATTCCTTGGGTCTCCCTTGCTAGGATCTCCCTGCCTTCCCACTCCAGACCCTCATGGACCCCACGACCCTCCAGGAACCTAGCTCTTCCCATTGCCTCATCAAACAGCTCCTCTGCAGCCCCCCCAGGACTGGTTACCCATTCTTGGCTCCCAAGTGCCCCACTCGCTACTCTACCATATTGGCCACACCGTGGCTTTGCACACAGCACCCCAGGCACCCCATCTGGAACTCACCCCAGTAGATATCACAGCATCAGCAGCTACCACTTTGCTCCTCTCTCTCCTACCCCAGCACACCCTTCTGGGCAGTTGTTTGCCCTCACCCCAGAATACACATGGTTGCTAGGCACAGGTGTGGTGTGTACTCCTGGTCCCTCTGAGGGATGCAGGTTCCTTGTTCATTGGTATTGAGTTGGTGGGGGCTGCTGCAGACTGGAGGTGAAAATACAGAGCTTGATTTTCTCAGGGATGTGAGGGATCAGGGAGTGGGAGGGGCTGCCTGCTCTAAGGCCTATCTGCCCCCCACCCCATGTACCCATCCAGCCTTCCCTCTCTGTTCTCCGTGGGTCTGGATCCTGATTTCATCCTCCCAGCCCAGTAGTCAGTCTGGGTTGGGTCCACCCAAACAACTCCATTTCAACCTAACTTCTGCAAAAACTTTGTTCCATAAAATAATCCTATCCTAACCAGGGGTCATGGCTGTAGTGTGTGGTCTGAGGACCATGACTCAGTGCAGCATAAGTGGGCTCCTTGTTTGTTTATGGGACCCTCTTGACCTGAAATTAACGTTCTGATGTGCACTGTGAACCCTCATGCCCTAAAGCATCTCCTGGGACTCAGCGCTCACAAGATGCAAAGAGGAGGACATCATTAGGCCAGAGGACTCCCGGAAAGGAGCCTGGCTTGGGTCTGACTGAGCTTGCCCCTTCCAGGCACAAGTCAGGTGTGCCTGCACTGCCCAGAGGCTCCTGTGGGACCCCAGCCCTAGGCAAGCTGTGGACACAGAAATCTAGGTTGGGGCTCTCATTTACCCTGTGTCCAACCTCAGGGCTTCCATGTTGATGAGGGAAGCACATTGGTACTTAGGTCACTAGTTGCTAAGATACGTCCTGCCAGACCGTCTTGGTTTGGATGCTCTTCTTGGGAACCTGCCTTCCTCTCCACCTGCTTCCTGCCCCTCCCTCTGCAGCTCCCCTGGCAGGTCAGTTCAGGTAGCCCACCTCACGTTCCCTGATGCCAGTCCTTGGCAGGGTCTGCACTAGTTGTTAAAGCCCCACACCCCTCTGCATTCAGGCCATTGTCTTTCAAGGGGAGCGCCTAAGCCAAGTGACACTCGGGAGAGGGAATTGCTTAAATAGTGTGAAGGAACATGGTTTCTGCAAAACACAGCGAGGTCGCCTTGTCCAGCCCCATGTGTTCTGTGCATACCGTGGCTCCCATGCAGATGGGGGCCTAGTTTGACTCAGGGAGCAGAGCTAGGTTGTAGGCACCAGATCTGGCCCTCCAGGCTGGGTACCACATGATCCTGAAACCACTGTAACAAGCTCGAACCCTGCTTGGCCTTGCAGACCCCAGCTCAGGACTTGTGGGAAGGAAATCTCAGCTGCATAGTCTTCTGGACACTCCCAGGGGCCCCAAACTTCACACCCCTTTAAGCCTGGGCTCTCTCTGTCTATGCAGAGATGTCCGTCCACTGCCATACCAGTGGGGACCTTGACCCTGAAAAGGATATGTCCATGTTTCACCTTGCCCACCCAGGGACCAGGAACTGCCATGTCTAGGGGTGTTAGGAGGAATTCTGGCCACACAGAGGCCCATCACAGGCCATGCAGGGGACTGCCTGAGCTCTGCAGTGGTCTCTGATTCTTCATTTACTCATCTGGAAAGTAGTTGCTTTGACAATTAAAAGGCCTCTCTGAGGGGACTGGAGAGATGGCTCAGCAGTTAAGAGCACTGGCTGTTCTTGCAGAAGACCCGGGTTCGAATCAGAACCCACATGGTGGCTAACAACCGTCTGTAACTCCAGTTCCAGGGGATCCGATGCCTTCTTCTGTTATCCACAGGCACTGCATGACGCAGGTGCACTTACATACATGCAGGCAATACACACATACACATAAAGTAAAAATAAATGAATAAATAAAATTTAAAAAGAGGCCCCTCTGAGGCCCTCAGTGGAGGGGCTGGCGCAAAAGGGCATATACTCAGCATCCCACCCTCCCCACCCCAGCCACCACACAGATTGCCCCACCAGCCTAACCCTGAGCCCTTCTCCAGGGCAGGCCATACTCGCATGTTCAGTGTAGGGAAGCCCAAGGCCAGGTTGCCTGGAGCTGGCAAGATAGAGGGGTACAACTTAGTCACCCAGGAAGCATCAGTGTCCAGCCCTGGCCTGTCCAGCCACAGGAAACTAAGGGGCAGGCCTGCTGGCAGGTAACCTGATAGAACCGTGAGCCCAGGCTTCCACACCCGGCTGGCTTATGGCAACCCAGTGGAGGGGCTGTTGGGCTGTCTTTAGCTTGCTTCGGTGCAATGCCACCAGCGGTCCACTGCTAGACATGGGGTCGCAGATGGGCCTAGGGTAGGCTTAGCACTGAGATAGAGCCAGAACTCTGCCTACCTCTTTTACTGTCTTGGACTGTGTGTGGGAGGGGAACGCAGCCTCCAAGCATCTGCCTCCACACTCGTATGGACACTTCTGTCCTTGGGGGAAGAGGCTGGGGTTCGTGGCTGGGATCCCTACTCCCCTCTGGACCTGATCCGAGTCCTCTTTGTTTCTCTGTTTCATTTTACTCTGATTTTAACGTGCAACAGAGGGAGAAGGGAGGGGGGCCAGGGAAGGGCTTCTGGTATCCCTAGAGTTGCCATCTGATCTACAGCTAGAAAACCCCTCTAATTCCTTTCCTCATTTTCCAGATACCCATAGGCCCACAAAGAGACGATGTCACTGTCCTGCTTGGTGTCACCTCAGGGCCACACATGGGATCTGTGACAGAATGTTGTGCACATGGCGGGGCTTAGCCTTCACATGTTGACCCTCACTATTGGGTACATGATTCAGACTCGTTCTGAACAGCATGGCCCTCCTCCTCCCCAAACACAGGCCACAGTCACACTGTGACACACCAACCCACACACAACAGCCAAGGCCCTTACAACACATCCCAGCTGCACACACGGGTTTTCACACAAATTCAGTCCATTTCTCCAGATCCCCTTTGGGGAGGGGCTCGCTTGTCCTTTGGCTGAAGGCAGGGCCCTGTTCTCACTGGGATCGTCACTCCCTGTGACCAGGGTGCGGGGCCTGCATGTGCCAGCACCCTGCAGTTCCGCTGTTTCTTTGGTTCTCAAGGATAGGCCCGGCTTCCACCTGCCTTGCATGCTGGACTGGCTACCCTGATACCCCCTTGCTCTGGGACCCTGCTTGGAGTCCATCTCATCCAAGAGTCCCATCTACTTTCCATATTGATGTCTCCACTCTGTCCCCAGGCTTCAGGTGGAAGATTTCAGCCTGGACTCTTCGTTCTCTCAGTACGTACTTCATAGGGGAGGGACTGTCTCAGGGACAGATGCGTCCTCACATCTCTGGGGAGCCAGGCCGCACAGATGAGGCTACTGTGCCCAGTGCCATAGGCCTGAAGCCAAGCAGGGGCTCAGTCAGTACTGCCGACCACCAGCACTCAGGACCAGCAGGTGCTTCTGGGTACTGGAGGCTGGGGCTGAGCACAGCATGATTAAGTGGTCCCCTGAGGAGGAATCTGGGAACAGGAAACAGGCTTCCCAGAGTTGGACGCCCCAGGCCAGTGGTAACTAGACCCTTAGCAGCAGCCAGATGTTAGGACGCAGACTTGCCACAGTGCCTTTACGGGAACAGGCATGCAGGTAACCCCAGAGTCCCTAGCCTCACCCGCTCTCTGTTGTCTGTATGGATCAAGGTCCCCAGAGCCAAGGGCTCTTCTAGGTGCCTCTTTACCTTCAGCCAAGAGCTGGGTTGAGTGATGGAGGCTTTGACTCTGGGGCACCCGGAAGCCCCTCAGCATACCCACTTCATGGGATCCGTGCCTTCCGTGATCCGTGTGGTCTCCAAGTGGGGCCTGGTTGATTGTTTCCATCGATTGACACTGCACCCGTTGGTAACCACCATTTGGTTGGCACTTTTGTAGCATATGGGGTGCTTCCCTCTCAGCACCCCACAGTTGTGGACCAGGTATCTGGGGACACAACATACACCTCCATCTCCAGCCTAGAGCCCTATGGTGGTAGTGGATAACAGAATATGCTGGGCAGAGTCACCTACCACATGCAGTGCTGTAGTGCTCCCCAGGCACCTGAGGAATCTCAGCCTCAGACATGCCAGGGTATGAACTTGCCTATGACTGCCCAAGGGCTGAGGCTGTGTCTGTCCATGCCGTCCCAGAGCCACCACTGGTCAGAGCAGATGTCCTTGGATCTTCAGGGAGCCCTCAGGGACCAGGGTGACTGCCTTGTTCAGGGACGGCCAGACCAGGGTCCTCTGTTAGCCTGAGAAGTCAGTAGGCACTTGCCCAGGCCATGTTGGACCCCCTTCTCTCAATTTCCTCGATGGAACTGGAGGACTCAGACTGGCCAGCCTGACTGCCCCCCTGCCCACAGGCTCTGTGGGGTGGAGCCTAGAACATTGTTGGGGCCCTCCAGGGGAGCTAGCCTGAGAAAGCTGTGAACCCCCATCTGGCCCATCAAGCTGGAACCAGAATCACAGGGGGTGCTACCATGGGGGCTCTGCTGACCAGCCTGCCAGGGATCATGAAGGTTTGAGGTTGGGGGGCATCAGGTATTTTCCCTTGCCTGACCTGCAGATGGTGGGGAGGGGGCACTGAGCAGGTGTCCCTGGCAGTCTGCTCCTAGGCCTTTCTCACCCATCTACCCAAGCAGCCAGCACCATGAATATGCCTTCTAGGTCCCCCAGGTAGGTCATGTGCTCTGCCTAGGCTCAGATTGCTGATTGGGCCTGGGCCCTTCTCATGTCTGTGAGCGTGGCTCATGTGTACAGCCAGCCCTTGGGTTTTCCCTGTGCTAACTTCAACAGTACAGGCCCGAGCTGGCTTTCTGGCTGCACTGACTTTAGCACGCATGCCAGCACTACTGGTTCTGGGTCCCACACCACCATCCCACTGTGCCCTCGCTCAGAGCACACCCCTGGGACACAGCAGGGCTCATCTCAACTTCACCATTGGTAAAGCAGCTGCCAGGCACTCTCGTGACAGTGATGCCGTGGGAAGCATGGGAGGCAACTTCCGTGCTTCTATCTCGAGTGAGGAAGCCCAGGTGGGGTTGGAGAGATGGCTCAGTGGTTGAGAGCAGTGGCTGCTCTTATAGATGACCTAGGTTCAGTTCCCAGCATCCACATGGCAGCTGACAACCATAGTAACTCCAGTTCCAGGGGATCTGACTCCCTCTGCTGACACTGTAGGACACCGGTGCCTTTACATACATATAGTATGTAAGCAATACACATGAAATAAAGTAAAAGAAAAGGAAGCCCAGGTGAAGGTGGGTGAGAGCCGGGGCCTGCATCTGTCTGGTTTCCCAGCAGGGGCTGGCGCTCAGTTCCCAGTCTACCTGCCAGGTCAGCACAGTTTCTGTGACTCCCAGGAAATTCATGCAGGGCGAAGGGTGCCTGTGAACAGAGGCTATAGATGTGGGCCACTCACATATTGTTCCTGTGCTCCTGTGAAATTCTGCCCAACATTGTCATTCATTAGAGCAGATCACACCTGCTGCCTTAGACACAGGTCAGTGTAAAATGGATAGTTTTAATCTCCTGTGTTGTGTGGTACTGGAGGAAGCAGGCGGCTGCAGTTCATTAAAAATTAAAAGGTAAAGGAGCCTGCATTGATTTCTTTGACATTACAGAGCTCTGACTTCATAGGGAGCCAGGCCCTATGGGTCCTTGTAGAGAATGCCTTCCCCCAATAGGCAGGCACTGCCCGTTGAGTACCTGGGGCTGTGCAGACGGGTATCAACAGCCTAATGGGCAGTTCTGCTGGGAGGTGGCTGTGTTCTGCCCGTGGGATGTCACTATTCAGGTCAGCCTGGGCATGGCATGGCTGCCCAAAGCTGGGGAACGATGCCAGCGAGGACAGAGTTGAGTGTCACAGAGTTGGCTGTTCACAGAGCAGCACGGTGGCCGTGGTGGCTTCTTAGTTTTCACAGGCAGTTGTGTTTTCTGAGCCCAGGGAGCTCCTGGGGCGACGATAAAAAGGGGTAGGAGTCAGCCCTGAGCATCCAGGACACTGGAGAGGGGCACGGAGTTTGATGTTGATGTGAGCATGGGGTGGTGGGTGGGAGTTCAGAGGATCTAGGGGCAGAAGACTGTCATGCACAGTTGGGAAGCAGGTCGAGTGGGTGTCCAGCAGGAATGTCCCATGAGGATGCCCCACTGTCTAATCAGAAGAGCAGGGGCACAGAGAGCCCAGGGCCATCCTTCCCTTGTTGGGATCCCTGGGAGGACTCAGTTGCAAGGAAGGTGCAGAGGTGCCTCCCCAGGGGGTCCTGGACTGCCTGCCCCGGCCAGAGGGTTAGGAGGCCTGACTAGTGGGTTAGCAATGGGGATTCTGCACAAGGGGTGTGTTGGTCCACAGGCTGGTGAGTAATCATGACAGAGACTGATTTCAGCTCACAGTCAAGTCCAAGGTCAAGGGCCCACATCTGGTAATGATCTTCTGGAGGGCAAACACCTAAGGTGGCCCTGGGCCCCACAAGGTGCGAATCAGAACACGTTTGCCTCTTCTGGTCCCCCTCTACCTATAAAGCCACCAGGACTGACTCTGTCCTGGAGACCTTACCCTAATCCTTTCCCACGTACCACAGCTGCGTTCAAGTCTCACCTTCCTACATCACAGGATTAAACTCTCAACACATGGCACCTTGAGGGCCACTCCGACTGTTCAAACGAGCAGGAATTAGTGGAGGCCAGAGAACAGCCGGCCTAGCCACTGGGGACTCTCCTGTGGCAGGTGGAATTTAGTGCCCGGGGCTGACACGTTACGGGACGCTCCAGGACCATCCTCGGGCTCTCATGTTTAGGGGTGCAGCTAGGGTGGAGGCAAATACGAGGGAGGGGAACTGTAGTCCAGCAGTAAGGCTGTGCCCTGTGCGCTGAGACAGCTGGAGGGAGACTGGGCCCCACATTACTTCGGCAAAAGCCTTGGCTACCTGCCAAGGGCCCTGTGGGGCTGAGGCCTGAGTGTGGGTGTAGGTGAGCAGGGTGGAAGGACCCCCCCCCACTTCAAGCCTTTGTTTTTGAGGAGGTGGGGTACAAAAAGGGAATGTGTGCTCATGCTTTTAGGACCCAGGTGGGTCATCTATCAGTGAGGAGAGGTGGGCCCTGGGCCCAGGCCTGAGGGGACTTCTCTGGCCCCATCCTACCCTGCTCCCCCATGCTCCTGGCCATTCAGCCCGACCATTTAGCCTCAGGCACAAAACAGCCTCCTCGGAGCCACATGTATAGAAGGGGCCTCTCCTGCCTGGGGCTCACAGTACCACATAAAAAGACTGCTGCGAGGCTGGAGAGATGGCACAGTGGTTAAGAGCACTGACTGCTCTAGCAGAGGACCCAGGTTTGATTCCCAGCACCCACATGGCGGGTGAGAACCATCCTTGACTCCAGTTCGAGGGGAATCCGAAGCCCTCTTCTGACCTCCCCGGCATTGCACGACATGGGTGTACTCACATACTTGCAGTACACCCATACACATAAAAATAAAATTTTAAAGGGTGAAGAACAGTAGAGAAAGACTCCCGACTTCACCCTTGGCCCCCACATGCTGTCACATGAGCGTGCATGTGTGGAAAAAAGCCATCAAGATCATTAGAAGTCAGGAAAGTCTGAGAAATTGTCATAGTCTGAGGCTAATGGGGAGATATGACAAAATGTGATGTGATCTCCTGCATGGGATTTTGGCACACGAAAAGAGCATTAGGGGCCAGGGGATGTAACTTAATTGATACTTACCTAGGATACAAGAAGCCCTGGGTTTGATCCCCAGCACCTCATAAACCAGTTGTGGTGGTGCATGGCTTTTGTTTTATATATACATATGTATATATATGAAATTGCCACGGTATAGTAAGGTACAGGTATACACTACAGCACAGTTGTACAGTGTGGTACACCAGGGCACCGTAGGGTACAAAGGTTGCTGGTGTTTGTGGTATTGTAGGGGTGCCTGCCAGAGTACAGTGGTATGTGCTGGGCAGAGTGGGTATGCTGGATAAATTGGGGTGCAGAGCTGTACTAGATGCAATGCGGTGTGCTGGGGTATACCAGCTTAGCACTGGGTTGACCCCCGCTTTCCTGTGAGAAGTTCGGTGAGCTGCCCAGTCCAGAGGAAACCCGTTTGTGGACTGTGCTGAGCCTTGTCTCAGGCAAGACTCCCTCAGAACCACTGTAATCCAGGCCTCTCCCCAGCCCACAACGGCACATGGCAAAGGCTGCTGTGCACTTTGTATCCTACTCTTGCTTTGTGTCTACCATGCTTTAGGGGATGGTGACTATTTCTTTAATACTACTGCATTTATTGTGTATAGGGGTAGGTGTGTATGCACGTGGAGGTTAGTGGACAACTTCTGGAAGTTGGTTCTCTTCTAGGGATCAACCTCAGGTCATCAGGCTTGGTGGCAAGCCCCTTTGCTCAACTGAGCCATCTTGCCAACCTAATAGTGACTAGTTTAAACGCTTTTTGGGCTATTGGAGCGGTCAGTCTGAGCCAGGCACTAACATCAGACTCTCCAAGTGCCTTGTTAGAACCAGTGTTTCTCAGAGGGGAGTGATGCTCACAACCAACCCACCCTGGGCTCTGAGGCCCCTTCCCCAGTGGATCACAGCAAGAGGAGAGGAATGGAAACAGGGATCTAGGCTGGTGTTTGCTTCCTTTGCCTACATCCAAGTGGTGGCCTTCCCTGTGCAGCCCTGCAGGATCCCTCCAGGCAGCAGGACGTAGCTACAGAGTGCTGTTCCTCTGCCTTCCTTCCCTGTTGTGACCCTGCACTGCCTGTGGGCCCCAGTACTGTGTCCTGCCTCATTCCAACCTGAGGGCGTCTCAGCCTGTTGAGGAGTGTTGAGGTTACGCTAGAAGGAGCCGGGTGTCTAGGGAGGCCTGTGTTTGTCACGGCGAGCCATGGACCATTCAAGGAGAAATACTAAAGAATGACCACACCCACTACCAAAGTCCAAGCTCCACGCTTGTCGGTGCTGATGTTTTCATCTCCTGCCTCAGGGTAGGGGTGGAGGGTAGGGTGCAGGACCGTGTCTGAGGCTGGAGCATGCACAGCAGCACTTGGCCATCCTTGGCTGCCGTGATTCCCAGTGTAACATGACTTCGTGGGTGTGGTAATGTGGTATCGGTGAGCACGGGTGCTCACCTGCTCCTCATCCTGGGTGACTCCCGAAGAGGTCACTGTGGTCCGGTCTCAACACCTTGGGAGTACAGGCAGGGTGTGTGAGGGCAAAGGAGTTCTGGGGACTGATGGCCAAGTTCTCAGGCTGGCCGGAAGGAAAGTGCATGGGTGACCACTTCTGCCATCCCATCTTGTCTGACCATCCTTCAGTCTGCAATGAATGGAGGTCTCAGAATACAGATACTAGAGGCCACTAGGCGTAATGGCTGACCATCAGCTCCTGGACATTTTACTGGGAAGGTTTGAGCACCCAATGTCAATAGTGCCATACATGCTGCAGCCCTGGCCTCCTCAGAGCCTAGAAGGGCTGTGGATACTGAGCAGATGGTAACCAGGTGTGTCAAGCAGAGGCCCTGGGAGGACCGAGGTCTACTTTGGACACAGGCCCTGCTGGTCTGAGGTAGGGAAGTTGTCCCTCCCAAATTCCTCTGTCCTCTCTGCTCCTGCAGTTTGGAATAACTCAAACTCAGTTGGGCTCTGGGCTCTGGCCCTGCCTTGGGCCAGAGCCCCGTGGCCCCAAGCCTCAGCCCCCTTTCCTCCCCCAGGGTTCAGGTGGAGTTCTATGTCAACGAGAACACCTTCAAAGAGCGCCTCAAGCTGTTCTTCATAAAAAACCAAAGATCCAGTGAGTGGTGGGCCTAGGATGCTCTGGGAGGGGAGGGATGGGGGGGTAACCCAAGGAGATGTCTCAGCCACATGGGCACAAGGGACAGGGCATCTCAGCTTCCCAATGTCTAGAGTAACCTGTGGACATGGCCTCCCTCCCGAACTGGGCCAAGCCATCCACAAGAGCCAGCCAGGTGTCCTCCCCACTACCACCCCAGCTCCTCCACCCTGGGGGTTCCCACCTCTATGCTTTCCCCTCTCTCTGAAGACCCCCTGTTCCTTCCCAACTTCAGGCTGACCCACCTGAGTTGTAAAAAGGGACTTGGAAGTTAGGCTATGGCTTCAAGTCCCCCAGTCAGTTTCCATGACTGGAGTGCTTAAGGAAATCCCTGTACCCTGAGCCCCAGCACCCCGGGCCTCAGTATCTCACCTGTACAGTAGTGGGATGGGTCCTGGCGGGGTGGGGGTGGGGGCTGGTGCAGATGTATCTGTTCTTCTCTCTGCCTAGAATATGAGTGTGAGTTGGGGGCCAATGCAGGGCCGCCCCAGGAAGGAGCTGTTAGAGAGACCCCAGCAGAATGGGTGGGCCTGCTCCTTGACACCCCTACCCTGATGCCACCTCCCTACAGGTCTGAGGATCCGGTTGTTCAACTTCTCCCTCAAGCTCCTCACCTGCCTTCTCTACATCGTCCGCGTCCTACTGGACAATCCAGACCAGGGCATCGGATGGTGGGTGGCCTGTAGAGCTGGGGTCCTGAGGCTCAGCTTTCCCACTGAGTCCCAATGGCATTACAGAGGCCCATGTGGGAGACTGGAGCAGGCGCCTCCCAAGAAGCCCTGTAACCGGAGCCTTGGGAACCTTTCCTTCCTCCATTGTGACTCCCAGAGCCATGCCCAGGATGCCACCCAGGCTCCTGCTGACTGGGTTATAACATAAGAGGGGTTTCCAATGTGGTGCTGCACATACAACTGGACCCAGAAGGTCTAGGGCAAAGCTGGAGGGTCCAGGAGTCACCTGTGTGGGTGGGTTTGCAGTTTGCTTCAGCCCCTGAAAGTCCAGTTGGGACCACCTGGCCCTTGTGTGACAGGTGTGGTCCTCTGAGTTTCCGGAGAGTCCACCTGCCCCTCTGGCCCTGAGTCCTGCTCCTTGGTCACTTATACCATAGCATGTATGCTACAACCATGTGGAAGAAGAAGGATTGCTGCCACGTGTCCTTGCAGGAGCCCATCAGATGGGGCTGTGAACTTCCTCTGAAATCTCTGTGGGCCGCCTCTGCCTTGACTGCTTAGAGAAGTCAGTGGCATTTCCCAGCCCAGATCCTTCAGGGACATCATTGAGTCTCTGGAAGCTGCCTTGGTGAGCCTCTGGCTCATTTCTGGGCTGGCCCAGCGGCCCTCTGCTAGGGTTGTCTTGAATTGTGTCCTGGTAGATATTGGCTCTATGTTCCCTGGGGTTCAGAAGCTGGGCTCTGGGTTTCCTGAATGCCTGTCAGTTCTGGCTCCTACTCGGCCCCTTTTGCTTCTCTCCACTCTCTGAGGTGGCACTATTCACCCTAAGTCTGAGTTCTGCATCCATCATGCCCTGGCTTCCTGAATCCCTCTGAGGATGCTGTCCCTGGCCCTTTCCCTTGTTAATTACCTCTTCCCTTGAGCTCATGTTACATGTGGTTTGCACACAATTTGGGCAAATATGTGGCTACATTTGCAAGGGGGCTCAGACGCCACAGGACTCTGCAGTCAGGGCCCGGAGTGTAAGTAACACTTCTGGGCCATCTGGACTTTGCCAACATTGACTCTTCTCTTTGGCTTCTCAGAGCAGGCTCTTTCTGGATTGCTAGGGTCTTGGAAACAACCAAGCAGGAGGCTAGACCCTGGACCCCGTGTGCAAACTTTACTGAATTCTCTTTTTTTTTCTGTTACCCACTTTCATGGGAGACTAGGATTTCCAGACCAGAAAAACCCTTACTTGTTATCGAGAACAAATCTCCCATCACTGTTCAGGGCAGAGGAGGGAAAAACTCTGTAGTGGTTCGAGGAGGACAGAGTCTATACTGATTCTCAAAACACTTGTCTCACTTTGTCCCACATTCTCTAAGCCTCAGGGTCTCCGGACCTTCTGATTCCACCTCTCCAGAGGACCCACCTCTATTGAATTCATCCCACCATAGTGAGTGGGACTGTGGGTACACGATAGATGGATGGGTTACCGTTGGGTCATTGTTGGATAGGTGGATGATGATGGGTAGTAGTTGTGAAGAAGGTTGTGTAGTTGTATCAATAGATGAGATGTTGAGTAGATACTGGATAAGAGAACACACGTGTGAATCACAGATCAGATGATGACCGTTAGATGGATGCATGGACTGTGATGAGGTACTGGATGGATAGATGTTGAATAAAATGATGGGAAGGAGGGAGGGGGATGGCAGGATGGGACACCTAGAGACTCCTGTGGGTACTGAGTGCAGGAACCCCAATAAAGCTCAGGTGGAAAGTAGGTCAGTGAGATAGGAGGGAACCAGAGCTGCCCAACTCTGGGCTCTGTGAGCGCTGAGGCCCCCAAGATCTGACTCAGGTGCCAGTTATGGTCTGGAGCAGAGCAAGCATGTTGGCTGTGCCCTGCCTCCTCCCATCAGCTGGTTCTAAGAGGTTTAAAGATGCTCATCTCCAAGTGGCTTAGGGATGAGGTCGTCGAGTCAGAGCCACCTCAGGATGAGGGTTTTCTCTGTCTCTCCAGCACTGACCAGCCCTGTCAAGGCAGCTCCAGCTGCTGGAGGGTCTGAGTATCCACACTGGATCATCTGTGTCCATGCAGGCCCCCTCCCCAGAGCTTGTCATCAGCACAGACGAGAGCCCCTACTTTCCTCTGGGCAGCATCTCACTGTGGGGCTGGATCCTCCAAACGGGGACATGTTCTCCATGCTTCTTGGTTAGAGAGCTTTGTTGCATGGTCACTGCAGGCCAGGAAGTCCCCGTGTGCTCAAGTGTTAGAGCACCAGCTCCATTTGGGACGTAGGGTCGTCCCTGGGTGGGCAAGTTGGGTACCCTTTCCATGTACCCTGAGCCCTTAACGGCCCTGGAAAAGATCCTTGGTGTTGGCACTTGGCGGGGAGGCCTGTGGCTGGGTCAGTGCCTGTGTCTCTTCACAGCTGGGGCTGCATGAAGTATAATTACACCTTCAATGGCTCATCCTCGGAGTTCCATTGGTGAGTTCTCTCCTGACTCCCAATTGCCAGACAGCTCTGGGCTACGGTGAGGGTGGGGGTGGACAGGATGGTGGATGGGGGTTCAACTGTGTAGTACAAGTGTGTGTGTTGGAGGGGTGATTCCCAGCCTCAGAGCCACTAAGTTCCCTGGGACATGTTCACCTGCACCCCTGAAGCCCGGGTGGGGTCAGTGCTGGGAATGCCCCCCTCAGGGGAGCAGTTGAGAGCTATAACAAATGTCATTTCCTAACCCTCCACGTCTGGCCATGGGCTCCCGCTGCCTTGGTACCAACTCTTCCTGAGCCCTGCTTGGAGGAGCCTGTGGAGTGGGTGCCAAGCCGTTGTGGCCCTGCCCCAGGCTCACCTCCTTCTTTTCCCAGGGCCCCCATCCTGTGGGTGGAGAGGAAGATGGCTCTGTGGGTGATCCAGGTGAGTGCCAACCTGACTTTCCTCCCCCAACAGTGGGGGCTGCTCACAAAGGCCAGGTACTTAAAGCACACCGGCGCTTGATAAGCAGGGGGCCCCGAGCTCAGTAAGTAAGCAGGAGATCCAGGCTAGGTAGTAGGAAACCCAGGCTAGGTAAGGAGGAGACCTAGGCTCAATAAACAGGGGACTGGGACTCAGGTTCAGTAAATGAAGACCCAGGCTCAGTAAGGAGGAGAACCAGGTTCAATAAGCAGGGGACTCAGGCTTAGTAGATAATGATCCAGGCTCAGTGAGGATGAGGCCCATACTCAATAAGTAGGGGACCCAGACCACATAAGGAGGAGGCCCAGGCTCAGTAAGCAGTAGACGAAGGCCTAGCAACTTTTACAAATTTGCCAGAGACTGCTGAGACCATACTGTCACCATTCGTCAATTAGAACCTCTCCTTCCTGCTGACTTGCTCGGTCCTTGCAGAAATGGGGTTAGGTGACCCAGGCCAGCTTCTGATGGGTGTTTCACAGCCTTGTCACTGAGTGAGTGGTACCGGCTCATGACTGAATGCAGTGCCACCACCAAGGGCTAAAGAGGCCTGGGTCTCCACCTGGAGGGTCCCACGGGACTCATGGATGCCTGTATTAGGAGGAAGGTCCAGCCCTGCCAACACTGCCAGGTCCCCACCCTTCCCATCTCACCTCCACCCCCTGGAGTAATTTCAATGTGCTCTTTAAACCTGCCCCTCCTGCCTCATCTGCCCTGTCTCTGCACAGAATGCCTCAGTAGGGCACAGACAGTCCAGGCTGCCTTCCACCACACCCTGGGACCAGTTAAGACCACCTTGATGCAGCGCTGAGAGTATGGTAGCCCTGTACACACACATGCATGCACACACACACTCATAGGCACCAACATGCCCAGCTTTGTGAGGACCCTGCTTGCTGAGTCCCTTGAAGCCCTGCCCCCAGCCTCCTGATCTGCTCCAAGTCTCTCTGCTCTTAGGTCATTGTGGCCACAATAAGCTTCCTGGAGACCATGCTCCTCATTTACCTCAGCTACAAAGTGAGTCCCTCCCTGTGGCTACCCCACCCTCTCTCTCCATGGCCCCTCCAATAAGCAGAGGACCCAGGCTCAGTAAACAGGGAATTGGTGTTCAGTTGCTCCCCGACCCCAAGAAACCCTTCCCTCAGTCCTCACCTGCCCTTCCCAGCTCTCCTGCCCCAACGTTATTCTCTGACCTCAGGGTCTGCCTGTGGCCCTGCCCCTGTCCCCTCCCTGGCTCTGAAGTCCCTCTGTTCCCCAGGGCAACATCTGGGAGCAGATTTTCCAAGTGTCTTTCATCCTGGAGATGATCAACACGCTGCCCTTCATCATCACGGTGGGTGAGCCCCAGCCCCAGTCACCACTGCCCAAGCCCATGCTTGACCTGTGCCTTCACCCCCCACCCCACAGGTCTTCTGGCCGCCTCTACGGAATCTGTTCATCCCTGTGTTTCTCAACTGTTGGCTGGCCAAGTACGCGCTGGAGAACATGATCGTGAGTGAAGCCTGGCCTCTGCCAGCCCCACAAGGGCAACTTCCCCACCTGCTGGCGGAATCAGGCAGTTGCCAGGAGACCGAGTGAAAGGCAGAAACCTTGTCCCTGTCCCTGCCGGCCTCTTTCTGTGAAGACAGCTTTTCCCGACCAGAGCTGGGGAGGTGGAACAGAGTGCAGATGTGAGCAAGCCCAGCCAGGAGGACTGGGCCATGGGCACGCAGGCTGTTTCTACAGTCCTCCTCCTGCTGGTGTCCAAGTGATTTCCATCCTAAATGAATGAAGGCCAAGCTGATAACTGTCTCTCTGGTGTCTCGCTGCCTCTTGGTCATCAGGCCCCTGGAATCAGCCTTGTTCTGATTGCACAGGGGGTGTTAGTGATCTGGAGTCAAAGCTGCTGGCACTTTTTGCTCCTCTGGTCTCACCCCAGGGCATGGCCCATCCTGAGACCAAGCTGAGTTCAGGGTGATCTGTGCAGGGCAAGGTTGCCTATGGACCCTCTCCTGGGATATAAATGTGGCCAGGCCTCTGCTTGCTAATACGTGCAGGGTGGGCGTTGGTCCTTGGATCCTGCCCTCTGATGGCCACGTCCTCTGCAGAACGACTTCCACCGAGCCATCCTACGTACACAATCAGCCATGTTCAACCAGGTGCTCATCCTCTTCTGCACCCTGCTATGCCTCGTCTTCACGGGGTGAGTGCCCTGGACATCACACAGTCTCATCGGGTGGCCAGGGATAGCCCGTTCCTTGGGCAGACCTAGAGCCTGGAGGACAGGCCAAGGGGTGGACAGATGGGGCATAGAGTTGACTATAGAGCCTTACTCCAAAGTCTCATGTCCAGGATTCAGAGTCAGGAGGCCCCCGTGTCGGGGCTACAAGTGTGTCCCACCCGGTTGGCTACATCTACAGCTCTGAAGGAATTGGCCCTGGGCTACATGGGGCCCTTTAGTTTGATGTCTTGCTAAGAACAGCCAGAGTAATGTGGGGGGTCATCACTTACTAACCCTCAGGCAAGGATAAGCTGGCTCAGTAGCCATCCATGGCCAGGAGGAACCAAGTCTTAGCGTCAGCCAGGCCAGGAGTGGCATGCGGGGCCGGGAGGACAGATGAGCAGCCTGGGAGCTGGAAACCTACCCCCTCTCTGCTGAATCAACTAAGCAGCTTTCCCAGCCTCAGACTCCAACTCAGTGCTAGGGGACCAGGGTCCATCTGTGGGTGGCAGGCATCCAGGCTCAGTTCCACATACTCTCTCACACAGTACTGCAGGTGACCAGAGATGCATTGCTTAGGTCCTGAGTAACAGGGTTCCCAGGACTGGCAGAGCCTCCCCCTCTGGGAGTGGGGAGGATGAGAAGACCCTGCCTCCCGTCTACACCACTGCACCCCACCCCCTCCCTGCCGCAGCCCTGCCCTTTCTCTGGTGCAGCCCCATCCCCTTCAGACTCAGCCCCGCCCCTTTGCTGCTAAAAGCCCAGCCCTTTGGATTTCTAGGACCTGTGGGATCCAGCACCTGGAGCGAGCAGGCGGAAACCTGAACTTGCTGACCTCTTTCTACTTCTGCATCGTCACCTTCTCCACTGTGGGCTTCGGTGATGTGACCCCCAAGATCTGGCCATCCCAGCTCCTAGTGGTCATCCTGATCTGTGTGACCCTTGTGGTGCTCCCACTGCAGGTGAGTGAGTCCTCATGCCCACACAAGGCCAACCAGGAGGCATCCCCTGAGGAGCAACCAAAGGACAGGAAAGAGCCACGGGGATGTGAACATGTGTCAGGAGGCCATTCCTAGAGCACTAGGCCTAGAGGAGGTGGCTCCCATTCTGGGGTGGGCTGTTGCAGAAGGTCTCTTTTGAGTCTGGTGAATGAGGTGGTGATCAACCCGTCAGCACAGTAGATCACAGGCTGTTCCTTCCAGAGGGCCTCAGGTGCCCAGGTGACCTCTTCTAGGCCCTGTGCAGAGGCAGAGGATTGTGGGAATGAACATCACCCCCTTTCCCAACCACAGCCAAGCGCTTCCAAGGCCACAAGCGGCACCTAGAAGGACACTGCTGACCCTGAGCTCTGCCCTCAGGCCAGCCCCATCCCTGGCCTTGGAGGACTAAGCCCCCAGCCCAGCAGGTGACCCTCCACTTCTCTCAGGAAGAGCTGCCTGCCTCCCCACTTCCCCTGTCCAGGGCAGTCTGCTCTGAAAGCCTGCCATGTGCCAGAGGTGCCCAGGTATGAGGTGCCAACTGCCACTGCCTTGGGTAGCCTCCCACACGGAGCTCTGCTCCTGGCATTTGAGGCAGAGCCTGTGCTGGCGGGTCCTCCCTCCGCCCCGTGTGGGGCTGCGCACTGCAGCGGCAGCTTTCTCCGTCGTGATTTGCCGTCCTTGTTCTCCATGGAAGTTGCACGGGGCCATTTGAGGTGCTTCTGCCCCCCTACACCCTTACAGGAAGTTTCTTCCTCTCTGATTGCCTGTTAGAGGGCCCTGCCCTTCTACAGACCGTTGTCGCGTTAATGAAGTCAAATGCAACGAGCTTTCCTGTCACATTTTCCTGTCTTGCCTAAAAAGACCATTCCCTCTCTCAGTCATACACTTCCACTTTCTTCCAAAAGTTTATAAAGTTTGCTTCTTGCATAGAGGATTCTAGCCCACCCAGAATGGAATGTGTGTGCTGGGGCCAGGATGGGCCTGCCTTGGCTCTGTGCCCATCCCTCGTTCCCCACAACAGCACCTCAGCTCTCTAAGCTATGCACATAAGACCCTGGAACATATCTCCCACCTGTGTCAGGTTCCAAAGCTTCTTGGATCTTTGCTTTTTTTGTAGATTTCTAATTCACAAGCCAGTCCTCTGGTAGTGCCGGCCTGTAATTCCAGCTCTTAGGAGGCTGAGGCAGTAGGAGCTCAAGGTCAAAGCCAACTTAGGCTGTATAGCAAGACCTTATTTCCAAAACAAGGGGGACTGGAGAGATGGCTCAGCAGTCAGGAGCACTGGCTGCTCTTGCAGAGGACCCAGGTTCGATTCCCAGCACCCACATGGCGGCTAACAACCATCTATAACTCCAGTTCCAGGGGATTCAGTGCCCTCTTCTGACATCTGCAGACACTGCACAACACGGTTGCACTTACACACATGCAAGCAGTACACACATACACATACAATAAAAATGATGGAATATTTAAATCATCATCATCATCATCTGACTCACCTGTCAAGCTCTGCCTTCCCCGAGCCTCGCTGTGTGGGGGCGTCATCAGAACCCCACTGACGCTTGTCCAGGCCTTGAGCAGCTCCCTTTCCCAAGGTCTTGCACAGCTCTCAGGAAATTTCTTGCTGGTCTTGTTACGTTTTTGTTTCTTCTGCTCGTGCTAGTGTGTGGACTGCGTGTCTGGCAGGCTGTGCTGATCGCTGAAAGTTTCCATGTGCTGCCCCTGCAGAATCATCCTTGATTTCCTCTCCAGTCCTTAAGCCTCTGAGCTCTCCCTTGACCATCTGCTTAGTTGGGTGCAGTGCTTTTCCCTCTCATCTCCCTTTGCTGAGAGCAGAATTTTAAAAATCAATTGCTTTTCATCAGTCCAATTAAGTGTTTTCTCTTTAAAATTGTTACTGTCATAAGTTTTATATATATATATATATGGAGGGATTTTTTTTTTACAGATTTAAGCATTTATTTAGTATTAAACCATTTTTTTTGGTCTTTTTGAGACAGGGTCTCCCTGTAGCCCCAGCTGTCCTGGAACTCACTATGTAGACCAGGCTGGCCTTGAACTCACAGAGATCTGCCTGCCTCTGCCTCCCATGCCTGGCCAGTATTAAACCATTTTAAACCATTCTTGTATTCCTAAGATAAACCCAACTTGTGACCTTTTTTTTTTTTTTTTTTTGAGACAGTCTCACTATGTAGCACTGACTGGCCTGGAACTCACCATATAGGCCAGGCTGGCCTTTAGGCCTTTATACGCATCTTCCTGCCTCTGCCTCCCAAGTGCTGAGATTAAAGGCATGTGCCACCATGCCCAGTTCAAACTTGAGAGTTTCTTTTAATATTTTTATTATTTTATTTTAATGTGTATGCGTGTATTGCCTGCATGTAGGTAAGTGCACCCATGTCATGCAATGCCCTCTGAGGACAGAAGCTGTCGGATCCCCTGGAACTGGAGTTATGGACAGTTGTTACCTGCCATGTGGGAGCTGGGATTTGAACCCAGGTCTTCTGCAAGAACAGCCAGTGTTCTTAACTGCTGAGCCATCTCTCCAGCCCCCAAACTTGCGACTTTTTAAAGTATTATGTTGGATCCTGTTGAATTCTGTTGGGTTCTGTTATTTAACCTCCTTTTAGCTGAGCTAGAACTGTGGATCCCTGCACATGCCACCAGACTCAAGGTGGCCCTGCCTTGGCCATTCTGTGTCTAAGAGTTGCCAGGGCTGGAGGACTGCAAGAGTCTTCTGAGACTCCTGAAAGGTGGCCGACACCCGGAACCCAAACAGCAGGCTTGTACCCTTCACAGTTAAGGAGGCCACATGTCCAAAATCTGGTGTCAGTGAGGTGGTGCCTAGAGGGGTTTTGAGGCTTCTGATATCACCACCTGGCATTTCTTAGATTATAGATGCTTCATACTAGCTGTCTTCCCTGTCCTGTGGCATTCCTCTGGGGGTCCCCTTTCCCCTCCCCTTCTCTCTGTGGGCTTTGGTGATGTGACACCCCAGATCTTGCCATCCCAGCTCCTGGTGGTCATCCTGATCAGATCACAGGTTCCTGACATGAAGGCTATGTCCCGATCTCTACAAAGGCCCCGTATTCTTTCAGATGAAGTCATCCTAGGGAACCCCTTCGCCCACTCTAGATCCTGTCCTCGCTGTGCTGACAGCCCCCTCTACAGAGCCCTCGGAGCTCTGTCCTGGCCTCTCATTCAGATCCCTACCCTGTCCTTCAAGTGACTGGCCCAAGTCCCCTCTACAGAGCCCTCGGAGCTCCTGGCCTCTCATTCAGATCCCTACCCTGTCCTTCAAGTGACTGGCCCAAGAGGCCCCAGCCCCACAGAAGCTGAAGACAATGTCAGGGGTGGATCCATGGGCAGCCCTGGTCCAGCCGTACTTGGCCTTTGTACCCCATCTGACCCTTCTCCTTGCCCCCACACCCCAAAGTGAAGATGACCCTCCACCCCAGCAGCCCCAGAGTCACTGAAATGAAGCAGGAATTGAACTCTGTTTATTCTCAGAGGCTCTGGGCACCCAGAGGCCAAATGGTTCCTGAACCCTGAGGCTCGCTCTCCATGGGGGACCCTGGGAGCCTGAATTCCCACTATAACCACTAAGGGCATCAAAAAGAATTTCTGTCCACCAGAATTAAGATGAGAGAATCTGCCTACCGCTGTAAGGGACCTAAATGGCACTGACAACAACCTGTCCCACTATATTAAAGCAGAATAGGGTGTGGTGGGGCCAGCTCTTCCGTGTCCCACTGCTGTGTTACCTCTTGAGTCTGGGCTGCCCCATTTTGCCCTGAAGCATCAGTAAGCCCTCACTTTCCCTGATCTTCAGACCCATGGAGTAGATTCTCAAAATGCGCCATGGTTACAAGATCTGCGTATGAAGATTGGCTCTGCCTGAGCAGAGGACCCACGCCCAGTGGTTTCCACGGGAAGATTTGCCTGTTGCACTGGCTCCATGTCCACTGTGGGGCCCTTCAGACCAGCTGTGGTCAGCCTGTATGTCTTCTTCCTGTGATTGGCAGGTACAGCTGCCTCTTTGGGGACACACCCTGCACACAACAGGGACCAAGGCCACTGCTGGCAGCTGTGCAGTGTCCCTCCTGCTGTGTCCAATCAGCCAAGCCGGGCTTCCAGACTCACAGGCAGGAAATGGCTTCAGTGAGGGACCCATGGGTGCTGGCATCAGATGGAAGGAATCACCCCTTCCAGGGCTGGGGGAATAGCCAAGGTGGATGGTATGACCGACCTCAGTCTACAGCAGCATCCTGCTTCCTCCAGGTGCCCCTGGGAGGAGTGGTCCTCTCTCCAGTGATAGGAAAGAGGGAATTCTGGTCCTTTTCCAGCTTACCTAAACTCACTGGTGGAAGGGAATGGTCACATTGACCCTGCCCAAGACTGCCTCTGTGCAATGCTGGGATACCCAACATCTGCTGGGCACCTCTTCCCAGACCAGAACCAAGTGTTAGGACATCAGTGTCAGAACACTTGGGACAACAGGCATCCTGGAGGCTGGGTCAGAACCAAGCTGCAGTGGGCTCATCCTTTGGGACTCTGAGGGGACTTGAGTCCCATGGTCTGTTGGCTTGCATGGTTGTGGTGCCCCCCTGGCTGCATCCCTCCATCATCTACCTCATCTCTACATGGCCTTGTGGCCCTTCCTCCAACTGTAGGGACCCCAGATGTTGGATTTAGGGCTCACCCTAGTCCAAGATGATCTCAGGCCAACAAATTAACAGCCATGAACACATAATCCAAATCAACTCCCATCCTGGTTCTGGGTAGACATGAATTTTGGGGGGTTACTCTCAACCCATTCTCTTAACCCTGAGAAGCAGGCGTTGTTTTCACACTTCAAATGAGGAAACAGGCCTGAGAGGTTGGGATGACATCCAGGGGTGTCCAGCAGTGCTATCCCCCCACCCTGTACCATCTGCAGGGGGTCCCGTGTTCCCCAGCCTTAGGAACCCCCCCCCACAGGTCTCATGGGACTCGTGAAAACAAGATGACTGCTCCTCACCTGTGAGAGTGGGCACAGCGGGCAGGGCTGCTGTCACGGCCCATTCAGAAATGTGCCAAAGCCACAAGTGCCGCAGTGCTCGAGACAGAACAGGCAGTGGATGTTCAGCCTCAGAGCCAGGTGCAGAGGTCTAATCTGACCACTGTGCTGAGAGAGCAGTCCTTAGCTTCAGTGCTGGGGGATTCCTGTCACCGACTTACTACTGAGTTGGCTCTCCTGACTATCAAGATGTCCGGAGCACAGGCTCTGGCTTCCACGCTGTCCAGTGGTGGCCTGAGGGGGCACATGTAGCTCCCTCATGTGGCCTGTGCCGCATACCATGGTCTCCGATGCTATTTCATATGTGCTGTATCCTGGTTCTGCTCTGGTCTCTACCCTGGCTGCCATCCCCATCACCCCAAATCCTGATAGCTGAGTGGGCGTGCTCTCGCTCTGTCCTCAGCACCTGCCATTCCCACCTGGGACAAGACCCTCCTTCTGCCTCCTGCTGCCACTCCACAGCCTGCCCCAGCCTTTGTTCTCCACTGGATGCCTGTGTTCACCCCTCTCTCCTTGCAGTTTGAGGAACTTGTCTACCTCTGGATGGAACGACAGAAGTCAGGGGGTAACTACAGCCGCTACCGGGCACAGACGGAAAAGCATGTGGTCTTGTGTGTGAGCTCCCTCAAGATCGATCTCCTCATGGACTTCCTGAATGAGTTCTATGCCCACCCCCGGCTCCAGGTGAGGCTGTGGGCATCCTTGGGGTCCTCTGCTTTCTTTCTGGCTCCCAGAGCCATCAACCTCTCCCCAGGACTGTCACTTGCCTAGGTAAGGCCCCTGAGCACTCTAGACCCTGGTTACCCCCTTCTAGTAAGGGGTTTATGGCTGTCCCATAAGGCCCTGGGAATGAGAACAGGGCAGGGTGGGGGGAACAGGAGTCTGCCTGGAGGAACTGATGCACAACCTGGCCAGCAGGACTACTACGTGGTCATCCTGTGTCCCACCGAAATGGATGTCCAGGTGCGCAGGGTGCTGCAGATCCCTCTGTGGTCCCAGCGGGTCATCTACCTCCAGGGCTCTGCCCTCAAGGACCAGGACCTCATGCGGGCCAAGTGAGTTCCAGTCAGAGTGGTACAACCAGTCCTGAACTTGAGGCCTCTGGGGGTACCCAGGTAGAGATAGGGCCTTGACAGGTACAGCTGGGCACAGCGCCTGAGGGAGGCGGGGTCCCCAGGTGGAGGGGCGGCCAGGTGGGGGCACAGATGAGCACAAGTCTGAGGGAAGCAGAGATCCCTAGGTGGAGGTGGGGCTAGGGAGGCGTGCAGTCAGTCAGGCCCAGGTGGGTAGGACCCTGGGGTCAGACTCCATCCCTACAGGGTCACTGCGGCTGGGCAGCCTGGCAAACCCACCCAGCCAGGCCTCAGTCTCCTTCTGCCTCGGGACACCTTTCCCTCTCCTGCTCCGAGTCTGAGAATTTTCTGTCAAGTTTCAGGGAGCTCAAAATAGACCAGGGGCGGAGAAGCCGGCTGCTGCGAGTCGGTGGTGAAGTCACGAGGGCTGAGGGTGGCTCTTGCTCTAAAGACAAGTTGACAGAGTTACTTGAGGTGACAAGAACGTGCTGTTCCATGGAACTTTCCAGAATGTTGTAGTGCATCATCTGGAACTGTTCCTCCAAAATCCTTCATGCCACATTTTTAATGCAGGAGCCTCCTCTGCCCTTATCATGTAGTGTGGGCAGTGCAGGGCCAAGGGCAAGCCAGACAGTGCCCCAGGTCCCTCACCCCAAACCCTGAGCTGGGGACCCATAAGTGCAGCCTTTTTTGTGGGCCTGTCTAGTTCACATGGTATCACACCTGCCTGTGTCCAGTTTTGGGTTAGCCGGTAGGGGAGAGGAAGCACCAGCCAGGCCAGAAGTCCCCCACAGCCCTTGAGCTGGCAGTGGTACCAGGTGGAATGGGGCCTCGCCACTGTGGGAAAGCAGGTCGAGTTGTTTCTGTAGCCAGTCTCCTGGGAACCTGGAAGGAGCCGGAAATCACCCAAGTCCAGGCAGCTAGCTAAGTGGTCAGACAGAAGAGAGAACAAGGTCTAAGGCCCAGCCCAGGGTTGATGAGATGCCTCTGGAGACTAGACCACACCCCATGTCAGGTCAGCTGCCCCTGGGCTTAGGTCATCAGCACACGGTGAGGCACAATCTAAAGGGGACCCATGTTTTCTGACCATAAACCTCTGACAACTGCACACTGAGGCCAGAGTGTTGGATGGATGTGGCAGTGTGACTCAGAGCCCGTCAGGCCCTGTCAGACCACAGCCTATAAATGCTGAGCAGTCCCCACAGGCCAGCTGGTGTCTCCACAGCAGGCCTGGCGTGTGGTCCTCATTCAGCAGTTGAGCTTGGACTCAGCTGTGAGGGGGTCTTGGCATTGTGACCTGCCCAGACTGTGCCAGGAGGGGCCAGGTAGGCTTAGGAGGTCTGGGAGCACTGGGATTTGGTGCTGGGGCCAGGTCTGACTGCCTTAGCAGGACTCCCTGCCTGGCCCGTCCTCCCCTTACCCTCACACATCCTCGCCTCTACTGACTTCCTCCCGGGGAGACCCTCCTGGGTCCTCAGCCCACGCTCAGCAGCTGGTGCTCCGCAGGATGGACAACGGAGAGGCCTGCTTTATCCTCAGTAGCAGGAATGAGGTGGACCGCACAGCCGCAGTGAGTTCAGGGAGAGCCTCCCCGATCCCCACCCTCCTCAGCCCGCACTGCCCAGGCACTGGCAGCAGCAGGCCACGCAACGCCAACCGTACCTCCCCCCAGGATCACCAGACCATCCTGCGAGCCTGGGCCGTGAAAGACTTTGCCCCCAACTGCCCCCTCTACGTCCAGATCCTCAAGCCCGAGAACAAGTTCCACGTCAAGTTTGCTGGTGCGTCTAGGGCATCACGGATGTGGACTATGCAGACAGGTGGGAGGAGGGCGGACATCACCCATACAGGCTTCAGGAAATGCCTGAGACAGCACATATCCCTCCAGATCTCTTTATCAGAGAATAGGGGGCCTCCAGGAGACAGGTGATCTGGCCTGTTCTGGGGCCAAAGTAAGTGAGGGCAGGAGCCATAGGTGAGGTGGGGGAGGCAGGATCACTGCCTGACCAGTGCTTGTATGGTAGGGCCGTTGATGGGCACATGAGTGAGCAGGACCCAGGTTGGGCAGCTGGGGACAGGTGAGCAAGGCCCGAGTTGGACAGCTGAGTGGGGGGTGGGTAAGCAGGGTCCATGTCAGGCACCCAGGGGGTAGGTAAGGGCCCACCCATGTAGAGCTGGGGGAACTCAGAAACATAGGTGCTCCACTGGAGTTCAAAGTGTGACTTCAGAGGCTCACAGAGGTGCTGGACTGACGCTGAGCAGGAACTAGCTGTACAGTGGGGCTCCCAGGGGGTACCAGGCGGGGATGCCGGCACAGCCGCAGTGGGTGCTGTGGGGAGGGGCTGCAGGAGGCAGAGGTGGTGGGCCCTGACCCCACAGTCCCCACAGACCACGTGGTGTGCGAGGAGGAGTGCAAGTATGCCATGCTGGCCCTGAACTGCATCTGCCCGGCCACCTCCACCCTCATCACCCTGCTGGTGCACACGTCCCGTGGCCAGTGAGTGCCCCTCGCCAGACCGACCGCCACGCCCTGGCCATTCCGACAGACCCCACAAGGCAGGGCGGGCTCCCTGGAGGAGGAGGGCATGCAGCGGGCAGCGGTCTGGCATAGGAAGGGGCCCAGGGAGATGCAGGGTGCATTTGACCAGCTGGGTAGGAGGGGTAGTCCTGACCCAGGATGACAATCCCCTCAACTTGGTCCTCCATCAGGGAAGGACAGGAGTCTCCTGAGCAGTGGCAGCGCATGTACGGACGCTGCTCGGGCAACGAGGTGTACCACATCCGCATGGGTGACAGCAAGTTCTTCCGGGAGTATGAGGGCAAGAGCTTTACCTACGCAGCCTTCCATGCACACAAGAAGTACGCAGGGCCGGGGACTACGTACAGGGTGGGGCCCGCTGCCCCCACCACCACTGGACTAGCCATCCTCCCCACCCAGGTCTAGGTTAGCATAGGCAAGGCCCAGGGGCAGGAGGCTGCAGAGTCCCATCAAGGAACAGGGCATCCTGGCCCTGCCCACCTAGTGAGGACAGCCAGGTCAGGGCATCCCACGACCAGGCTTGCCACACACCCACTCCTTCCTGAAGCTTCTCATAAGGCCAGTCTGGGGTCCTTGAGTCCCCAACACCTGAGGGGAGGGAGCCGAGGAAAGTAGCCTGAGCCTTGGGAATGCCTGGAGTGGCCCTGGAGCTCCTGGCCACATCTGCTCAGGTATGGTGTGTGCCTCATCGGGCTGAAACGGGAGGAGAACAAGAGCATCCTGCTGAATCCGGGGCCACGGCACATCCTGGCTGCTTCTGACACCTGCTTTTACATCAACATCACCAAGGAGGAGAACTCAGCCTTCATCTTCAAGCAGGAGGAGAAGCAAAAGAGGCGGGGCCTCTCGGGGCAGGCGCTGTATGAGGGTCCATCCCGGCTGCCTGTGCACAGCATTATCGCCTCCATGGGTGAGCAGGTGCCACAGGGTAATGGATGGGTGACTCCCAAGGGTGTGCCCCTCGCCCAACCTACCACTAAGCAGGAAATCGCCCCAGTACTCAGCTCTTCCTTGTACAGTATGAGTCTCTCTACCCAATGGGAGTGCTCCCACCTTTGAGGGCCTTGGTGGGCATTGGTCATGTGTCCAGGCACCTGCTACCTATGCAGTCTGTGGGCTAGTGAACTACTGACCAGAGGCTCCTGGTAATTCTCTCAGCCCAGGGCATCTTTGAATAGGCCAAAGCCCTGGTGGCTACTGGGTGTGGACAGTCGGAAGTTAACAGCTTAGTTTCAGAGCTCTTCCCTGGGGCTGCTGTGGGCCCAAGGCTGGTTCCAGCCACTCCCTGAGCTGGGCCAGGACTTAGAAGGCAGGTCCTCTGGAAGACAGTGGAGAACAGGAACAGGTCTTCTTGACACAAGGTCTCCCTGTACCTCCAGCTGTCCTGGAACTTGCTCTGTAGACCAAGGCTGGCCTCAAACTCACAGCGATCCGCCTGCCTCTGCCTCCCAAGTGCTCGGATTAAAGGTGTGTGTCACCACGCCCGGCAGGAACAGGTCTTTTAGCCACTCAGGCTACAGACCTATGGGCTAGCCAGGGCACTGATACTTCATGTTGTGCTGGGCCCAAGCTGACCTACATAGCAAGCTGACATATTAAGTAAGCATCCACGGTATGCACAGGCTAAATTGACTCATGGTACAATCTCGGTGACTTGCGACATGGGCCACCAGCTGCCAAGGCCTGGGAGCTGCTGCTGTCCTTGCAGTGGTGGCCAGGCCTGCAGAGAAGTGTTGGGGATGTGGCTGCCACTCACCAGCCTGGCCTTCACCCATTACCTGCTGCCCACCCCCCACCCCCGGTGGCTTCTAGAGAGTCACAGTGACTGAGGAAGCCCTCCCACCCCAGCCCAGGCCAAGCCAGGCCAGGGAACAATTAGCAAGTGCAAAATAGCCTAACTGGTCCTCTATAACACCCCACCTAGCCCTGCCCTCAAAGTAGACTGATCAGCTTCCTGTGAGCCCCAAGGCTCCCCAGGAGGTTAGTATTGGGGTCACAGAAGTCAACCTGGATAGACCCCTGGATGGCCCACAAGGTCTGCTCAGCATCACCACCGTCAGGAGGCCATTAGCCTCTTTGTCCTGAAAGGGAAACTGAGGTCCAGAGAGGTGCTGAAATTCAAGGCTGTGCAACTGGAATATGAGTTGGCCATGAGCTGGGGCCTCCGAGGCTGCCTAGGTTCTCAACTCTGGCAGCCACTGGCCCCAGAGAGCAGGATGGGAGGGGCAGCTGGTCAAGTTCAACCCCTCTGTCCAGGGACAGTGGCCATGGACCTGCAGAACACAGAGTGCCGGCCCTCCCAGGGTGGCAGCGGCGGGGGCAGTGGGAAGCTGACTCTGCCCACAGAAAACGGCTCTGGCAGTCGGCGCCCCAGCATCGCACCTGTCCTGGAGCTGGCAGACAGCTCAGCTCTGCTGCCGTGTGACCTTCTGAGTGACCAATCAGAGGATGAGGTGACACCCTCAGACGACGAGGGGCTCTCCGTGATAGAGTGAGTGTTGATGTGGAGCCCAGCTTTCAGTGGGAGGGAAAGGTCCCCAATGCTAGGTACACTCGGGTACGCTCAGCCTTGTGGAAATCCCTGCAAGGCAGATGGGGTCTTCTGGTCCTCCGTGTAGGAACCAGAGCTGGGGTGTTTTGCCTCTGCCTTACCTGAAGCCTGGTTCCTAGGAGCCACTTAGAAGTGTCTACTAGGCTGGCCCCTCCCCTCAACCTAGGCTGGGGTCAGAGCTCGTGGGGCTCATAGAGTCTACATAGCGATACACATGAGCCAGGTGGGTGAGGGGCCCATCCGTGCCCCCCCTTAGCAGCCCCATACCAGCCCATCCTGAGCTCTCTGTTTTCAGTCACCCTATGAGTTGATCTGGAGTCAGGCAGGGACCCGTAGCCATCCCTGGGCCCACCTCACAGCTGGGTCAACTCCTCTTGGCGCTGTGGGGTATGGCTCACCTCATTAGGGGTAGGTGTCCTGGGGGTGACCTCAGAGCAGAGTCTGCAGAGGTCACCAGCAGGCGATTTGGCAAGACCAGAGGCCAACTTCGTGTCCATCCTGGCTGGGGTCTTCCTGTTTGAAACCAGGAAGGACACCAGTCCTCAACAACTTGGTCACCTTGGCCTCAGCCAGGGTATGCTGGCTGCTGTGAGCTGCTGTAAGGTTGAGGGACCACTGATGGCAGATCTGTAGACAAAAAATATGTGGGTCCTGAGGCTGTGTCCCTTAAAGCCGCTTTCCCTGGAAGCAGAGGTAGAGGGCTGTGCCTGGGCCAGTGACAGAGCATGACCTGGACACTGGGATGGGGATTGGGAGGGAGCCTGCTGGGAGACCAGCCTGGCCCAGCAGAAGCAGAGGGGAGAGCACAAGGCACCTGCCCATCACATCACCCAGGGCACTGTGAGCATCAGACAGGGGGCTCAGTGGTGACTGCAGCTCCTGGGTCCTCCCCAGCTTCCAGGCTGTGTGTATGTATGTCCGTCCGTGTACACTGTGTAGAGTTGTCTTCCCTCAGGGACGTGAGGGGTCCTACAAGATACAGGCCACCCCTGTTTTATGCCTAGGCGACTGAGGACTGATCCCTGCGGGTAAAGGGTTCCTGAGACTGCCTGGTAGCCAGTGACCCTCCCCCAATCCTGCTTAGGTCCTGTGTCGAGGGGCCACTCACTGTGGCCCCTCTGCACCCTTGAGTCTCTCCAGGGCCAAGTGCACTTCCTCCAGCCCTAATCTGTGGCAGCTGCTGATCTATCAGGTGGGGACAGATCCTTAAGAGCTCATAGGATGTGGCCATCCCAGGCAGGTGTAGGAAATTGAGAGCTGGGGAGAGGGAGTCATCTGCCAACAGTGGGTGAGCCTGTAATACTCTAGGCCAAGGGTAGCTCTGAGGTAGTGTGGTACCATGCTGGGGTCTCCCTGTCTCTATGCAGGTATGTGAAGGGCTACCCCCCAAACTCACCCTACATTGGCAGCTCCCCCACCTTGTGCCACCTTCTGCCTGTGAAGGCCCCCTTCTGTTGTCTGCGGCTGGACAAGGTAAGGCTGCATCTCACCAGAACTGCACCTGGACTTCGCCTTGGCCACCTGCCGCCCCACTTTGATGGTTTGATATTTTGGCCTAGCTGTAAACTCTTGGAGAAGCTATAGACCCCTCCTGCCTCTCCTGCCCGCCCGCCCTCAGCCTCCTTGCTCTGACCTCAACCAGCACTTGCTGGACAGGCTGAGAGCAGATTAGGACCATCTTGTCCCTCACCCCCAAAATATGTTGTATGTTTCCAGGCAGTGGGGACTATCACACAGCCCCAGTGGCATCAGGCAGGGCCAGGGTCTGGTATCAAGTAGAGCTAATGGTTCCAAAGGCCTTTGTCACCCTTTGAGGCAGCACCTTCTGTCACTCCCTTTGACCATCCTCCACCTTCCCTGGGGCCCCTTGACTGGGCCTTTGAAGAGATTGGCCTCTGGTTGGTGGGACATGATCTGTTCCATGATAGGGCCCAGCCCATATGTCAGGGCTGGGTCACCTAAAGCAGTGTGGGGCCTCGGCCACATCTGTGGTCATGCTGTCCCACTGTGAAAGTGACCGTTTCTCTCTGTGGCTCGGTTACTGTGAGACTCTCAGGACTGCTAACCTACCCCACTCTCAGAGTCAGCCTTCCTAATTCCGGAGCTTTCCGATGGCTTTCCTTAACACACTAATGGGAGGAAGGTGTCCCCTGGGCCCACATGGCTGAGGCCCATACCCTGTTGGGTTGTTACAGGATCATAGCCCTTTGATGCCTGCCAGCCTCTCACACTTCCTCACTATGTGTGTCCAGCTCAGTCCTGACAAAGGGTGCCTCCAACTGAGGCCTGACGCCACTTAAGGAAAGAGGCTTTAGGAAACAGGATCGGGCCACCCCGCCAGTGGCCCTGCTTCTGAGCTCTGTGCTAGGAAACGTGTGCATGTGAACACATCACATGTGCAAATGTGCACACATTTGTGCACATGCATCTTGGTTGTCTGTATTTCTACGCCTGTAGCCAAATGCTGTGCTGTGCTGGCTGCCGTCCACTAAGGTCTGTGGGCGCCGACCCCTACCAGCTGGTTGAGTCCTGATGGTGGGTGGCCCCGGGGCTCCCGTGTACACATGTTGCATGTCCCCACGTCCCCTCTACCAGCTCCTCCCATAGCCAGGGTGGTGGCCAGCCTGTGCGCCCCTTGTCCCCAGGGCTGCAAGCACAACAGTTATGAAGACGCCAAGGCCTATGGGTTCAAGAACAAACTGATCATCGTCTCTGCAGAGACCGCAGGCAATGGGCTCTACAATTTCATCGTGCCGCTGCGCGCCTACTACCGGTCCCGCAGGGAGCTCAACCCCATCGTGTTGCTGCTGGACAACAAGTGAGGCCCTGTGGGGTCCCCGTGGCACCTGGTTTCGCCAGGAACCGCCAGCTGGCAGAGGGTGCACGTCTTCTGCAGCCATTGCGTCTCTTGCCTTGGGGCCTTTAGCAGCTCCTCCTCATCCTCCCGTCCATGACAGAGAGTCCCAGCGGGCAGAGCTGCAGGGGTTCTCACCCCACAGCCCCTTTCACCCACTTGGGCAGCTGAAGTTCAAGGTTTAGTCTTGGCTGTCTGACCTCAGCAAGTCCAGCACCATTTCCCTTGGGTTGAATAAATAACAGCTCCCAGCTCCCAGGGCGGGAGAGTTGCTCAGTGGTTAAGAGCACTGGCTGCTCTTGCAGAGGGTTCAATTCCCAACACCCACATGGCAGCTATCTATGACCCAGAACTCCATTTCCAGGGGATCCAAGGTTCTCTTCTGACCTCTATAGGCATTACATGACATGAGTGAGCTTACACACGTGCAGGCAATACACTTATACACATTAAAAAAAAAAAAAAAAAACAGGTCCCATGGTTTGGGGGTCCCCAAGAGTGCGCGGAGGATGGGCCAGGGAGCAGGTGGAACCTCTAGACCTTGCTGTCCCTACAGACCTGACCACCACTTCCTAGAGGCCATCTGCTGCTTCCCCATGGTCTACTACATGGAGGGCTCTGTGGACAAGTAAGATACGAGTGGCCACATGGCCAGGATGCTTCCTGTCCCTCAGCCCTCCTCTCCCAGAGCTTCCCAAATGAGCAGGCAGCCCCAACCGGGGGAAAGGGGAGGGGTTTAGAGGGGCGGAGGGGTGGGGGTGTGATCCTGCGGCCGCACGCCTCACCCGGCACAGCCTGGACAGCCTGCTGCAGTGCGGTATCATCTATGCCGACAACCTGGTGGTGGTGGACAAGGAAAGCACGATGAGCGCGGAGGAGGACTACATGGCCGACGCCAAGACCATTGTCAACGTGCAGACCATGTTCCGGTGAGCGCACGGCCCGTAGGAGCCACGCCCCGTGCTGAGGGCCCCACAGAGACGGCCGTGAGGCTGCTGTGAAAACTCAGCACGAGACCCTCGAGAGTCCAGAGCCCTGACAGTGGGACCCACCAGACCACACAGCTCTGACCGTGGGGCACACGGCCCTGATGACAGGATCCACCACAGACCTCCTGTCCCTGACCACAGGCCCCTCCAGAGTCCACAGCCCTGACCACAAGATGCAGTAGAGACACCCTCCCCATAGCTATAACCTTGGGACCTGTAAGAGACCACACAAGTGTGACCACAGGGCCCATCAAAGATCCCACAGCCCTGACCACAGCCGCAGAACCCACTGGAGTCCCCACAACCATGACCACAGCCCTGGGATCTACTCTGAGACCTGCAGCCCCGACCCCAGGACGCCTCCCACATTGTCCCTCCCCCAGGCTTTTCCCCAGCCTCAGCATCACGACGGAGCTCACACACCCTTCCAACATGCGGTTCATGCAGTTTCGTGCCAAGGATAGCTACTCTCTGGCTCTTTCTAAATTGGAAAAGGTAAGTGTTCCCTGCTGATGGGCCATCCCTCGCCCAGGACCCGAGGGAGAGCAAGAGAAAGGGGCAGAAGCAGGGCCAAGGGAGCGTGGGCTCCTGTCCTGCTGGAGCTTTAGGAGATGGGCTCAGGTGACAGAAGACTCCTGCTGTCCAGCCTGTCCAGGTCCCACCCTGCCCTGCCTGCTTGGGCCCACTCGGGAGGCCTAAGGCTTGCCTAGCAGCCCCAGGCTGCTGGGATTGTGTAAATGGGCACAGGTCTCAGGAAAAGGGCCTCAGCTTCAGGAAGACAGTGTTAACTGAATGTAGTCCAGGCTAGTGCCCAGGTGTGGAGTCAAAGTGGAGCTTATGTCCCACACACAGTTCTGAGGCCAGCCCTGCCCCTCATGGGCCTTCAAGGCGGACTAGAAGTGGGTGAAACTGGCACTTACGGCCAGTGAGCAGCTAGCAAGCTCCGTGGTACCCTCTGTAGATGTCAGCAGTGGATGTAACATCCCACTCTTGATGGGACTGCCTCATCCTCTTTGAGAGGCCTGGCCTTACTGACCATGGTCCATCTCAGGGCAGTGAGTAGCTCTGGGTCCATCATGTGACAATAGGTGTGTGATAAGGACATTGCTGTGTGACCTCAGGGCTGGTGAGGGGTTGGGATCCACACTGAACCATGTCCTGGGCTCTGGGCAGCAGGCCAAGGAGGGGGCGAAGGGGAGCAGGCTGCTGCCACCACGGTTCTCTGAAGATGGTAAAATCTGCAGTCCATGAGTGCCAGGTCTGCGCTTGGAGAGGTTTGGTCTTGGGTCGCTGACACTTCAGACACTTCAGACAGGCTACATGGGTAGTATGAGATGCTTTTAAAATACTTTTAAAATTACATTTATTTCATGTGTGTGCATGTGTGTACCTATGCACATGTCATGGTGCACATGTGGGTGTCAGAGGACAACTTGCTAGATTCAGCTCTCTCCTTTCACAATGTGGGTCCCAGGGATCAAGCTCAGGTCATCAGGCTTGGTGGCAAGTGCCTTTACCCACTGAACCATCTAACTAGCCTTGTATGAGACCCTTTTTTTAAAAAGAAAGGAATGAAAACAGTAGACGTGTACATTTATTATAATGTATATTCTACAAAGTAATATTGAAGAAAAAAAACAAGAAGTGTCCCAGAATCCCCGTGGACAGCACCTTTTGCACCTGGGCCCAGGGGAGACATAAGTAGGATTCCCTGGAGGGAGGAGTGGACCTTGTCCCTAATCCCACCTTCTGATCCGGGCCTGGGCTGGCAGCCTGTGGTGACAGCTTCGTCCTCCATGATTGTCTCATCCAAACTCTCACGGACTGGCTTGGTGTCCTAGGATGCCGTCCCTACCCTGCTGCCCCTGGCCGGTTGTTCTCAGGCCCCAACTCCCACGTTCCACTCTTGGTAAACGCATCGTCACTCCGCTAAGTCCCTCCGGGACTGAGCTTTGCATGGTTCAGTGCAGAAGAAAACGCACACTCTTTGTCTAAAATACGGGGGAAAGTTCTGGAAAGAAAGCTACACTCTGCTTCCTCTCCTCCCATAGTCTTTTGGGACCTGTCTAGTGTTCTGAGGAAAGTCGGTGGAGCTCTTGAGTTACGCAATTCAGTCCACTGTTCACCTTCATGAGGCGCAGTGCAGGGTCGACCACTACAGGAGAACCCTGACTGGTGATGCGGAATCACCCCGGCTCAACCACATCTTGTCAGACATACTTGATTCTTCACAGACCAGCCGTGCCCACACATCCCGGCACCACCATTTTGCCTGATGACTCAGCGCCTCCCGTGACACTCGTCCCTGTCTGTCACTGGTGCGCAACGAAGAACAAACGAAAGTCACTTTCAGGGCCTTGTCCTGCCTGTCTGCTTCCTTTTGCCACCAGCAGGAAGCAGCCGTAGAGGGTGACAGACTGCTAAGAGAGCAGGCGAGGCTGCCTGTGGCCTCTGGGGGCTGTCTTTCCTCAAAGCAAGTTCCTGCAGCTACAGGACATGTCCTCTGACACCAGTGTCCTCTCACACGGCCATGGATGTCTGCGTTCACTTGAATCCCCTTGTGGGTGCCCACCTGGAAGAGCGGCCTGGAAATTTTGCTTGCCTTCATCCCCAAGCGTGTGACTGAATCCCCTTCCATCTCAGGACTCTGCACAGGGACCACACGAAGGAACTTGAGATGAGAGGTGGTCCTCAACATCGACATCCACCACACAGAATCAGAAGGTGTGGTGATGGGCAGAAAGTCAGAGATGTGAAGAGACTGTGCTCCTGGCTTTGAAGACGGAGGAAGATACAGTCGGCCAAGGACTCAAGGCGTCCCCAGGAACTGGGGCAAAGGGTCTTGCAGAGCCTCCAGAGGGAGCAAGGCCCAGCTGGCCCTGGACTTCAGGCCTGGAAACACTCCAGACCTCCAGCTTCAGAACCTACTAAGTCTGCAGCAGCTTGTTCCAAGAAATACATCCCGTAGGTCAGCAGACTCACTGCCCTGAGCCTCATGAGCATGTGCAAAGAGGGCAGCGAGCAGTGACAGTGCAGAACAGCCCCCTGGCCACACCCAGACATCACAAAGTACGGTTCAAGATGAAATTGCTAAGATTATGGAGAATCTCAGGCTAGGGGTACAGTTAGTGTAGAACACTTGCCCCACAGGTGTGAGGTCTAGCTCCTTGAAAAAGAATATGACTCTTAGAATTGACGGTGGCAGAATGTGTGCCAGATGCAAGGCCTGTGCCTTGCAGGCCCCAGGCCTCACTTCCTTTTCAGAGCCCCAAACTGTCCCCAGGCTCTGGCCCTAAGTTTGTCTGCGGAGATGCAGCTGGGTATTCAGGCCTGATGGCCAGGCGTCTGTTGGTATATGGTCAAATATGCGTCTGTTCACATGCATGATGTACACATGTACATGCATACAGTGCACACACATGCATACAGTACATCCACATGCATATCTGTACACACATGCTCATGCATACATCACACACACACATGGGTACACATCACATACGCATACACATTCATACATCCCAGGCACACAGCACACACAAATATATACGCTATACCTTCAGGCACATATGTACATGTATACACATAGGCGTACACCCCGTGCATACACTGCATGGACACATGCTCATACACTAAATGCATGCATACAGCCTTTATTCCAGTAGCCGTCCACACCTCTGTGGGCCATCTAAGGACCCCTTTCTTACAGCGGGAGCGAGAGAATGGTTCCAACCTGGCCTTCATGTTCCGTCTGCCGTTTGCCGCCGGCCGCGTGTTCAGCATCAGCATGTTGGACACACTGCTCTACCAGGTCAGCTGGAAGGTGGAGGGAAGCGGCAGGGCCATGAAGCCTGGGCCAGAGTCCCCAGTCCTTTTCTGGCCGATGTCTGGTCCTGTTGCTCTCCGAACAGCCCTCCCCAGAACCCCTGAGCCCTGTCTGTGGGAACAGCAGACCTCGCTGCTCCCTTCGGGGTCTTTCCTCCCAGGGTGGCCCTGTGTCCACCCTGGCGGCTTGAGGTTCTGGTTCCTTTCGGACCTAACGCACAGAGTGCACGCACGCTGTGGCTGCAGTACCTGCCTCACGTAGCTCTGCTGCCCCACAGTCCTTCGTGAAGGACTACATGATCACCATCACCAGGCTGCTGCTGGGCCTTGACACCACACCGGGCTCCGGCTACCTCTGTGCTGTAAGTGCAGACCAGGTGTTCGGTGCTGTGTGGCACAGGCCTGGCACACTTCCTGGGTCATTGCAGCCCTCGGGCGCTCAGCACTGCCCATGGCCGGCCCTCCCCAGCTTAGTGCTCCACACTTACTACAGATGAAGATCACCGACGATGACCTTTGGATCCGCACCTATGGCCGCCTCTTCCAGAAGCTCTGCTCCTCCAGCGCAGAGATTCCCATCGGCATCTATAGGACCGAGTGTCATGTCTTCTCCTCTGAGGTTAGGGTGCCTGGGAGTGGAGTTAAGTAGCCCCCGATCCTGTGTAATTCCCACCCTCCCAGTCCAGCTCTGGGTGTGACAGCATTTCCCAGGGGCTTCTTCTAGCAGGTGCTTGTGCTCCACACATGTACCTCCAGCGAGGGTAGCTGCCGCTCCGGGGAGAATGGTGACCTTGGGAAGTGTCCATGAGCTGTCAGAGGACTGGGCGGAGGGAGGCCGGTGCCACCAGCCCACTTGCATGTTCTTACGTGCCCTCTGCATGTTCTCTGTGGACTCAGAGACTAAGGCTGCAGCTGGGGGGAGGCGGACACAGCCATAGATCCCAGATGGCCTCTGGTTTTTTTGCAGCCCCACGACCTCAGAGCCCAGGTGAGCACCCCCAGAGACCCATGAAGTTTGCTTCACTTCACAGTACCTTTACTTCATGGAGTCCTCCTGCCCCCAAGCAGGCAGGAACCAAGGATGTGTCAGGCACCAGGCAGCTCGATGGGGGGGGATGCTGAGGAGCTACCATACCATGCTCCTGTACAGCAGGGAAACTGGGGTGGGAGAGTCACCCATAGGCTCACACAACATGTGCACTCCCCAGCTAGGCCTAGCTCCATGTGCCACAATCATGTCACACTGCAGTCCTCTGTGGTGGCGGGGACCCCTATGGTCTGGCCTGACCCCCTTATCCCACCTCAGTCTCTCCAAGGTACTGCCTGACTGCCTGGTAAGGTCCCATTTTCTCTAGCACCTCACGTGCCTATTCAGGCATACATAGCCTGCCACACTCCCTCTCTGTTCCCATTAACCCCCCCTCCACACACACACAAGGGTGTAACAGACAGGGACTCTTGCCCCATCTGTAGATGGGGAAGCAAATAGAGACAGAGTCCTCATTCTGAGGCAAAGCCAAGATGTACTGAGGCCAGAGGGACCAGCCAGACCCACCAGAAGTAATGACCTGGAGAGGTTAAGGAGCCATCCTCAGCCTGGGAGGGAAACAGGGATGGGCTGGCCCCACACTGGACCAGACCTTGGGCAGGGCCAGGAGTTGCCAAGCACATTGGGGTACAGGAGAAAACACAGTGTGGGCCTAGGGCCCATCCCCCTGCCTTCCCAAGCCACAAGGGGCCCCAGCCCACAGCCCTCCTGCCTGCGCAGTCCCAGATCTCAGTGAACATGGAAGACTGCGAGGATACTCGGGAGGCCAAGGGGCCCTGGGGCACACGGGCCAGCTCTGGCAGCACCCACGGCCGCCACGGAGGCAGCGCCGACCCGGCTGAGCACCCGCTGCTGCGGCGCAAGAGCCTGCAGTGGGCCCGCAAGCTGAGCCGCAGAGGCAGCAAGCAGGCGGGGAAGGCACCGGTTGCCACCGAGTGGATCACCCAGCAGAGGCTCAGCCTGTACCGACGCTCAGAGCGCCAGGAGCTCTCTGAGCTAGTCAAGAACCGTATGAAGCACCTGGGGCTGCCCACCACTGGCTATGGTAAGGGCAGGTGGCAAGGCTGCGTACACTGGGCCGCAGTGGAGCTGCTCATGGCTCTCAGATCACCTTCTGGCCACTCTGCCTGTCCCCTACAGCACAGTTGGCTCGAGCCCCACAATGGTGACCTGGGCACTGCTCAATAGAGGGCAGAGGGGTTCCACCTAGTATGGGAAAGGCTCAGGGTGCCCCACAGACTGGCTCACCTCCACCACCCTGCGGCCTCAGTTTCCCCACCATAAACTACAGGATTGGACCTGGAGAAAGAATAGAGTGGGGGGTCTGGGTCAGCTCCGCAAAAGTTGATGGCTTTCGCTAGCGGTACAGGTCAGGTCCTCCCATCTCACAGGAGACATGGAAGACAGACCATAGGAGCCCTGCCCTGGCAGGGTGGGCAGACATATCATTGGGGATAGGGATGACCCACACCAGAACATTTCTCTGCCCATCCCACTGCCCTTACAAGGGTATAGTCAGCCCTAAGTGAACATCTGTTTGGGCAGATTGCTGCAGCCCCTCGAGTGACCTGTATGACTTTCACCACAAGTGCCCTAGCTGGCTAACAAATTTATCTCCAGAGGTGCTGCCTCTGCTGATGAAGCCAAATAAGGCCCAAGGTCTCAACTCTGGCCTGTGCCTCTCCCTTGGCATCTCAAGATTCAGCCATTGCTCAGGCCCAACCTGCATCCTGTTCGTCATTATCTGAGCTGGGACCCTAGGGCCCCCTTCAGGTGGAAGGAGCTTCCCAGGAGTCACTGAGGCTTGGCCATGTGCTGGTTGTGCATACCGGACATGCTGTGTAGACTCACAGGGCAGTGCCGGACTGCACTGGAGAGGGGGGTAAGCCTGGGGAGTACTGAGGCCAGGGTTTGGGGAACAGTGTGAACCCCTATAACCTTTAGCAGCCCCAGCCCTATGGACAGTGTGGAGGGCGTCCCCACCATGCTCCAGATCCAGTAGCCCCTCAGCATCCCTGGGTACCCTGCCGTCGTCCTGTTCCAGGGGACTGACCATCAAGACTTGGGATTCCTGCATTCACAAGCCATAGAGAGTCCTGGCAGATACAAAGTACAGTGTGGTTGGCCAAACCCAGAGCTGGCACCTGCTCTATATGCTCCTTAGCCTGTGCCACCCCCAACCACCTGCCAGAGCTTGGCAGAGAAGGGCCAGCTCCCCTTCAGCAGTTGACTTGCTTCTGAGTGGTCAGTGTTGGCCACTACTGTCCCAGTGTGGACGGCATCTGTGTGCAGCTGGCCGCTGCCCTGCACCCACTCTGCTGTACCAGTGCCTGCCTCCCTTGCTGCTTGCTGACCTGTCTCTCTCTCTCTTGTTTCTGTCTGTGCCTCTCCTGTGTGTTCCGTAGAGGACGTAGCAAATTTAACAGCCAGTGATGTCATGAATCGGGTAAACCTGGGATATTTGCAAGGTAATTGTGCTCCAGTGGACTCCAGCCACCACAGGGGGCATGCCAAATCTTTGCCACCTTGACTGGGCCAGGCAGTGACCAGGAGAGTTGAGAGGGGTCTAGACCCTTCTCTGACAGTAGGGCTTCATTCACCTATAAACAGGTCCTCTGGTGGGCCTGTTACCCCTCCTCTCTGGTTCATCCTAAGGGTCATAGGGCCCCACCCCTGCCTCCAGGGCCAGCCCTAAGTACATCACCCAATTCTGTTAGGATCAGGCCACCCCAGCATACCTGGCCTCTCTGGCCTTCTCCGCTGGATGCCTAAGGTCCATGAGTGCTTTAATGGGCCAGGCTTTGCCAGGAGTGAGGATGTGGTGGTGGGAGTTGGCACACCCTGTGTCACAGGAGCAGGCAGGCTTGGGCTGCCCAAACCAGATGGACTTGGGGCTTCAAGAAAGGGATCATTCCATTCAGTTAAGACAGAGCTGAGCCAAACCTCATTTCCCGCCTGTGCTCAAGTGCTGTGGAGTCACCTCATCTCCTTCTAGGAGCTGCCTTGCATCCTCCATACCGCAGAGGCTTTAGTCAGAGCTCGGAGCAGAAGCCAGGCCATGGCCCTTGGTGCTTCCTCTCCATACAAGTTTTAGGGGGTGTCTGGGCCCAGGTACATGTCGGTTTAGCTGGGCCGTTTGCAAAGTGGGCAGCCACAGAAGTGAAGGGTCACCTCCTAGGCTCATGGTTTCCCTCATCCTGTATCCCGTGATGGTAGTCATGGAAGCTGGGCCCTCTGCCAGGCACTTAGAGAGCTGAGCTGGGGCTGGTGGCTTGCATGAACTGGGCACACCCTACACCCAGCTACATGTGGTTCCTAGGCAGGCGCAGGCATGGGCAGCTCCAGGCTCTCCCACAGGGTCCCAAGACACTCCTGAGTGTTCACTGAGTACCACCCTTATGGTTGGGGCAAACGTGCTGGGAGTCAGGGCTCAGAATCCCATGCCAGGATGTCATGTACATCCTTCTCAGGGAACGGGTGACCTCCCCCAGGATGGGCGGCATGCCCAGGGTCTTGGTGTACAGAGGAGGCAGGAGATGGAGCCCTGAAGTTACTTCAGTTCTTAAACCAGTAAGCTGAGGCTCAGGGTGGGGAACTCTGGCTAGTTGGGGAAATGGGTATGGATGCCCAGGGCCTGGGTCTGGGGACCGGGGGAGTCCCAGGCTAAGGGAGATGGTGGTGGGAAATAGCCATCGATGAGGCCTGACCTGTTGGTGAGGGGTCTCCATTCTTGAAAAGTTTTCAAGCCAGGCCCTGCCCAACCCATCCAACCCGTGTTGGCTGTCCACCTTCACCAAGCATGTGGCCACTGAGGCTGCCTCAGAATAGTTGGGCTTGTTCTGCCTGGCTGGGCAGTTGGAGTCAGTACCACAGGACCAACCATGACCCCACCCTGACACTATAGCAGGGATCTGGCTCGCTCCCCTCAGCGTAGCACCCCCAAAGCACAAAGCCAGGTTTTGCTAGTCTCAGACATGTCCCGGTCTGCCCCTGGCTGGGGAAGAACAAGCAGCCCAGGCCTAGGAGGGAGGACTCAGCAGCTCCCTCTCAAAGCCAGGCTTTGGGGCACGTAGCATGGCTGGCCCCACCCAGAGTGCTAGGTATACAGTGCCCTGCTGGTGGCTATGGTCTGTGGTGGTGTGAGCATGTCTGCACCATTGCTCCTGCACAAACCCTGCTGGTCTTGCACTGAGGCAGTTGGTCTTAGAAGATCATACTTCCCACTTGGCCTCCAGCGTGAGCCACACCATGGAAGACAATGACTGTGGGACTTGGGAAAAGAGCAGAAACTGGTATCCTGTATGTGGAGGGCAGGCCACCAGGCCTTCCCATCCTGCAGAAGTGGACAAGGGCATTGGTGGCACCTGAACTATCCCGGGTACAGCTGTCCCAGGTATAGGGACCCACTGGCCCCAAGGCCTAGCCTGTGCTACCATTTCCTAGAAGCATGTTGCATCCACACTCCATGCTTGGGGCTAGAAGAGCTCATCCCAGTGCCTGCTCCACTGTGATGCCAGCTCTGAGAGGAGGCATGCTCCTCCCTAGTGTGACTGGCTAACTGGCAGCTTCACCAACTCCACAGAGGGTTCCACCTCTCTCTGACCATGGCCATCATGATCAAGGGACATAGAGACAGAAGAGGCCCTGTCTCAGGTCCCTGTCACTGTCCTTGGAGTCCAGAGGTACTGTTAGCTATCAGATGGGTAAACTGAGGCCAGCAAGCTCAGGGCCACTGCCAGCACTGTATGTGGTCCTAGTTCCCTGCTGGTCAAGCAGACACCTGTGTGATAACTGTCTGCCCCTCTAGAGACACCCACACCCCTATGGGGTACATTCCAGGGCCACCCTGGGCCCTCTCCCAAGGATGGGCAGCAGCACAGCCAGCCATGAACAGGAGGGAAGGACCTTGCTCCCCAATTAATGAGTCCAAATAATAGCAAGTGGGGTGACTTATCCAGTCCCTAGGAATGGTGGTACCTGCAGGTCACATCAGGGTAGGGGGAAATCCTGAGTGGTTTCTAGAGACCTGGGGTCAGGTGTGTGGCATATAGGTATGTAGGTATGAGCAGGTGTGCTGTGCAAGCATGTGTGTAATGTACAGGTGTAATGTGACAGTGCACATGGGCATTATAGATTATGTGGGTGTGCAAGTGAGCATGCAGGAGTGTTCATGCATGCACACAGGTATATGTGTGCGTATGTAGGCATATGCATAGGTGTATACAGATGTGTGTGTACAGGTAAAGGTATTAAGGAGCGTGCACAAGTGTACATGCATGTGAGCATGCAGGCATGTATACCTGCCCACCCAGGTTTATGTAGGAAGCAGGCCTGTACAGGTGTGCTCAGAGCCTCTAGGGCCCTACACTTGTGAGATGTCACCTGATGTTGGCTGCTCAGCTGAACAAGCTGCCGGGTGAGTTGGAGCCAGTGTGCCACTGTCCTTCCTGGCTGAACACTTTCCAGTTCAGGCAGGAGCTGAGGACAGGTGTCAGGGAAAACCAATCAGTATGATGGCTGAAAAGCTTGGGGCATTTGCTCCTCTACATCTTCAGGGCCCCCGCAGAGCTGTACTGGGTAAAGTTGCGGTAACAGGTGGGCTGTGTCCTTTGTAGATGAGATGAATGATCATCATCAGAACACCCTCTCCTATGTCCTCATCAACCCCCCACCTGACACAAGGCTGGAGCCCAACGACATTGTGTGAGTACACACCTGCCCTTCCTGGCATCAGGCCTGGGCCGCAGGCCCCACAGCACAGGTCTGGTGTGGCTACCTCACTTATTCCAGGGCCCTGCTTGGTATCCTCTGCAGGTACCTCATCCGCTCCGACCCCCTGGCCCACGTGGCTAGCAACTCCCAGAGCCGGAAGAGCAGCTGCAACAAGCTTTCCTCCTGTAACCCTGAGACCCGGGATGAGACACAGCTCTGAGCAGCTGAAGCCTGTGCCAGGACAGGCAGACTGGTGGGCACACTGGGTACATTGTCATGCTGGCCTGGCCAGGGCAAGTTATATTCCACATGGTGGCTCCAAGACAGCCCCAGAAAAGAACCCCTCACTGTGGGGCCAGTCAGGAGACCACTCTATCACCCTGGAAGCTGGCAGGAAGCATTTTTAAACTTATTTTTACAAATCTGTATGATCCATGACTCTTTACACATGTACCGCAACTCGTGACTGGGGTCTGGCCAAAGTGGGATGTGAGGGGACAAAGCAGGGACTGGACACTACTCTGGGTTCCACCGTCCCCTAGACATGCTAAGGGGAGAGAGAAGGACCTGGAACTGGGGAATCCCACACACAACCCCCTGCATGGAATGTAGCTGTGTTCTCTGGCCACCCAACCTGCTGTTTTAATCACAGATTCTGCATGGCACTGGAGCCACACCAGGGCCTATGGGTATGCCCCCACCCCCGCAACCTGGCAAGGGGCCAGCAGAAGTGTTGTACCCTTCAAGAGGAGGTGAAAACCAGAAGAGAGCCTTGGCACTTGGGCTGGGGCTGTGCAGCCCCTGCATGTGGGGTCCTGGAGGAGCCTTGCACCCTTGGCTATGGAGGTCAGATGCTGTTTCCAGTTATTACACTGAGCTGCTCCAGCCATGGTGTTTGGCGACACAGCCTGGCAGGCGATAAGTCTCCATGGACCATTTCACACACTCAAAGCAAAGCCTTGTCTCTAAACACCTGATCTGAGAAGCACAATTAGCTCTGGGCTCTGCCCATGCCTCTGGTCTCCAGAAGTAGCTCTTGGCAGCTGGCCTTGTTCCCATTTGTGGTTTATATGGTCAGCACTAGAATCTATTAAATGGATGTATTCTATAGGCATGTGTGGTACATGGCAGCCCACTTTAGTTCCAGGACACTGGGTCTGCAAGACACCTGTTTAAGGGTTAGAACTGCCTCATGTGGTTCTCCACCCTCAACCTGACCTGGTCTGCATGGCCCTCCAAAAATGCCATAATCAAATCCCCTGTGGCTGTAGGTAGTTGAGTCTGGGCAGCTGGGGAGGACTCCCTGGAGAGCACGCCCCTGAGGTAGGTACGGCTCACCTGAGACCTACAGCTCCTGGAGATCCTACACCTATCGGGGAGGAAGATGCCCCGGTGGGACTATGTGCACCTTATCCATGTGCTTTTGAGCACCCTGAGAGGCTGAGGTAAAGGAAAGGGCCAAAAAACCCCAGGTTTTCCTAATCAGAGCAGATAGAACCCCAAGTGGGCAGATAATACAGGGTTAAGGTAGTTGCTGTACCTGCCTGGTGACATTCCCTGCCTGCATTCCAACTTGCCCCTACCCCAACTCCTTGTCTGATTGGCACTCACCTGCTTAGAAAGAATGGGGGACCTAGTGAGGTGGCATGGGGGACTGGACTGTGACTACTTGGAGCCGGACCTGGGACCTATGGGAGTGGCAGGTAGTTGACATTGGGCTGGGGTGACCTGGGCTTGTTTCGGCTGGACTAGGGTCTGTCAGTGGCCATCACTGCAACAGGAGGGGTCTGAGCCTGCCTTGCTCATGCCCTTGGCCTAGACCCATACGCATTTTTCTGCTGGGCTATCTGCCTGGCTGTTGAGCCCAGGACACAACAGCTGCTCTGGGCTCCATTGGGATGGGGCTGAAGCCCTCAAGCCATGCTGGGAAGAGCTGCCACCCCTTTGAGGCACCTTGGGGAAAGCCACCTGACTCATATTTGGGTCAGGGTCTGTGTTCTCTTGTGCAGCTGCGGCACTGAGACATTTTTGGTCTCTGAGGGGGGTCCCTCCTCCCACAGGTGGGAGCAGCTACATCCCACCCAGTCTTCTGCCAGCTGCTAAGGATGCCAGGCCCTGTGCATAACTGGCACTGGGGACCAGGAGGGACTGTGCACTGAGATGTCGGTCACCAGCTCAATAAAAGCCACTTGCACACCTACAACTTTCCACAGCCTCTGTGTCCTTTATCACCAAGCTTGGGAGACACCCAGACCTCCCTGGTCATCCCGGGTCTGCTCACCCACATCCTGGCTTCTGCAGCATCTCGGCCTCCAGCTGTGCTTGGACACCATCAGCTCTCCCTGCCCTCTACCCTGCTGGCCTCAAGGGCTGTCATGAGACACTTGCTCTAAGTGGAGAGGGCCCTGGACTGACCATCAGGAGCTAGAAAAATTTAAACACAGCAAGAGAATTTTCAAAGCATACAAAACTAGGAACTTTTAATTTTTCTTGTTTCTAACCTAACAGAAAACTGCCCCAAACAATAACACCATCAGTGCCCTGGGTGTTGTAGCTTGTGGGTAAGTGACACAATGACAGCAGTGTGGGAGTGCTCAGCTGAGGTACCTGCCAGCTGCAACTCCTGTGCAGGGGACTTGGCTGAGGCCTGAGTGTTTCCTGCAGGTCTCAGGTAGCCCCAATAACTTGCATTAAGAGAAGTGCAGTGCAAGCACAGAGGAGGGTGACTCCAGACACGCATATGACCTGCACTGACTGCAGGTGGTTCTACTGGTTGGTGACAGACAGTCCCACAGGACAAAGCAAGGCTCAGAGCCATGAAGGAAACAGGACGTGACCCCCAGCCCTTCCCACCCAACTCCATAGGCTTCCCAGTGGGATGTCTGGAGGGTTTCAAGACATTTCTTGAAGATGTGTGACTTTAGTCCATCTCTACAGGAACACTCAGGCACATCCATTCAAATACCTACCGGCTGATCTTAAACGGGACCCACTGAGTCACATCTTGCTGACCTAAAAGGAGTCTCTCTTCATTTTAAGGTTCTAACTTGTCATGATTCTCATCCATCTTCAGTCTCTAAATAATTGGGCCAGTGGGGAGAGGTGGCCCTGGGGTCAGTGTCCTGGAAGGATCTGTGGCAGTTCTAGATGGGGACCCCACAGTAGTACAAGCTGGGCTCACACCGAAGTCCAGAGCCTCAGCCCCTAGCTGTAAGTTCCACCTCACTACACAGGACCCAGGGCCCAGGGGTGGGGTTGGGGCTTCAATTAGCACTCCTGAGGCAGGAACAGCAGCAGTTTAGACTTCGAACAGATGCCTTTGGGTGCTGGCTATACCCACCCTCGTCCTTGTGACATTAGCAGGAGCTTTGGGGGCCCTTTGCTTCAGCATTCGTCTGCTCTGTCATACCTTAGAGGAAGGGGCGTCCAGTCCAGGCTGGGCTTCTGTCTGTCTGTCCCAGGCCCTGCAGGGTAGCTTCCCAGTGAAGCTCCATCTTACACAGGAATCTGCAGTGCTCCAGCCTTGAGTTGAGAGTGACATTAGCCTGTCCAACAGCCTCAGCCCTGGCCCAGAGCCCTAGGGTGAGTCACTGTCCATGCCTATGAGGCCTGCATGGGCAACTGTGCACCTCCCCTCCCCCTAAGGGTGCTAGGAGGGGCAGTTTTCACAGTGAGCGCCAACCCTGACCTTTGCGGCCAGGCATGTCTTGGCACCTCCTTGGCCTACTCCTTCCCCAAGTGAAAGCATCCAGCTCTGCACACCTTACAGGCATCAACAGAGATGTCCTAAACAGCAGTAGGGCTCCTCTACACCCCATCCCTGACCTCAGCCTGAAGCTTGTGTTCACTAGGTGGGATGCCAAACAGGGCCATGTCCTGTGTCCTTTGCATGGCCTGAGGTACACCTCCCTCACAGACCTGGGATCCTCTCAAAGATTCTAGGGCAGAAGGGTGCCTCATTCATCAGGGGAACTGAGGCACCTGCCCACTGTTGAGGGCTCAGACCATCAAGGTCCATGCACAGAACCTCCATCTTCCCACTGGGATAGACTGCTGGGGGTGGGGGTTACCTGCACTGATTTTTCACCCTGGGGTCCCAAGAAGTCACAAAGGGCAGCCAGGCTAGGACAGCCCCCCATAACTGCACCGCTGGTCCCTGTTCCGTCCACTCTCCTCAGGACGGGTTCTGACAACCAACCTTTAGGCCCAGCCAGGGCCCTGGACCTGATGCAATCAACACATGACACAGGAGACCGTCACAGGCTGCACTGCTGACCTGCAGGAGCGGCACAACTGGGATGGCACAGCCAGGGCTCCCTACCCTGAGGCTATGTGGGATGATGGAATTCCCACTCATCTTCAGAACTGTCTTACCCACCACAGCACAACTAAGATGCCTGTCAGGGTATGGCTAAGCCCAAACTTCACTGGGCTCTCATGGCTGAATGTTAACATCCTCTCCCGTCTCAGGACCCCATGTGGGATGTCACATCACACTCAGGGCAGAAAACTGAGGTGTGGGCCACAGATTCCTGCTGGTAGCCACAGCCCCCACTTGCCTGCCCCCTGGGGCTCTGAGGAATCTGACACAGGCTGGTTTGGAGGCAAGCTGCCAAGTGCTATGCTGATCCAATCCTGGTGTCCCTGTGGCTATGAAGAAAGATGGACTCACTCCACACCATCCAGGCCCAGTTGCCTGCAGGAACAGGAGGGGAGCGGCTTTGTTCAGACCTAGTCGTCTCCTGTCAGAGTAGAAGAATTGGTTGTCTCAAGGCCTGGTTCAAAGCTTATTTCTCTGTGAGCCCCAGCACTGTCCAGAGGGTTGTGTGCACAGGCTTACTCTGAATGTCCACCTTGGCTCACACACTTCTTACCTGGCCAAGCTGTCCTGTCTGAAGTGGCCATGGTAGAGAACAGGAACCAGAACAGGCCCAAACACTTACCAGCTCCACCATTTCAAGTCCAAACCTCCAACACCAGGCTGAGGAACAGTCAGTTAACAGCTTCTGAATTCTTGTTCTTCAGTTCCATTAAAAAGCATGTTCTCGCCGGCACGGTGGTGCACTCCTTTAATCCCAGCAGAGGAAGAGGCAGGCGGATCTCTCTGAGTTCCAGGCCAGCTAGGGCTACAGGAAGACTCTGTCTCAAAAAAAAAAAAAAAAAAAAAAAGGATGTTCTCGTCGTCCATCTCCCCCCACCCCCAACTCTCCCCGGCCAGCTGGGCCTATCGCCTGCCCTGCTCAGGCTTGGTCTGGTGTCAAGTTGTTCAGTGCTGCCCACCTCTGAAGCTGTACCTCCCTACCCCAGTGACACCCTCCTGCCAACCCCACAGCTTCGGGTCCCAAAGGCATCCTCTCGAGGCTGAATTTGCAGACTGCTTCTGTCAGGTGGTACAGCCTCTTGGCCATGGTCTTCCCGCCTCGCCCATGTTCCCCCTGGCCCATCAACTCCCAACATCCCAACTTAAAGGAAGTAGCCTCTGGCTTGCCTACATCACATGGTCTCTATTCCACCCCTGCAGACAACAGCAGGCCCAACTCTGTTCTAGAACAAATGAGTGGCTATGTGAAGGCCGCCACTCAGTGAGCAGCAGGCATTGGCTGAGGCCTGGCTTCTGGACAGAGCTCTGGCAGGTGCTGTATTATCTCAAGATCAACAGTATGGTTGTGTAGGCATTCTGATCACTTATGGGACCAATGAGGGGTGAGTCAGATTTCCTGGGTCTGTCCTCTAGGGCCCACTGGGCTACATGGTCCAGACTGCCTGCCCAGGGCCTCCTGAATCCTTCCACAACCAATGCCTGGCCCAGTCAGCTTCTCTGACTGCCCCAGGTCCTGAAGTGGTAGGTACACAGGGTGAGAAGGCAGTTGGCATAAACAAGTAGAAGCGAGGCCCGTGAGACCCTCACCATCACAGCCACCCCGCGGGACCCGGGGAGGGGGAGTGCATCACAGCCACCCCGCGGGACCTGGGGAGGGGGAGTGCATCACAGCCACCCCGCGGGACCTGGGGAGGGGGAGTGCATCACAGCCACCCCGCGGGACCTGGGGAGGGGGAGTGCATCACAGCCACCCCGCGGGACCTGGGGAGGGGGAGTGCATCATAGCCACCCCGCAGGACCCAGGGATGCAAAGGAAGCTGCTTTCGGCCAGTGTTGACTGTGCTCCCTTCTCACCTATCAAACCACAAACCACATGTACAAGGCTCTTTCTCGTCCACATTCTTTTACTCGCTCCCCAGCACTGTCTCCTAAGCAGCACTCCTACAGCATCAATTCTGCCTCAGAAAGAATCCTGGCTCCTGCTGCCTTCTGCCACCCACCTGCAATTAGTAAAGCCACTTCACGTACCTCATCTGGTCTTAATGCTCCATTGTACCCCAGACCAGTCAGTACCAGAGCACGGCAAATCTGCCCCATCTCTGGCCCAGGCACTTAGCAGCGGTCAGCTCGGACCAGGCTATTGGTCCCTACAGGAACCAACACCTGGTCCATTACCTGCTCTGCCTGAGCCCACTGGCACCTCCCTGGCCATGCTCCCCACCTGCATACCTCGGTGTCTCACTATGCAGCTCAGGTTGGCCTTGAACCTATGACCTTCCTGCCTCAGCCTCCAGAGTGCTGGGATTACAGGTGTGCACCACCACACCCGGGTCCACCTCTGAACATCAGGTTATAAAGCTGTTTTCATAACTAACACAAGCAGCTGGTTCTCTGGGCAGTTTCCAATATTTCATCATACAAAAATGGAGGGGAGGGGAATCACGGGAGATCAGTCAATAAGCCTGGAGAAATGTCAGCTCTTCAAGTACAAGTCTTGCCGAGAGGACATCTATGATGGCCACGTGTGTCCCAAATCCCATGTTCAGGCCCTTAGCCCCAAAATGCCAGAATGAGACTGGGTTTGGTAATAAGGGTTTGAAAGAGAATTGAGGAGAAAAGAGGTCATGGGGGCCCCAAACCAATCTGACTGGCGTCCTTATAAGAAGTAATCAGGACACAGACAGAGGGACACCCATATAGAGACACAGGGCAGAGACTATCTACAGGCTGTGGCAAGTGGCGGCGGAAGGGCTGCCCGCCATCTCTTCTCAGGCCTCCAGCCTCCAGGACTTCGAGGCAAACTCTGCTGTAAGCTGCTCAGCTCTGCAGTTAGAGTAGCAGAAGATGAGCCCAGCATCCCTGCTGAAATCCATACAACTGCCAGACTCCTCTAAAGAAAAAACGAGACACACTTCCCAGGTTGTTTTATGATGCCCTCATAACCTTAACCTTCAACTTCACATTCCTTCTGGCAGCATAAACATTACAAACTCTCAGCAAACCAAATCCAAAAGGATCATTCCAGGAAAAAAGGTTAAACAATAAAAAATCAGAGATTTTTCCATTATTAACAGAGTAAGAAAAAAAACACACCATCACTTCAATGGGCATGAAAAGTATCTAATAAAATCCACCCTAACTTCTGGCACACTGAGAAGAAAGGGAATCTACAGAGAACACTGCACTTGGTGGACCACAGTGGCACCCAGGCGGGACAGGGAGGATGCCTGGCATCACCGCCAGGCAGCTGTGAGCCAGAGCCTTACCACAGCAAGGATGCAGCAAAGGCAAACCAAAGGCTTAATGACTGCAAGGAGGGACAGAGTGTTAACAGAGTTCAAGTGACTCTACGAACGGTAAGAGCACGGCAAGACTGCTGACAGGTCTGATGAATCTGTTCACACGCTGCCTGTAAGCAGTTAGATGCAGAAACCCACGAACTCCCTGAGAACAGACCCAGCTTAGATCTAACCTGGAAGACCAAGGTTAGCCCCGATGTCGGCCTTACTTACCCTCTATGGCCTCAAGGCCTCTCTGCAGCGGCCAACACAGCTCTCTAGGTGGGGGCCTCACCTGCCCACCCATAGATCAGGGGCCAGGAATGAAGATGCACAAACTCACAGAACAGCTGGCGTTGCTGACGGCAAGAACCAGGCGACCATGGCTCTTGTCACTGGAGACCCACTCAGCAAGCAGACAGACTCCTACACACCTTCCACAGCCAAAAAACCAGCTCCAGAACCAAACTAAGGAGGCTTTCAGGTTACTGTAAGTTTCTCTGTGGCCCGGGCGTGGTGGTGCACACCTTTAAACCCGTGGGCCAGGCGTGGTGGCACACACCTTTGTCCCCAGCACTCGGGAGTTAGAAGCAGATGGATCTCTGTGAGCTCAAAGCCAGCCTGGTCTACATAGAAAGTTCCAGGCCAGCTGGAGCTGCAGAGAGACTCTGTCTAAAAGACAAAACAAAACAAAAGGGTCTTAGTGACTCTGTGGCAGAGAGGGACTTTTTTTTTGTTTTGTTTTTGGTCTTTTTGACCTGTAGCCCCAGCTGTCCTGGAACTCACTATGTAGACCAGGGTGGTCTTGAACTCACAGAGATCTGCCTGCCTCTGCCTCCTGAGTGCTGGGACTACAGGCGTGCGCCACCACG